>NC_063434.1:23959880-24319803 GCF_020379485.1 Brassica napus | reverse complement strand
GCTTGTTATCCTAGCCAATCAACGACCAAACTTCCACAGCCCATGTCGCCCTTTCCCCAACCATTCTCCTTTTTTCCAAAAATTGATTTAAAATATAATTTATTCATTAAAACAATTCTACCACGAATACTCAGATCTATCGGCCCAAATATTTATTTTTATCCCAATGTATTCTAAATTACAAACCCCAAATCTATAAAATTCTCTAAAAAAATTAAAACTTTGCCAAAATAATGCGCAAGCAGGTTTAAGAAATTAATTTAAAAAGAAAATACATTTCATTTCTGAAACATCTAAAAGAATACTCATTATTTCCACAAATATTCTTGTTATCCTAATTTCTAAATCACAAACCCCAATCTATAAAAGTTCTCTAAAAAAAAGAAAACTTTCCAAAAATAGCAGTTTAAGAACTTATATGTCAAACATATATTTATCTCAATCTTAAAATTAATTTCATGAAAAGTTCTGAAAGAATATACTCATCTACCACAAATATTCTTGTTAGCCTAATGTCTAATCACAAACCCAAATCTAAAAAAAGTTCTCTAAAAAATGAAAACTTTCCAAAAATCCAAAATATAAGCTTTTCCAATTATGTAAAACTCCCCACTATTGATGAAAAAATCTGAAAGACCTACTCATCTAGGAATACACAAATATTCTTCATTATCCAAGTTTATAGTAATTAATTCTAAATCACAAACCCAACCTCTAAAAGTTCTCTAAAAAATGAATACTTTCCAAAAATAGTAGCTTTAAAAGAATATTTAAAATCCAAAATAATTAATGAAAAATTCTGAAAGAATAATACTCATCTATCCCCAATATTCCTTGTTACCCTAATCTCAAAATAAGCCCACAAATCTCAAACAAACCCCAATCATAGAAAGTTCTCTAAAAAAATGAGAACTTTCCAAAAAATAAAGAAGCAAACTTTTATAAAAAATTTTAAAAAGGTATTTACAAATACACATATGATGGAAACTTCTGGGAAAGAATACTCATCTATCCAGAAATATTCTTGTTATCCTAATTCTAAAAACAACAACAACCCACCCAACCTATAAAAGTTCTCTAAAAAATGAATACTTTCCAAATAGTAGCTTTTAAGAAAATTATTTAAAAATACAATAAATTATGATAAAAAAACTCTCAACAGCATGCTCATCTATTCCAAAAATATATTTGTTATCCTTTCAAAATCAACAAACCCAAATCTAAAAAAATTCTAAAAAAATGAAAACTTTCCAAAAATAGCAGCTTTTAAAAAATTATTTTAAAATACAATTTTTTTCATAAAAAATTCTGAAAGAATACTCATCTATCCACAAATATTCTTGTTATCCTAATTTCTAAATCACAAACCCAAATCTATAAAAGTTTTCTAAAAAATGAAAACTTTCCAAAAATAGCAGCTTTTAAGAAGATTATTTAAAAATACAATATATTGATGAAAAATTCTGAAAGAATACTCATCTATCCACAAATATTCTTGTTATTCTAATTTCTAAATCACAAACCCAAACCTATAAAAGTTCCCTAAAAAATGAGAACTTTCCAAAAATAGCAACTTTTAAAAAAGTTATTTAAAAATACAATATATTGATGAAAAATTCTGAAAGAATACTCATCTATCCACAAATATTCTTGTTATCCTAATTTCTAAATCACAAACCCAAACCTATAAAAGTTCTCTAAAAAAATGAATACTTTCCAAAAATGGTAGCTTTTAAGAAAATTATTTAAAAATACAATATATTGATGAAAAACTCTCAAAGCATGCTCATCTATCCAAAAATATATTTGTTATCCTAATTTCAAAATCACAAACCCAAATCTAAAAAAAATTCTCTAAAAAATGAAAACTTTCCAAAAATAGCAGCTTTTAAGAAAAATATTTAAATACAATTTTTCATAAAAATTCTGAAAGAATACTCATCTATCCACAAATATTCTTTTATCCTAATTTCTAAATCACAAACCCAAATCTATAAAAGTTTTCTAAAAAATGAAAACTTTCCAAAAATAGCAGCTTTTAAGAAGATTATTTAAAAATACAATATATTGATGAACAAATCTGAAAGAATACTCATCTATCCACAAATATTCTTGTTATCCTAATTTCTAAATCACAAACTCAAACCTATAAAAGTTCCCTAAAAAATGAAAACTTTACAAAAATAGCAGTTTTTAAGAAAATTATTTAAAAATATAATTTATTCATGAAAAAATCTGAAAGAATACTCATCTATACACAAATATTCTTGTTATCCTAATTTCTAAATCACAAACCCAAACCTATAAAAGTTCTCTAAAAAAATGAATACTTTCCAAAAATAGTAGCTTTTAAGAAAATTATTTAAAAATACAATATATTGATGAAAAATTCTGAAAGCATGCTCATCTATACACAAATATTCTTGTTACCCTAATTTCAAAATCACAAACCCAAATCTATAAAAGCTCTCTAAAAAATGAAAACTTTCCAAAAATAGCAGCTTTTAAGAAGATTATTTAAAAATACAATATATTGATGAAAAATTCTGAAAGAATACTCATCTATCCAGAAATATTCTTGTTATTCTAATTTCTAAATCACAAACCCAAACCTATAAAAGTTCCCTAAAAAATGAGAACTTTCCAAAAATAGCAACTTTTAAAAAAGTTATTTAAAAATATAATATATTGATGAAAATTCTGAAAGAATACTCATCTATCCACAAATATTCTTGTTATCCTAATTTCTAAATCACAAACCCAAACCTATAATCTCTAAAAAAAATGAATACTTTCCAAAATATAGCTTTTAAGAAAATTATTTAAAAATACAATATATTGATGAAAAACTCTCAAAGCATGCTCATCTATCCAAAAATATATTTGTTATCCTAATTTCAAAATCACAAACCCAAATCTAAAAAAATTCTCTAAAAAATGAAAACTTTCCAAAAATAGCAGCTTTTAAGAAAATTATTTTAAAATACAATTTTTTCATAAAAAATTCTGAAAGAATACTCATCTATCCACAAATATTCTTGTTATCCTAATTTCTAAATCACAAACCCAAATCTATAAAAGTTTTCTAAAAAATGAAAACTTTCCAAAAATAGCAGCTTTTAAGAAGATTATTTAAAAATACAATATATTGATGAAAAATTCTGAAAGAATACTCATCTATCCACAAATATTCTTGTTATCCTAATTTCTAAATCACAAACTCAAATCTATAAAAGTTCTCTAGAAAATGAAAACCTTTCAAAAATAGCGGCTTTTAAAAAAATTATTTAAAATACAATATATTGTTGAAAAAATTCTGAAATAATACTCATCTATCCACAAATATTCTTTTTATCCTAATTTCTAAATCACAAACCCAAATCTATAAAAGTTCTCTAAAAAATGAAAACTTTCCAAAAATAGCAGCTTTTAAGAAGATTATGTAAAAATACAATATATTGATGAAAAAATCTGAAAGAATACACATCTATACACAAATATTCTTGTTACCCTAATCTCAAAATCACAAACCCAAATCTATAAAAGTTCTCTAAAAAATGAAAACTTTCCAAAAATAGCAGCTTTTAAAAAAGTTATTTAAAAATACAATATATTGATGAAAATTCTGAAAGAATACTCATCTATCCACAAATATTCTTGTTATCCTAATTTCTAAATCACAAACCAAAACCTATAAAAGTTCCCTAAAAAATGAAAACTTTACAAAATAGCAGTTTTTAAGAAATTATTAAAAAATATAATTTATTCATGAAAAAATCTGAAAGAATACTCATCTATACACAAATATTCTTGTTATCCTAATTTTCTAAATCACAAACCCAAACCTATAAAGTTCTCTAAAAAATGAATACTTTCCAAAATAGTAGCTTTTAAGAAAATTATTTAAAAATACAATATATTGATGAAAAATTCTGAAAGAATACTCATCTATACACAAATATTCTTGTTACCCTAATTTCAAAATCACAAACCCAAATCTATAAAAGTTCTCTAAAAAATGAAAACTTTCCAAAAATAGAAGCTTTTAAGAAAATTATTTCAAAATACAATTTATTCATAAAAAATTCTGAAAGAATACTCATCTATCCACAAATATTCTTGTTATCCTAATTTCTAAATCACAAACCCAAATCTATAAAAGTTTTCTAAAAAATGAAAACTTTCCAAAAATAGCAGCTTTTAAGAAGATTATTTAAAAATACAATATATTGATGAAAAATTCTGAAAGAATACTCATCTATCCACAAATATTCTTGTTATCCTAATTTCTAAATCACAAACTCAAATCTATAAAAGTTCTCTAGAAAATGAAAACTTTTCACAAATAGCGGCTTTTAAAAAATTATTTAAAATACAATATATTATTGAAAAAATTCTGAAAGAATACTCATCTATCCACAAATATTCTTTTTACCCTAATCTCAAAATCACAAACCCAAATCTATAAAAGTTCTCTAAAAAATGAAAACTTTCCAAAAATAGCAGCTTTTAAGAAGATTATGTAAAAATACAATATATTGATGAAAAAATCTGAAAGAATACTCATCTATACACAAATATTCTTGTTATCCTAATTTCTAAATCACAAACCCAAACCTATAAAAGTTCCCTAAAAAATGAAAACTTTCCAAAAATAACAGTTTTTAAGAAAATTATTTAAAAATATAATTTATTCATGAAAAAATCTGAAAGAATACTCATCTATACACAAATATTCTTGTTATCCTAATTTCTAAATCACAAACCCAAAATACAATATATTGATGAAAAATAGTAGCTTTTAAGAAAATTATTTAAAAATACAATATATTGATGAAAAATTCTGAAAGAATACTCATCTATACACAAATATTCTTGTTACCCTAATCTCAAAATCACAAACCCAAATCTATAAAAGTTCTCTAAAAAATGAAAACTTTCCAAAAATAGCAGTTTTTAAGAAAATTATTAAAAAATACAACTTATTCATGAAAAACTCTCAAAGCATACTCATCTATCCAAAAATATCAGATTTTAAGAAAATTATTTAAAAATACAATATATTGATGAAAATTTCTGAAAGAATAATCATCTATACACAAATATTCTTGTTACCCTAATCTCAAAATCACAAACCCAAATCTATAAAAGTTCTCTAAAAAATGAAAACTTTCCAAAAATAGCAGTTTTTAAGAAAATTATTTAAAAATACAATTTATTCATGAAAAATTCTGAAAGAATACTCATCTATCCACAAATATTCTTGTTATCCTAATTTCTAAATCACAAACCCAAACCTATAAAAGTTCCCTAAAAAATGAAAACTTTCCAAAAATAGCAGTTTTTAAGAAAATTATTTAAAAATAATTATTCATGAAAAATTCTGAAAGAATACTCATCTATCCACAAATATTCTTGTTATCCCAATTTCTAAATTACAAACCCAAATCTATAAAAGTTCTCTAAAAACTGAAAACTTTCCAAAAATAGCAGGTTTTAAGAAAATTATTTAAAAATACAATTTATTCATGAAAAATTCTAAAAGAATACTCATTTATCCACAAATATTCTTGTTATCCTAATTTCTAAATCACAAACCCAAATCTATAAAAGTTCTCTAAAAAAAAGAAAACTTTCCAAAAATAGCAGCTTTTAAGAAAATTATTTAAAAATATAATTTATTCATGAAAAATTCTGAAAGAATACTCATCTATCCACAAATATTCTTGTTATCCTAATTTCTAAATCACAAACCCAAATCTATAAAAGTTCTCTAAAAAATGAAAACTTTCCAAAAATAGTAGCTTTTAAGAAGATTATGTAAAAATACAATATATTGATGAAAAAATCTGAAAGAATACTCATCTATACACAAATATTCTTATTATCCTAATTTCTAAATCACAAACCCAAACCTATAAAAGTTCTCTAAAAAATGAATACTTTCCAAAAATAGTAGCTTTTAAGAAGAATATTTAAAAATACAATATATTAATGAAAAATTCTGAAAGAATACTCATCTATCCCCAAATATTCTTGTTACCCTAATCTCAAAATCACAAACCCAAATCTATAAAAGTTCTCTAAAAAATGAGAACTTTCCAAAAATAGCAACTTTTAAAAAAGTTATTTAAAAATACAATATATTGATGAAAAATTCTGAAAGAATACTCATCTATCCACAAATATTCTTGTTATCCTAATTCTAAATCACAAACCCAAACCTATAAAAGTTCTCTAAAAAAATGAATACTTTCCAAAAATAGTAGCTTTTAAGAAAATTATTTAAAAATACAATATATTGATGAAAAACTCTCAAAGCATGCTCATCTATCCAAAAATATATTTGTTATCCTAATTTCTAAATCACAAACCCAAACCTATAAAAGTTCCCTAAAAAATGAAAACTTTCCAAAAAGCAGTTTTTAAGAAAATTATTTAAAAATATAATTATTCATGAAAAATTCTGAAAGAATACTCATCTATCCACAAATATTCTTGTTATCCTAATTTCTAAATTACAAACTCAAATCTATAAAGTTCTCTAAAAACTGAAAACTTTCCAAAAATAGCAGGTTTTAAGAAATTATTTAAAATACAATTTATTCATGAAAATTCTAAAAGAATACTCATTTATCCACAAATATTCTTGTTATCCTAATTTCTAAATCACAAACCCAAATCTTTTAAAGTTCTCTAAAAAAAAGAAAACTTTCCAAAAATAGCAGATTTTAAGAAAATTATTTAAAAATATAATTTATTCATGAAAAATTCTGAAAGAATACTCATCTATCCACAAATATTCTTGTTATCCTAATTTCTAAATCACAAACCCAAATCTATAAAAGTTCTCTAAAAAATGAAAACTTTCCAAAAATAGTAGCTTTTAAGAAGATTATGTAAAAATACAATATATTGATGAAAAAATCTGAAAGAATACTCATCTATACACAAATATTCTTGTTATCCTAATTTCTAAATCACAAACCCAAACCTATAAAAGTTCTCTAAAAAATGAATACTTTCCAAAAATAGTAGCTTTTAAGAAGAATATTTAAAAATACAATATATTAATGAAAAATTCTGAAAGAATACTCATCTATCCCCAAATATTCTTGTTACCCTAATCTCAAAATCACAAACCCAAATCTATAAAAGTTCTCTAAAAAATGAAAACTTTCCAAAAATAGCAGCTTTTAAAAAAGTTATTTAAAAATACAATATATTGATGAAAAATTCTGAAAGAATACTCATCTATACACAAAATTTTTTTTATCCTAATTTCTAAATCACAAACCCAAACCTATAAAAGTTCTCTAAAAAAATGAATACTTTCCAAAAATAGCAGCTTTTAAGAAAATTATTTAAAAATACAATATATTGATGAAAAATTCTGAAAGAATACTCATCTATACACAAATATTCTTGTTACCCTAATCTCAAAATCACAAACCCAAATCTATAAAAGTTCTCTGAAA
The DNA here is from genome assembly GCF_020379485.1 of Brassica napus. Taxonomy (NCBI): domain Eukaryota; kingdom Viridiplantae; phylum Streptophyta; class Magnoliopsida; order Brassicales; family Brassicaceae; genus Brassica; species Brassica napus. The sequence goes on along the minus strand of NC_063434.1, from coordinate 24,312,325 downwards.
ATGAAAACTTTCCAAAAATAGCAGCTTTTAAAAAAGTTATTTAAAAATACAATATATTGATGAAAAATTCTGAAAGAATACTCATCTATCCACAAATATTCTTGTTATCCTAATTTCTAAATCACAAACCCAAATCTATAAAAGTTCTCTAAAAAATGAAAACTTTCCAAAAATAGCAGCTTTTAAGAAGATTATTTAAAACACAATATATTGATGAAAAATTCTGAAAGAATACTCATCTATACACAAATATTCTTGTACCCTAATCTCAAATCACAAACCCAAATCTATTAAAGTTCTCTAAAAAATGAAACTTTCCAAAAATAGCAGTTTTTAAGAATATTATTAAAAAATACAACTTATTCATGAAAAACTCTCAAAGCATACTCATCTATCCAAAATATATTTGTCATTCTAATTTCAAAATCACAACCCCAAATCTATAAATTTCTCTAAAAAATGAAAACTTTCCAAAAATAGCAGCTTTTAAGAAAATTATTTAAAATACAATTTATTCATGAAAAATTCTTAAAGAATACTCATCTATCCACAAATATTCTTGTTATCCTAATTTCTAAATCACAAAACCAACAAACCTATAAAAGTTCCCTAAAAAATGAAAACTTTCCAAAAATAGCAGCTTTTAAGCAAATTATTTAAAAATATAATTATTCATGAAAAACTCTGAAATAATACTCATCTATCCAAAAATATATTTGTTATCCTAGTTTCAAAATCACAAACCCAATCTAAAAAAATTCAATAAAATGAAAATTTTCCAAAAATAGCAGCTTTTAAGAAAATTATTTAAAAATACAATTTATTGAGGAAAAAATCTGAAAGAATACTCATCTATCCACAAATATTCTTGTTATCCTAATTTCAAAATCACAACCCCAAATCTATAAAAAAATTTCTAAAAAATGAAAACTTTCCAAAAATAGCAGTTTTTAAGAAAATTATTTAAAAATACAATTTATTCATGAAAAATTATGAAAGAATACTCATCTATCCACAAATATTCTTGTTATCCTAATTTCTAAATCACAAACCCAAATCTATGAAAGTTCTCCAAAAAATGAAAACTTTCCAAAAATAACAGATTTTAAGAAAATTATATAAAAATACAATATATTGATGAAAATTTCTGAAAGAATAATCATCTATACACAAATATTCTTGTTACCCTAATCTCACAATCACAAACCCAAATCTATAAAAGTTCTCTAAAAAATGAAAACTTTCCAAAAATAGCAGCTTTTAAGAAAATTATTTAAAAATACAATTTATTCATGAAAAATTCTGAAAGAATACTCATCTATCCACAAATATTCTTGTTATCCTAATTTCTAAATCACAAACCCAAAACTATAAAAGTTCCCTAAAAAATGAAAACTTTCCAAAAATAGCAGTTTTTAAGAAAATTATTTAAAAATATAATTTATTCATGAAAAATTCTGAAAGAATACTCATCTATCCACAAATATTCTTGTTATCCTAATTTCAAAATCACAACCCCAAATCTATAAAAAAAATTTCTAAAAAATGAAAACTTTCCAAAAATAGCAGTTTTTAAGAAAATTATTTAAAAATACAATTTATTCATGAAAAATTATGAAAGAATACTCATCTATCCACAAATATTCTTGTTATCCTAATTTCTAAATCACAAACCCAAATATATGAAAGTTCTCCAAAAAATGAAAACTTTCCAAAAATAACAGATTTTAAGAAAATTATATAAAAATACAATATATTGATGAAAATTTCTGAAAGAATAATCATCTATACACAAATATTCTTGTTACCCAAATCTCACAATCACAAACCCAAATCTATAAAAGTTCTCTAAAAAATGAAAACTTTCCAAAATAGCAGCAGCTTTTAAGAAAATTATTTAAAAATACAATTTATTCATGAAAAATCTGAAAGAATACTCATCTATCCACAAATATTCTTGTTATCCTAATTTCTAAATCACAAACCTAAACCTATAAAAGTTCCCTAAAAAATGAAAACTTTCCAAAAATAGCAGTTTTTAAGAAAATTATTTAAAAATATAATTTATTCATGAAAAATTCTGAAAGAATACTCATCTATCCACAAATATTCTTGTTATCCTAATTTCTAAATTACAAACCCAAATCTATAAAATTTCTCTAAAAACTGAAAACTTTCCAAAAATAGCAGTTTTTAAGAAAATTATTTAAAAATACAATTTATTCATGAAAAATTCTGAAAGAATACTCATCTATCCATAAATATTCTTGTTATCCTAATTTCTAAATCACAAACCCAAATCTATGAAAGTTCTCCAAAAAATGAAAACTTTCCAAAAATATCAGATTTTAAGAAAATTATTTAAAAATACAATATATTGATGAAAATTTCTGAAAGAATAATCATCTATGCACAAATATTCTTGTTACCCTAATCTCAAAATCACAAACCCAAATCTATAAAAGTTCTCTAAAAAATGAAAACTTTCCAAAAATAGCAGTTTTTAAGAAAATTATTTAAAAATACAATATATTGATGAAAAATTCTGAAAGAATACTCATCTATCCACAAATATTCTTGTTATCCTAATTTCTAAATCACAAACCCAAACCTATAAAAGTTCCCTAAAAAATGAAAACTTTCCAAAAATAGCAGTTTTTAAGAAAATTATTTAAAAATATAATTTATTCATGAAAAAATCTGAAAGAATACTCATCTATACATTATCCTTATTTCTAAATCACAAATCCAAACCTATAAAAGTTCTCTAAAAAAATGAATACTTTCCAAAAATAGTAACTTTTAAGAAAATTATTTAAAAATACAATATATTGATAAAAAATTCTGAAAGAATACTCATCTATACACAAATATTCTTGTTACCCTAATCTCAAAATCACAAACCCAAATCTATAAAAGTTCTCTAAAAAATGAAAACTTTCCAAAAATAGCAGCTTTTAAAAAAGTTATTTAAAAATACAATATATTGATGAAAAATTCTGAAAGAATACTCATCTATCCACAAATATTCTTGTTATCCTAATTTATAAATCACAAACCCAGATCTATAAAAGTTCTCTAAAAAATGAAAACTTTCCAAAAATAGCAGCTTTTAAGAAGATTATTTAAAAATACAATATATTGATGAAAAACTCTCAAAGCATGCTCATCTATCCAAAAATATATTTGTTATCCTAATTTCAAAATCACAAACCCAAATCTATAAAAGTTCTCTAAAAAATGAAAACTTTCCAAAAATAGCAGCTTTTAAGAAAATTATTTAAAAATACAATTTATTCATGAAAAATTCTGAAAGAATACTCATCTATCCACAAATATTCTTGTTATCCTAATTTCTAAATCACAAACCCAAACCTATAAAAGTTCCCTAAAAAATGAAAACTTTCCAAAAATAGCAGTTTTTAAGAAAATTATTTAAAAATATAATTTATTCATGAAAAATTCTGAAAGAATACTCATCTATCCACAAATATTCTTGTTATCCTAATTTCTAAATTACAAACCCAAATCTATAAAAGTTCTCTAAAAACTGAAAACTTTCCAAAAATAGCAGGTTTTAAGAAAATTATTTAAAAATACAATTTATTCATGAAAAATTCTAAAAATACTCATTTATCCACAAATATTCTTGTTATCCTAATTTCTAAATCACAAACCCAAATCTATAAAAGTTCTCTAAAAAATAGAAAACTTTCCAAAAATAGCAGATTTTAAGAAAATTATAATTTATTCATGAAAAATTCTGAAAGAATACTCATCTATCCACAAATATTCTTGTTATCCTAATTTCTAAATCACAAACCCAAATCTATAAAAGTTCTCTAAAAAATGAAAACTTTCCAAAAATAGTAGCTTTTAAGAAGATTATGTAAAAATACAATATATTGATGAAAAATCTGAAAGAATACTCATCTATACACAAATATTCTTGTTATCCTAATTTCTAAATCACAAACCCAAACCTATAAAAGTTCTCTAAAAAATGAATACTTTCCAAAAATAGTAGCTTTTAAGAAGAATATTTAAAAATACAATATATTAATGAAAAATTCTGAAAGAATACTCATCTATCCCCAAATATTCTTGTTACCCTAATCTCAAAATCACAAACCCAAATCTATAAAAGTTCTCTAAAAAATGAAAACTTTCCAAAAATAGCAGCTTTTTAAAAAGTTATTTAAAAATACATTATATTGATGAAAAATTCTGAAAGAATAGTCATCTATACACAAAATTTTTGTTATCCTAATTTCTAAATCACAAACCCAAACCTATAAAAGTTCTCTAAAAAATGAATACTTTCCAAAAATAGCAGCTTTTAAGAAAATTATTTAAAAATACAATATATTGATGAAAAATTCTGAAAGAATACTCATCTATACACAAATATTCTTGTTACCCTAATCTCAAAATCACAAACCCAAATCTATAAAAGTTCTCTGAAAATGAAAACTTTCCAAAAATAGCAGCTTTTAAAAAAGTTATTTAAAAATACAATATATTGATGAAAAATTCTGAAAGAATACTCATCTATCCACAAATATTCTTGTTATCCTAATTTCTAAATCACAAACCCAGATCTATAAAAGTTCTCTAAAAAATGAAAACTTTCCAAAAATAGCACCTTTTAAGAAGATTATTTAAAAATACAATATATTGATGAAAAATTCTGAAAGAATACTCATCTATACACAAATATTCTTGTACCCTAATCTCAAAATCACAAACCCAAATCTATTAAAGTTCTCTAAAAAATGAAAACTTTCCAAAAATAGCAGTTTTTAAGAAAATTATTAAAAAATACAACTTATTCATGAAAAACTCTCAAAGCATACTCATCTATCCAAAAATATATTTGTCATTCTAATTTCAAAATCACAACCCCAAATCTATAAAATTTCTCTAAAAAATGAAAACTTTCCAAAAATAGCAGCTTTTAAGAAAATTATTTAAAAATACAATTTATTCATGAAAAATTCTGAAAGAATACTCATCTATCCACAAATATTCTTGTTATCCTAATTTCTAAATCACAAAACCAACAAACCTATAAAAGTTCCCTAAAAAATGAAAACTTTCCAAAAATAGCAGCTTTTAAGCAAATTATTTAAAAATATAATTTATTCATGAAAAACTCTGAAATAATACTCATCTATCCAAAAATATATTTGTTATCCTAGTTTCAAAATCACAAACCCAAATCTAAAAAAATTCTATAAAAAATGAAAATTTTCCAAAAATTGCAGCTTTTAAGAAAATTATTTAAAAATACAATTTATTCAGGAAAAAATCTGAAAGAATACTCATCTATCCACAAATATTCTTGTTATCCTAATTTCAAAATCACAACCCCAAATCTATAAAAAAATTTCTAAAAAATGAAAACTTTCCAAAAATAGCAGTTTTTAAGAAAATTATTTAAAAATACAATTTATTCATGAAAAATTATGAAAGAATACTCATCTATCCACAAATATTCTTGTTATCCTAATTTCTAAATCACAAACCCAAATATATGAAAGTTCTCCAAAAAATGAAAACTTTCCAAAAATAACAGATTTTAAGAAAATTATATAAAAATACAATATATTGATGAAAATTTCTGAAAGAATAATCATCTATACACAAATATTCTTGTTACCCAAATCTCACAATCACAAACCCAAATCTATAAAAGTTCTCTAAAAAATGAAAACTTTCCAAAAATAGCAGCTTTTAAGAAAATTATTTAAAAATACAATTTATTCATGAAAAATTCTGAAAGAATACTCATCTATCCACAAATATTCTTGTTATCCTAATTTCTAAATCACAAACCTAAACCTATAAAAGTTCCCTAAAAAATGAAAACTTTCCAAAAATAGCAGTTTTTAAGAAAATTATTTAAAAATATAATTTATTCATGAAAAATTCTGAAAGAATACTCATCTATCCACAAATATTCTTGTTATCCTAATTTCTAAATTACAAACCCAAATCTATAAAATTTCTCTAAAAACTGAAAACTTTCCAAAAATAGCAGTTTTTAAGAAAATTATTTAAAAATACAATTTATTCATGAAAAATTCTGAAAGAATACTCATCTATCCATAAATATTCTTGTTATCCTAATTTCTAAATCACAAACCCAAATCTATGAAAGTTCTCCAAAAAATGAAAACTTTCCAAAAATATCAGATTTTAAGAAAATTATTTAAAAATACAATATATTGATGAAAATTTCTGAAAGAATAATCATCTATACACAAATATTCTTGTTACCCTAATCTCAAAATCACAAACCCAAATCTATAAAAGTTCTCTAAAAAATGAAAACTTTCCAAAAATAGCAGTTTTTAAGAAAATTATTTAAAATACAATATATTGATGAAAAATTCTGAAAGAATACTCATCTATCCACAAATATTCTTGTTATCCTAATTTCTAAATCACAAACCCAAACCTATAAAAGTTCCCTAAAAAATGAAAACTTTCCAAAAATAGCAGTTTTTAAGAAAATTATTTAAAAATATAATTTATTCATGAAAAAATCTGAAAGAATACTCATCTATACATTATCCTTATTTCTAAATCACAAATCCAAACCTATAAAAGTTCTCTAAAAAAATGAATACTTTCCAAAAATAGTAACTTTTAAGAAAATTATTTAAAAATACAATATATTGATAAAAAATTCTGAAAGAATACTCATCTATACACAAATATTCTTGTTACCCTAATCTCAAAATCACAAACCCAAATCTATAAAAGTTCTCTAAAAAATGAAAACTTTCCAAAAATAGCAGCTTTTAAAAAAGTTATTTAAAAATACAATATATTGATGAAAAATTCTGAAAGAATACTCATCTATCCACAAATATTCTTGTTATCCTAATTTATAAATCACAAACCCAGATCTATAAAAGTTCTCTAAAAAATGAAAACTTTCCAAAAATAGCAGCTTTTAAGAAGATTATTTAAAAATACAATATATTGATGAAAAATTCTGAAAGAATACTCATCTATACACAAATATTCTTGTTACCCTAATCTCAAAATCACAAACCCAAATCTATTAAAGTTCTCTAAAAAATGAAAACTTTCCAAAAATAGCAGTTTTTAAGAAAATTATTAAAAAATACAACATATTCATGAAAAACTCTCAAAGCATACTCATCTATCCAAAAATATATTTGTCATTCTAATTTCAAAATCACAACCCCAAATCTATAAAATTTCTCTAAAAAATGAAAATTTTCCAAAAATAGCAGCTTTTAAGAAAATTATTTAAAAATACAATTTATTCATGAAAAATTCTGAAAGAATACTCATCTATCCACAAATATTCTTGTTATCCTAATTTCTAAATCACAAAACCAACAAACCTATAAAAGTTCCCTAAAAATGAAAACTTTCCAAAAATAGCAGCTTTTAAGCAAATTATTTAAAAATATAATTTATTCATGAAAAACTCTGAAATAATACTCATCTATCCAAAAATATATTTGTTATCCTACTTTCAAAATCACAAACCCAAATCTAAAAAAATTCTATAAAAAATGAAAATTTTCCAAAAATAGCAGCTTTTAAGAAAATTATTTAAAAATACAATTTATTCAGGAAAAAATCTGAAAGAATACTCATCTATCCACAAATATTCTTGTTATCCTAATTTCAAAATCACAACCCCAAATCTATAAAAAAATTTCTAAAAAATGAAAACTTTCCAAAAATAGCAGTTTTTAAGAAAATTATTTAAAAATATAATTTATTCATGAAAAATTATGAAAGAATACTCATCTATCCACAAATATTTTTGTTATCCTAATTTCTAAATCACAAACCCAAATCTATGAAAGTTCTCCAAAAAATGAAAACTTTCCAAAAATAACAGATTTTAAGAAAATTATTTAAAAATACAATATATTGATGAAAATTTCTGAAAGAATAATCATCTATACATAAATATTCTTGTTACCCTAATCTCAAAATCACAAACCCAAATCTATAAAAGTTCTCTAAAAAATGAAAACTTTCCAAAAATAGCAGCTTTTAAGAAAATTATTTAAAAATACAATTTATTCATGAAAAATTCTGAAAGAATACTCATCTATCCACAAATATTCTTGTTATCCTAATTTCTAAATCACAAACCCAAACCTATAAAAGTTCCCTAAAAAATGAAAACTTTCCAAAAATACCAGTTTTTAAGAAAATTATTTAAAAATAAAATTTATTCATGAAAAATTCTGAAAGAATACTCATCTATCCACAAATATTCTTGTTATCCTAATTTCTAAATTACAAACCCAAATCTATAAAGTTCTCTAAAAACTGAAAACTTTCCAAAAATAGCAGTTTTTAAGAAAATTATTTAAAAATACAATTTATTCATGAAAAATTCTGAAAGAATACTCATCTATCCATAAATATTCTTGTTATCCTAATTTCTAAATCACAAACCCAAATCTATGAAAGTTCTCCAAAAAATGAAAACTTTCCAAAAATATCAGATTTTAAGAAAATTATTTAAAAATACAATATATTGATGAAAATTTCTGAAAGAATAATCATCTATACACAAATATTCTTGTTACCCTAATCTCAAAATCACAAACCCAAATCTATAAAAGTTCTCTAAAAAATGAAAACTTTCCAAAAATAGCAGTTTTTAAGAAAATTATTTAAAAATACAATTTATTCATGAAAAATTCTGAAAGAATACTCATCTATCCACAAATATTCTTGTTATCCTAATTTCTAAATCACAAACCCAAACCTATAAAAGTTCCCTAAAAAAATGAAAACTTTCCAAAAATAGCAGTTTTTAAGAAAATTATTTAAAAATATAATTTATTCATGAAAAATTCTGAAAGAATACTCATCTATCCACAAATATTCTTGTTATCCTAATTTCTAAATTACAAACCCAAATCTATAAAAGTTCTCTAAAAACTGAAAACTTTCCAAAAATAGAAGGTTTTAAGAAAATTATTTAAAAATACAATTTATTCATGAAAAATTCTAAAAGAATACTCATTTATCCACAAATATTCTTGTTATCCTAATTTCTAAATCACAAACCCAAATCTATAAAAGTTCTCTAAAAAAAAGAAAACTTTCCAAAAATAGCAGATTTTAAGAAAATTATTTAAAAATATAATTTATTCATGAAAAATTCTGAAAGAATACTCATATATCCACAAATATTCTTGTTATCCTAATTTCTAAATCACAAACCCAAATCTATAAAAGTTCTCTAAAAAATGAAAACTTTCCAAAAATAGCAGTTTTTAAGAAAATTATTTAAAAATACAATTTATTCATGAAAAATTATGAAAGAATACTCATCTATCCACAAATATTCTTGTTATCCTAATTTCTAAATCACAAACCCAAATATATGAAAGTTCTCCAAAAAATGAAAACTTTCCAAAAATATCAGATTTTAAGAAAATTATTTAAAAATACAATATATTGATGAAAATTTCTGAAAGAATAATCATCTATACATAAATATTCTAGTTACCCTAATCTCAAAATCACAAACCCAAATCTATAAAAGTTCTCTAAAAAATGAAAACTTTCCAAAAATAGCAGTTTTTAAGAAAATTATTTAAAAATACAATTTATTCATGAAAAATTCTGAAAGAATACTCATCTATCCACAAATATTCTTGTTATCCTAATTTCTAAATCACAAACCCAAACCTATAAAAGTTCCCTAAAAAATGAAAACTTTCCAAAAATACCAGTTTTTAAGAAAATTATTTAAAAATAAAATTTATTCATGAAAAATTCTGAAAGAATACTCATCTATCCACAAATATTCTTGTTATCCTAATTTCTAAATTACAAACCCAAATCTATAAAGTTCTCTAAAAACTGAAAACTTTCCAAAAATAGCAGTTTTTAAGAAAATTATTTAAAAATACAATTTATTCATGAAAAATTCTGAAAGAATACTCATCTATCCATAAATATTCTTGTTATCCTAATTTCTAAATCACAAACCCAAATCTATGAAAGTTCTCCAAAAAATGAAAACTTTCCAAAAATATCAGATTTTAAGAAAATTATTTAAAAATACAATATATTGATGAAAATTTCTGAAAGAATAATCATCTATACACAAATATTCTTGTTACCCTAATCTCAAAATCACAAACCCAAATCTATAAAAGTTCTCTAAAAAATGAAAACTTTCCAAAAATAGCAGTTTTTAAGAAAATTATTTAAAAATACAATTTATTCATGAAAAATTCTGAAAGAATACTCATCTATCCAGAAATATTCTTGTTATCCTAATTTCTAAATCACAAACCCAAACCTATAAAAGTTCCCTAAAAAAATGAAAACTTTCCAAAAATAGCAGTTTTTAAGAAAATTATTTAAAAATATAATTTATTCATGAAAAATTCTGAAAGAATACTCATCTATCCACAAATATTCTTGTTATCCTAATTTCTAAATTACAAACCCAAATCTATAAAAGTTCTCTAAAAACTGAAAACTTTCCAAAAATAGAAGGTTTTAAGAAAATTATTTAAAAATACAATTTATTCATGAAAAATTCTAAAAGAATACTCATTTATCCACAAATATTCTTGTTATCCTAATTTCTAAATCACAAACCCAAATCTATAAAAGTTCTCTAAAAAAAAGAAAACTTTCCAAAAATAGCAGATTTTAAGAAAATTATTTAAAAATATAATTTATTCATGAAAAATTCTGAAAGAATACTCATATATCCACAAATATTCTTGTTATCCTAATTTCTAAATCACAAACCCAAATCTATAAAAGTTCTCTAAAAAATGAAAACTTTCCAAAAATAGCAGTTTTTAAGAAAATTATTAAAAAATACAACTTATTCATGAAAAACTCTCAAAGCATACTCATCTATCCAAAAATATATTTGTCATTCTAATTTCAAAATCACAACCCCAAATCTATAAAATTTCTCTAAAAAATAAAAACTTTCCAAAAATATCAGCTTTTAAGAAGAATATTTAAAAATACAATATATTAATGAAAATTCTGAAAGAATACTCATCTATACACAAATATTCTTGTTACCCTAATCTCAAAATCACAAACCCAAATCTATAAAAGTTCTCTAAAAAATGAAAACTTTCCAAAAATAGCAGCTTTTAAAAAAATTATTTAAAAATACAATATATTGATGAAAAATTCTGAAAGAATACTCATCTATCCACAAATATTCTTTCTATCCTTATTTCTAAATCACAAACCCAAATCTACAAAATTTCTCTAAAAAATGAAAACTTTCCAAAAATAGCAGCTTTTAAGAAGATTATTTAAAAATATAATATATTGATGAAAAATTCTGAAAGAATACTCATCTATACACAAATATTCTTGTTACCCTAATCTTAAAATCACAAACCCAAATCTATAAAAGTTCTCTCAAAAATGAAAACTTTCCAAAAAAAACTTCAATATTTAATTATACCGAGACGACTTACAATTCAGTCATCCGCCAGACGACTTACATGTAAGTCGTCCATGATTTTATTCTGAGATTCTGGTGAAACCTCGTAAATCATGGACAACTTACAAGTAAGTCGTCTGACGGAGGACTGAATTGTAAGTCGTCTATATATAATTAAATATTGAAGTGTTTTTTTTTCAATTGCAAAACTAACCTATGACGACTTAATTGTAAGTCGTCTAGTTTTAAAAAAATATTGATATTTTAATTTTCACGAGACGTCTGAAATGTAAGTCGTCCAAGAAAGTCAAACTTCTGAAATAATCCAGTCAAATGCAAAACTAACCTATGACGACTGAAATGTAAGTCGTCTAGCTTTTTTGGAGTTTTTTTTAACCAAACAAAAGTAGACGACTTATTTTTCATTCGTCTCAAATAACATATTTCAAAGTCAATTGCAAAATAACCTCTGCGTTGACAAGACGACTTATATTTTAGTCATCTGGAATACTTAGATTGAAGTCGTCCTCGTCGACCTAAATGGACGATTCTCTTGTCTACTAGATGACCTCCGTGGATGTCGTCTGCGTCAATGTTTAATAAACTTGCATTTTCTCTAAAACTATAAAGACTTTTTAATATTTTTTTGTTAATTCATGTTTATTAATGAATATTTGGACTACTGAATAAAATTTATAACTTAATTGGTGATATTTATGAGGTTACCAACATTCACGTTAATTAAAGTTTCTAACTAATCCGAGAAGACTTCAGTGGAAGTCTTCTCCGCTAGTTTTTAAGTCTTCTACGTTAGTTTTTGAATAAGTTGTATTTTTAAGAGTGATAAGTAACTTCAAGATATGTAAAACTCATATTTACAAAATATGTTCTCTCCTTTAGTTTTACTAAATTTGACTAAGTTTTTCAACGCAAACTTATAAAAAATATGATATGCTTTGACTAGTTACTATTATTTGTTTCCATCTCTTAAGTATTATTGTTATAGACAATAATTATGATTATTGTTATGAGTTGGAAGAAGGATTAAAATGTTGTATTAATATAAAGCTACCAACATTCTTATTTATTAAGATGAGAAAAAGGCCATTGGAGTTTATTATTGCATATGAGAGATCCAAAGATAAGAAAAAAACTATTGAAATCTATTATTTCATTGATTTGTAAATGTGTAAACACATTGTTAGCACATATATTACATCTTGGGAAACATTATTACTGATTTTACAAAAAATTCACAACTAAAAGAGTAGACCTGCAATTCACAAAACAGACCACAAATAAAACTATTATAGATCATTCCTCTACAAAGACAAGCTTGGACTCCACTTGATATGAAAGAAGACTTTGTCAGAAGACTTCCAGGAAGTCTACACGACTTTTAGGAAGTCCAGACGACTTTTAGGAAGTCCACACGACTTTCAGGAAGTCCAGACGACTTTCAGGAAGTCCAGACGACTTTCAGGAAGTCCAAACAACTTTCAGGAAGTCCAGACGACTTAAGTGGAAGTAGTCTGGAAGACTTCCTGGAAGTCGTCTAGTGCATTATATTTTAGACGACTAACAGGAAGTCCAGACGACTTTCAGGAAGTCCAGACGACTTTCAGGAAGTCCAGACGACTTTCAGGAAGTCCAGACGACTTTCAGGAAGTCCAGACGACTGAAGTGGAAGTCGTCCCAGAAGTTTTCCAGATCTGAAAAACCTGCATATAAAATCCAGATCTGAAAAAACTGCATATCCAAAAACGTTCAAGTGGCTTAAAAACAGAAAAAATGAGTGGAAGATTAGATAAATCTACCTTTATAGAACACACAAAAATACATATCTAAAATTAATAGATCTACCTTTAAATGAGTGGAAGATGAGTACCATATGATTAAAAACCTGGAAAAAAAGATAGATTAGTAAGAAAGACATGAGACAAAACTGAAAAATTCATATAAAGTTTGGTGTTTTCAAGTCAAAGAGATTAGAGTGGGTTTGGAGAGTTTTAGTTTGGGAAAAAAAGTAAAAACTTTATACAACAAGAAGTTACCAAATGAAAAAAAATCAGACATAAAAACTTACCAAAACGCTCAGATCTATTATAAAAAGGAGACTTCGTCAGAAGACTTCCATGAAGTCCAGATGATTTCCAGGAAGTCCAGATGATTTCCAGGAAGTTCAGACGACTTCCTGGAAGTCCAGAAGACTTCCTCAAAGTCGTCTGGACTTCATGGAAGTCATCTGGACTTCAAATCCAGATCTGAAAAACCTGCACATCCAAAAACGTTGAAATGACTTAAAAATAGAGAAAATGAGTGGAAGATTAGATAAATCTACCTTTATAGAATACACAAAAATACATATCTAAAATTAATAGATCTACCTTTAAATTAGTGGAAGATGAGTACCATCTGATTAAAAACCTGTAAAAGAGATAGATTAGTAAGAAATACATGAGATAAAACTGAAAAATTCATATAAAGTATGGTGTTTTCAAGTCAAAGAGATTAAAGAGAGGTTGAAGAGTTTTAGAACGATGAACATTACATTTTTGTTGCAGCCATTTGAGAGGAGGAGAGAGAATGTGTAAATTTTTCTTTATATAGGGAGACAAAAAATCCAATTAAGTTAAATATTTTTGATTCAGACGACTTCCTAGACGACTCGTCCAGAAGAATTTAATATTTTTAGCGAGAAATTAAAATATTTTTAGCGGGAAACTAAAATAGAAGACTTTTCTTGTAAGTTGTCTGGTTTAAATCATTTAAGCGGGAAAATAATTTATTTAAATAATCAAACAATAAATACAAATATATATATCCGATTTGCTTTTACAAATTACTAAAAGCATAAAGATTGGTGCATACCTTTGTATACTTTCTCACCAAAATAATTAGATAACTAGATCTGGTCCCGCCCGACCGGGCGGGTGTTTTTTTTCTGTTTACTTAATGTAATTAAAATTTTTTACACCATTATATAATATATCAAAATTTTAATACAAATAATGACAAAAATACATCACATAATACAAATATTGCTGTAACATAATTTGATCACACGGTGGCAACAAAATTGATCATACTGTGATAAGGTAATTTAATTTGGACCACATTTCTATTGAAAACCATTAAAATATGATGAAATAAAGAATTATGAGTTAGTATGATATATGAAATAGATAAATAAGGTATAACTTTTACGGAAATTAATTTATTCAAAGGCTATGAATAAAATCATCATCCTTTAACAAAATCATTATCCTCTTGATTGATATCACGATGTATGTTTGTTGTTGTTTCTTCGTTTCCATTAGATAAAGAATGTGAAATATTGGTAATACCATCCAAGACAGAACGTGGGGGCTTTCTTCTTGTTCAAAAAAGGATGATTTTGTTTTTCATAATCATATATTTTTAACTTTTGAAAATTTGATAAATTTAATTGTTTATACTTATTATGTTATAGATTCATATGTTTTTCAGGTTTGATTTCGGTGTGTCTTGTTCAATATGATTAGCCATCATTTTTAAACTATGAGATTGTGTTTTTCTTTTATTGTATTTTTATTTAGTTTATTTGGTAAATTAAATAGTAAAGTATCGGAGGTTTAAGTATATTTGGGGTTTTATTAAATTAAATTATAAATATTTTATTTAAAAGTTGAATATAAAGTTCAAATATTTTATTGAAATTTTTGAAAACAAATACATTATTTAGACAAACCAAAAATAATAATGAAACTAAGTTACAAAAAAACATTCAAAAATAGGAAAAGATGATTTTGCTCAAAGTCTACTTTATAAAATTCAAAAAAAAAATACAAATATTATAGAACTAACAGTTTCATCAGCTAAAACCATTTGTAATGTTTCATCAGCGTAAATGGTAAAAGAATGTGTAGAATGGGTTTGTACTCGGGTAGAATATATAGTAGAGGGACAATACCCTAGTTGAGAATAAATATCTTTGCTTATTTTGCAAGACATATTAGGCAAAATAAATGAAAAGAATATTTTGTTGATTCTGTTTATTGTTTTTGAAATTATGGTAAAATCTTAATGGTTATGATTTGAAATAGGAAATGATAAGATCTTGTGCTTGTTCCGCAAGTGTGTGGGTCAATTTTTTTAACGCAATACAAAACCCTAAAGTTGAGGAAATATCTTAACCACCCTCGCAAGGCATCTCTTGTTTGCATTAATATGTAGAATACTTTGTTTATTGTGTGTTATTGTGAAACTAACAAAATAGGAGAGAGTAAGATTATATTGGTGAAATTCGAATATTGTGTTTATTGTTTAGTAGTTATGGATCAAATTTTATATATATCTTCTTTGTTCCGAAATTGAAGGGGAAATCTTGTTTAGAAACAAATTAGTAGATTCCGCAAATGTTTCTATTTTTTTTCCGAAATCTAAGTAGAAGATTGTTGGGGGAGGGAAAAAGATTTTCAATTCAAAAATATTAGATTTTAATTAATAATAATGATTATTAATTATTTGGACATATAGAAGTCAGTGGAATATTTCAATATAATAAGGTGGTTACAAATAAGCTACATACACCACCGTGAAATAAAGTGAATTGAAATTGTTCAAACTCATATGAAAATCATTGTTAGTTTTTCTTAGTTTAATTTCTTATAAAGCTTATATAATTTGATGTTCGTGCAGGTTACGTAAGCTAAGGATGGGACTCATATGATGACAAAAAAAAAGGATGGGACTCATATAATAAGGAATGTTACAGTGTTGATCTTGCAGGGGAATTATTTATGCTTGTTCCTTTATTTAATAATATGTAATTGTTTGAGTTATTAATAATATGTTTCTTTCTTTTGTAGTTTGTTTGAGTTATTTTAGGAAAACAATTAATATGTGGAAAAGACAATCATTTTTAATGTAAGATTAATTTAATTTTCAATGGCATTTGAATGTAAATATTGTGTAACTTTTAGGGTTATTTTTTATGGGTACTTCTCTTTTAATAATAGAGATGTTATGTAGTTCATGTTAAATGATGCGAATTTTGTTTTTACAAAACTACTACAAAGTAACTACTTATTAACTGTAAATTCGGTTTCCAAATGCAAAAGAGAAAAGGTATATATATATCTAATATATGATCAGATGTTCAAAAACCCTAAAGCACGTTTCATCTCCCAAATCTGCCGCCGCCGCCGCCACAGCCACCGCCATTGCCGCCATAGTTGATCCTGGTATTGCTCTCTCTCTCCCTCCATTCGATTCCTGTTCTCAAATCGCGTTTTCATGTATCATAGTTTCAAGCATTTCGATCTTTTATCCATCAGTTTCCTCGCCATTGAAACCGTTTCGTAATCGGAAGTTGAGTAGAGTCTAGTTATTAAGATTGTAATCTCCGAATTTGATTTGGTTGTAGAGTGATGGATTCGAGTTACTCTGATTCTCGCCCCATGTTCGTGCAATCGCCTTACGGTGGCGGTTGGAATCAAACTCAGACGAATGATTCGATGAACAACGAACAATCTGAATCACAATCTCAGCCTTCTTTGAAAAGGCCAAGACTCCACGATGATACCGTGTTCAACCCCACGAGTAACAACAGTTCTTGGATGGCTCCACCTTCTATGAACAAAGGGACGGCTAACATATTCTACAAGACGAGGATGTGTGCGAAGTTCAAGGCGGGGACTTGTATGAATGGAGATCCTTGCAATTTCGCACACGGCATGGAGGATCTGAGGCAGCCTCCTTCTAATTGGCAGGAGATTGTTGGACCTCCTCCTCCTCCCGCTGTTCAAGACAGAGGGAGGGAGAGGGAGAGGGAGAGGGAAAGGGAAAGACCGTCTTCTTCTTCGGTGTCTGCTAGTAATTGGGAAGATGATCAGAAGATAATCTTGAGGATGAAGCTTTGCAGGAAGTTTTGTTTTGGTGAGGAGTGTCCTTATGGGGATAGGTGTAATTTCGTTCATCAGGATCTTTCCAAGTTTCGTGATGAGTCTGGGAAACTGAGAGAGAGTTTGGCTATAAGCGTTGGTACTGATCCAGCTTCTGTTGAGAATGGTGGTGGTACTGGTTCTCATCAAGTGGAAGTGAATAGACGAGGAGGCATCCCTGTCCCTGCACCGTTGAACAATGGTAATGGTGTTGTTAAGACTGTGTACTGGAAGACGAGGATATGCATGAAGTTTGAGAACGGTCAGTGTCCTTTTGGTGATAACTGTCACTTTGCTCATGGCCAAGCAGGTATGTTATCATACTTTGTATAGCCTTCCAAGTCCTGTGGATTGTGTGTGTTGATGGTCTTGTGTTTCTGATTTGTTTGTTGCAGAGCTGCTGCATTACTCTGGAGAAGCTGTAAAAGCAGTAGCGTCTTTGAGTAAACAAACGGTGGTGCCTGGTAACGAGGCATTTGCAATGAAACCGAGTGCAGCACAAGTAGTGACATCAGATGCTTCTGGCCTTAACGATGAAGGGAGGCGAAAGAAGTGTTTGCTCAAGTGGAGTGACTCCAAGAAGATTAATCGGATCTATGGAGACTGGATTGATGATTTACCGGTGGGTCAAAAGTCGACAAAACCAGTGGAGAGCTGAGTCTTCCTAGTTTTGGTTATCAAAGGTGGAAATTTTGAAACAGTAGAAATAATGTTTTTATGCTATCATTAGCAATTCTTTGATTGGCTCTGTTGTTGATGAACTACATATATTATATACAGCTTAGGATTTCAATGTCGTTCTAATCTTTGATTACATAAATGGTTTGGATCACTAATAGCTTCCATATCTTCATTTTCTTAAACAATTAGTATATTATGGTGCCTTACCAAACTGAGTTTCCTCTAAAACTACTTTATAAACCTGAAAACCAAACTGAGTTTACTCTAAGCCACGGCCCATATCATAGCCCAGTTTGATTTTTTGGCTCCTCTTTTAAAAACGATTGTTGTAATGAAACAAGCCATCGTCAATGTATTGAATCTTTTGTAAGTTTGACCATGTAGCCGAATGATTGATTTTCATAAGTGTTATGGGTCCATCAAATAATGTGTAACTGAAATATTAACAAATACTATAAGGAAAGAAAAGTATGCTAGAAACACAACAAAGAAGATAAATCAACAAGAGCTCTACATCATATAAAGCAGAAAATACACTATAATGACATTTCACTACAAAGTCACACCACTCAATGGGTTAAATCTGAACAACCTGTTTTAATAACTGTAATGCAGAAAGTTGACTAGCCTTTAGACTAAAAGAGGAAAACGAAAGGATAACTTTAAAGACTTTAGCATATCTTCCATTTGCTTTTTAACAACTTTTCCCAACTCAAAAAGCCAATCAATATGAAGAGACATTAGTGACTTACACTTCAATATAATGCATATAACCTAACTTTTTTTTTCCATCTGAATTTAATTTATAAAACTGAGAAACATACAAGGATGGAATCCAAACCGGCGGAAACACATTACAATCCCCGGAAACTTAGCTCACAAAAGAGAATCTAGAACCCAAACAACGGGCAACACATAACAACTACAATTATCACTAGATAAAACTACACTCCTGCATCTAAACCCATAAACAATCCTAGACCAGGAGAAAGAAGAAAGTCCTTTAATCATTGAAACAGCCGGAACTCTTGCCGAAACCCATACAAGCACAAGAGAGAGTGAGCGATGCAGTGACCAATACAACGAAACCAAACTCAACATACCTGAACCTCCAGTTCACGATACCAAGCCAGAACCACAAAACCTACCAAATTCAAGAGGAAACAAACACCTGAGGTTAAACGCCCCTTCTCAACCAAACCTTCGTCGGCAGGCCTAAGACCTCAACCTCTCTGTATTGCTTCAACGAACGAAGCCACCGAGGAACAGAGAAACATAAGACCATCCGGGAGAAACACTTATTAAAAGGCCGGGAGAAGGACTCCTTAACTGATATGGAGAGGTGACAGGATATCTGAAACTTCTGAAGGATGTAGGCCTGTTCTGCTCACCACACAACACTACGCCACCGTTACCCCACCGCTTACACCGTTACTGAAACAAGACCGAAGACAACCACTAAAACCCAATAGAGAAGCTTTAGATTCAAACTCCCGAGAGAAACAAGATCAGAGTACACAGATCTGAGGAAACTCGAAACTGGTTCCATCCATCGAACTTCACCGGCGCTAGAGACACGATATCCTCTTTAAACAAGACAAAAGACAAACCTCTAAACCTCCTTGTTCCTCAAACGAGCATGAACCTGATGGGGAAGAGATGTTGCCGGAGAGCAACCTAAGAACCACCAACTGCTACAGCCATAGATGAAAGAAGACAAGAAAATCATCTCCGGTGCCGGCGAGGAGCGCCAAACACCGGAGAACGGCGGATCTAGACCAGACGGGGGCTTGGCGGCGTGCTTGGTTGAGAGAGAGATATTAGGGTTCTTCTCCTCCAACTGCATATAACCTAACTTATGCTCATCAAAACTTCTGTATTTTTTTTCTTTTCTTAATTCACATTTTCCATCAAAATACACATAAGAAATGACCACACTTCCTTCTATTTTATCAGAAAATATAAAAAGACTAAATAAAATTAATTTACTGTTGAAACAATAAAAAGAAAATTAATTTTAAAAAATCAAAAGGGGACCACTTCGCTGCAGGCGAAATCATCGGAGTTAGCGAAGGAGTAGTCAGGCCACGAGTCTCTCAGAAGCTTCAGCAGCTTCTGCGCCTTCCTCTTCGCCCTCTCCGTACACTCACTCTGCACCATCAGCAGCAACTGAACCACCACTCCCGCCGCCGCCGCCTCGTCTCTCCACCTCTCCTCCGCCGTGCAAAGCGCCAGCAGCGCCCCCGCCGCGTACTCCGTCGCCCTATCAGAAACCCTCAGAATCGTCTTGACAAGAACCGGAACCGTCAGAGCGTGCTCCCCGAACGCCGCGCATCCCTCCGGAGATCGGCAGAGAATCTCCACCGTCGCTAACGCTCGCTCCGTGTCGCACCTGTCTAACCCCGCCGCGAGCCTGTCGATCAGAATCTCCGGCGCGCCGGCCGAGACCGCGACGTGGCGCGTGTTCTTCGAGAGGCAGAGCGCGAACAAAGCTTTGATTCCGATCTTGAGAGCTCGCCGCGGGTACGACGACGCCGGATTGCGTAGAAGATCGAGGACTCCTTCGAAAATGGATTCGGAACTCGAAACCGTTTCCTTCGATCCTGTAACCGCCATCTCGATCAACGCGGCTGCGTTGACACGTGTCTCCACCGAGGAATCGAACAGTAACCGGGTTAAAAACTCGACCCGACCCGGATCCGAAATGATCGAAACGCATTTATCATGCTCCGTCATCGGGAACATAACGAGAAGAGCGAGCGATTCAGAGACCAACTCCGATGAATCGATATCGTCGGAGAACAAGATCCTAATCAGAATCTCTTTAGCGTTATGAGCCGCGATCAAAACGCGGTTCTTCTCGGAGTCCCGCGCGAAGCCACGTAGACGACGGAGAGCGGCGGCGCGTGAGCGAGCCGAGACGTGAGCTCCGGAAGTCGCGGAGGCTTGGCTGAGGAGAGCGCGAACGGAGGTGGGATCAGCTGGCTGTTTGGGTGTGGGGATACGCTCGACGCCGTTGGAGCGGTTAGCGACGCACCATTCTTGGATGAGACGGCGGAGAGTGTGGTTTGGGATGAGTGTGAAGTCGGACAAAGGAGCGCGTGTGACTGGACACGTGGTGTTGTTACCGGTGGAGACCCATGACTCGATGCTTGTTCGATCGTAGGTTTGACCGGTGCAGACGGTGACTGGGTCGCGCATCAGCTCTAGTGAGATTGGACATCTGAAATGGTACGGTATCTGGATTCCAAGATCCAACGGCTCTAAACTTCTCGGCATTTAAGCGTTCAGAGAGAAAGAAGGTAAGAATGTCGTGAGAGTATGAGGAAGAAGAAGAAGAAGAAGATGGTAACCTTATCTGGCTGTGAGCTGAGCCCACACGTGTGCCTTTATAACGTTGGAAAAACTGCTGGAATTTTTAAATTAAATATGTTTAAATTTTTAATCGAACATCATTAAGAATAAGATGCCACCTACGTAATATATATCCTAAGGGGGAAAAAGTGGCATCTTAGAAGTGAAGCTTAAGGTTTATGTGAATGATATACAATTATGTATTATGATTATCTTACAGAGTGTATTTGTGTGTTTATTATACGTCCTGTAAATTATAGTAGCATAGAAAAGAAATTAATGGGTTAGCCTGCAAGATATATAATGGTTGATTTCAATTATTTTCTTTCGTATATAATCTTTCTCTTATGCGATTTATGTGAATGGATGGATAGCACTTTTTGCATGGACCTATAATTTTTACACTGCATAAGAAACCAATTCTTTCAACAATAGTTCTGAAATGCTGAAATTATGATACCAAATCCTACGTATCAAATTCATTTCCATCAATCTTGATTTTATTTTTTCCCATTTTGGCTTTAAAAAATATCATAGCTCCATATTTTACTAAAAACATAATATGCCATTTGGTAATGGTATAGTAGTTGTATCTTTTGATAAGCTTACGCATCGATAATTTTTTTGGAAATCACCAAATACATGTAAAACAATAATAAGAGAATCCAGATGCCATTGAAATGTTGTTTTTTTCTTACATATCAAACATGTTGCAGGAAAATTCAGTTCACTGCATGGATGCCTGGATGGATGGATAGCAATTAAAACAATATAATAGTAACATTTAATCGTAAATATCTGTTAATATTTTTCCATAATATACGAGTTTAATTAACGTTTGCGTATCTAGAAATCTCAATTATGAATAATCATGACATAACAAACTTTTTTCAGTCGCAAGCTTCAAGTTTCGATCGCTTTTAATCACTACAGACAACCACCAAAACACTGATGTGTGTATTAAAAATCAGATCTCGAATTATAATTTGGTCAAACTAAATCAGTGAATTGCGAACGACTAGGAACGCAGAAGGTCCCAGGGAAGACAACATCCACTTACTTAAGTTAACATCAAGGACCCGTGATAATCACACCGCCTAGCCATAATAATACAACCAAATCTAAAAGCCTTGACTGTTTTTTCTTTTACGGCAAAAACTTTGACTCGTTTCTGATTCACGTATTCTAATATAACCCCACTTTCTTTTTGCACGTATCTCTATCAATGCCTTCATCTAAACTAAAATTTTCTCAGCAACAACTTTCACTAATCTTAATCACAATACATCTTAGACTTATCATCTCAATTAAGAGATTTAACCTAGTCATTTGTGGTAAATCTTGAATTTCTTCCGTTTATTTGTCTAACTACTTTTGTACTATTTCTTCAACTACAAGATTTCAAACCATGAGGTGATGGTCTAATGGTAGGAAATTTTGAGATTGCCAAACAACCCGGGTCCACACTACAATTCATCTCGTGGACTTATTTTACGGCTCATTCGAATATTTGTAGTAGTAAAAATTCATTTGTAAATCACACCATTCTTTGGAAATTAGTCTGGATCTCTCCATAAGCATGATACCCAAAGTTTAAAAAAAACTACAAGATTTAAGTTAAAAAAAAAGAGCATTTAATTTAAAGACACAAAAAGCAAAAGGTTCAAAACATCTAACAATTTCAAAGGGAAATGGGAATACTATGGTTTTTTTTTTCTTTACTTATCTCAGTTTGTTCATTGGTTTTGTATTTTTTGTTTTTATTTTTCTTCATAATGAAACAATATTTTTACTTCGAAGTCTTAGAAAGTTAGAAACACCTAATTCTACAAAATCTAGAGACGAAAGTCGTCATATAATATTAGCTATTCTCTAGTCTGCAGCTCATCTGATTCAAAAACTAGTTAGTAACTTTTATCTCATCTCCTTTATTATTGATTCGATAAGTCAATGACTAGCTATATTAGTAGTAGTTGAGACTCGAAACTCGAAACCATATATCGATTTGATATGGCGCTTTAGTATCTAGACTTCACTCAATTATTTACAAACATTCAAAGTAGTGAAATTTAAGATATGTTTTATGTGTTGGCGTTAAGTAGGGTAGAAACTTCAGCGATAACTTTATTGAGACTTTTGTAAAAGTTGCCTTCAAAATTCCTGCTATCAATTCAAAAGAAACTAGCTAACATAATCACATTTTGAAACCAAATCTTGTTTCTCACGACACAGTGTGTAGAGATCTGATGCTCTCTATATACCGAAAGAGAAATGTGTAAATAAATGAATTTTAGTTTTGTCAGTGGAGGGTTTTGTTTGTCTAAAATAAATTATCGAATGAAGACAGATATTACACGACAAATACATTGAAATCAAAATAAACTCGTGAGGTGGACTTGGACCTTAATAACTTCTTATGTAATGGACCTTAATATTTCTTATCAAATTCTTCTGATTTTAATTTATTGATAATTTCTTTATAAATTTAAGTTTATGTGCAGACAAGAAAGTGATGAACAACAAAGGGGCAGAATCTTCCGGTCTGTCATTGCATTGTTCTCATGGGAACAACTAAGAAGCTTTTATGTATTTTTGCTTTTGTTACTTCTGTTGAATGTTTTGGTAGTCATATGCATTGTATCCTCTCCCGGTGAAACAAAGAATCTCTTACCGGAAAATAGAATTTAAATTTAGCAATGCTATACAATTAATTTAAATATATAAATACTCTTGTCTAAATTCTAAACATTGTTTTAGTACAAATAGTATTGTTCGAAATCATCATATATAGATAGTCTGATTCTGGTATTCTTTAAAACGTTTCAAAATTATGTATTTTGAAATTAAAATTCAGATATCGAAAGAGTCGGTTTATATATGTATATTTATGTCAAAACCTATATATTATGGTTAAGATCTCCATGGCTAGAGCCAGCATGTTCCTTATGATTTATAGGATTTAAAATCTCCGGCAAACAAAACAAAACTATATAATTTAGGACATTTCCAATCCAATTGCATATTTTACTGCAAAATAGAGTGAAAAATGCTATCATGAAAGAAAAAAAATCAGTACTCTATAAATGGAGTAATGCTTTTTTGTTTGTTCATGACTGAATTTTCCACTTCATTTTGTAGTATATTATGCAGTTGAAATGAAGATGTTCTTATATATATCATGCCTATTACCTTTATTTCTTATAAATAACAAACTAGAATCATATGCACATATTTTAACGTATTTAGTGAGGTGTAGATGTAGCTATGAATATAACATTAATGATTGATGACAATTATTTCTTATAATAACAAAAACAAACTAGAATCATATGCACATATTTTAACGTATTTAGTGAGGTGAATGTAGATGTAGCTATGAATATCCTACTATATAAAAGGGACTAAATTGGAGCTTCCTAAACACTGCCACATGGGCAAAAATATTGAGAACCAATCAATCTGCCATGTCATTATGGACTGGACTTAAAATTAAAAAAATTTAGTGAACTTTGCAGCCCATTTGACCCATCTCGCAGCCCAATCTCGAGCCTCTCTTGATAGTGATGTTGCACAATCCCGTGTTCTAAACACATAGCTCCTTCTCCACCTAACCCTAATCGCCGTCTCATCCCTTCATCGATTCTCTTCCTCTCCCCCAAGCGGCTTCCGGCGCCGTTCCCGTAGTCCTCTAACAGGAAGCTACCGCCAAAACCGGAAAATGAAAATTTACCGCCAAAACCAGAAAAACGCATTTTCCCGCCAAAACCGGAAAAATGTATTTTACCGCCAAAACTGGAAAATGAAATTTTACCGCCAAAACCGGAAAAACGCATTTTCCGCCAAAACCGGAAAAACGCATTTTCCCGCCAAAACCGGAAAACGTATTTTCCCGCCAAAACCGGAAAACTGTATTTTTCCCGCCAAAACCGGAAAAACGCATTTTCCCACCAAAACCGGAAAAGCGCATTTTCCCACCAAAACCGGAAAAAGTATTTTCCCGCCAAAACCAGAAAAATGTATTTTCCCGCCAAAACTGGAAAAATGTATTTTCCCGCCAAAACTGGAAAAAATGTTTTTTTCCCGCCAAAACTTCAAAACACACTTTTTCCGTCTAACCCGCAAAAAAACGTATTTTTCCGCCAAGCCCATAAAACGTATTTTTCCGCCAAAACCATAAAAATGCACTTTATCGCGAAAAACACATATTTCCTCAAAAACCGCAAAAATATTTTCGGCCAAAACCGTAAAAATGCTATTTTTCCGCCGAAACGTAAAAAATTATATTTTAGTCATTTTATTAACAAGTCCATCTAGATGGAGATGAAAGTTAAAAAATGACAAGCAAACGAACATAGTTGCATTCAGATGATTCATTTGGATGCATGGACGAAATGAAGAAACGAACAACACCCAGATGGAGCATCTGGATAAGACATCTAGACGAACCATCTGGATGCATCTTCCAGATGTACAAACGAACAGGGCCGTATTCTAATAATTTAAATTTCATTTTATATTTTCTATTTAGTAAAGAACCACTGTATATGTATATATAGATTATACATATTCAAATGCAAATAAAATAAAATAATATAGACATAATTGAAGTACAAAATTTATGGCAATAATCCGGGCGTAGCCCGGAAAAATCTCTAGTAACATTAATGATTGATGACAAATTAAAGGCAGTTAGAGGAAAACAATTGACAAGTAAAAGAAAACAATGAAGATGCGTCAGTGTACTAGTGTTTGATCTAATACGACGTGTTGTTATATAATTTGACGCCAAAACTCGGAAACTCTATTATTAAACCGTAGTTCATCCAAAACCGACGTAAAATAAATAGATCTCAGAATAATTGACACGGTCTCTCATGCATGTGGTAGTGGAGCAAGTCAAAGGTCAAAGAACGAAGACAGGAGTGTTTCGAAGCTGGTCCAGCTTCGTCCTCTGTTTCCTAAGCTGGTCCAGCTTCGTCCTCTCCTTCCTAACTGGTCCAGCTTCGCCTTCTCTTCCCTAGCTCGTTTTCCACCTATACATTACATATGAATTTATGATATTATAAGTTTTCTTTTAGCCCTTGGTACATATGTCTAGCTAGTAGTAAGTTCACACACACACGTAGGTGTACTAAATGCTAATGTTATGAGAATCAATTAGGCAACGAATTCATGATACATAAAATACTATACCTCCAATGGAAGTCATGGACTCATGGAATATTCGTTCAGTTGCTCGACACGTATCATCCATCATTTCACAGTGAAGAAACTAGTGGAACCACAATCAATATAATTCGATTATTTTTTATCTCATTTTACTTCTCTTGTTTTCTATCCTATATATATATATGTTTACATATTATACTATTTAATCATAAAACTAGGTGTTCTGTCCGCGTAGGAGTGTCAAAATGGGTCAAATGGGTCAATCCAACCCATAATCCAAATGGGTTTACTGTTAATGGGTCATGGGTCAACTCAATCCATTTATTAAATGAGTTGGGTTGACTCATGACCCATTAAATTAAATAGGTTAGATGGGTTAATGGTTGACTCATCAACCCAACATCTTTATAATGAATTATTTTTAAGTTAAGACCAAGTTGATCGAAATAAGTTCTGCAGTTTCGGCGGGAAATCTCGTTTTGTAGTTTTGGCGGGAAAATACATTTTGGCGGAAAACGAGTATTTGCAGTTTTGGTGGAAAAAGCGTTTTGTGGTTTTGGCGGAAACTAGGTGTTGTGTCCGCGTATGCAGATATAAGCATTTTATAAAATTTAAACATGTATTATTTATTTAAAAATCATCACTTTTTCAATTATATTGCTTTCATCTATATTTTAGGAAACTCTTCAACGACCTTAATTTTATCACCAAATTTTATATGTCACATTTAAGTATATCTTTCATAGAAACATATTTTCCTCATAATAAAACTATATGATATAATATTTTTTTTGTCTAAACATTTTTATACTAAAAACTGATAAGATTATTGTTTGTATCTACAATTATATTACTTTGATAAATATATAAAGATATATATATGTATATATATATCAGCTTGTATTGATTTTGGATAATAACAGGTTAATTAATATTTTTTTAGATAATGATAATATATAATTAAATTTTCTTTTACTCGATTATTATTTATGCAAGCTTACCTTTTATTTTTGGGTGGTTTTATTGTTGTATATTAATATATAATTATCTACATAATGAGTAAATATAATTATCTAATTATTAAGCATTATAAATAAAGATAATTATTCATTAAATGTAGAATGACTCTAATTACTTTTTTTATTGTGATAGTTCAGATCAAAAAAATCAATTTGAAACTAATAATATCACAATTTTATATTAGAGTATATTTGTTTAATTAACTAACTAATACAATCTGTAAATTTGTATCATTACCATAACCAACCAATTGATCAAGTCGGTATAAAGTTCATGCCTTGTTTTAATTTTGAGCTCATACATTTTTATTTACTCAGGATACACAATTTTATATTAGAGTATATTTGTTTAATTAACTAACTAATACAATCTGTAAATTTGTATCATTACCATAACCAACCAATTGATCAAGTCGGTATAAAGTTCATGCCTTGTTTTAATTTTGAGCTCATACATTTTTATTTACTCAGGATTCACACAAATAACGTCCATAAGACCAAGAACTTACATGTACACTGTACACTATAGGTTTTTCTTTTTAGCTATTGAGATGGAGAATTTAAGGTGGCCATCAACGTGAAATTTACCTTTAGGTAAAATCAAACAACTACGAATAACTCAATTAGGTAAAAACAAACAAAACATCTAAACAAACATAAAGCTAAGTGAATTGAATACTACATCAATTTAATCATTCAACCTTCTCGTGATTGGACGACATCTTCTATGTATTTTGCGCTCCTTGATTTTAGATCTTCTTCTTTTTCTTGTTCTTGGACAACCGAAGCCCAAAGTCCAAAAATTCATATAACAAAATAGTGATGCTACAAACTAAAAGAAACTCAAGTAAAAAAAACATAAGAGAATACAATTATATTTATCTAGACAATATAATCCTTCTTCTATTTCCATAGCCACTGAAAAAAACAGGATAGAAGATTCATTATGAACAAAACCAGAAAGAATCACATAATAAAAAATATACATAAGATATCCAAAGCAATAGGACGTCACTTAATATGATATAAACTAAACTATAATAGGTTTTTTTATAATATTATCGTGTGAACAAAAAGATAACAATTGGTTAAATATATATTATAATCTAGCAACATTATAGATTTATTAAGTAAAACTATTAATTAGAATTATCAAGCATATGATAAATAACCAAAATTACCTAAAATTATGGAAAATATGACAAATAAGCAAATAAACTAAAACTATAGGGAGGATGACAAATCAGCAAAATCACTTTATAAATAATAGTATAGATAGATATAGAATAATATTCTTTTTCAAAAAAAAAAATTCACGGCTAAAGAGTTTATTGACAAACTCTTGATACAGTATGACACTTAGAGCACATTCATTGTTTTAGAAATTATATTAATAATATTTTAAATATAATTAGATTTTATAATTAAATTTTAAATAACTAAAACATCAACCCATCATAAAATCACATTTGGAGAAAAGGGTTCTAGTAAATGTTTTCTAATAACTCAGATGAAAAAATGTTTTTTTATTTCTTTTCTATATTTCTTTAAAGTTATTTTAATTAAAAATTTCACTGATGATAATGTTCGTAGATCAGACAACATGGTTTACCATTTTACATGTATATAAAATAACAATAATAATAAAGATTCACTATGTTTGTCTTTTTTGTTCACCTAAATTTTCATTCAGTTAAATTACAGTATAAAATTGCAACATCGTGTTATTCTCTTCTTTTTATCCTATGAAAAGAAAGAAAATTAAAACAATAAAACACTACCATATGTGTGGATAGTTAACTGGTGTTTGTATTCGATGACTACAAAAAATAAAATCATTTCAATCACTAATTCAAACACTGAAGACGAAAATAAATTAATTTAGTATGTTGTAATAATCTCCATTCAAGAATAGTATATACCTGGCTAAAAACTAAAAAGCATAACTTTTTCTAAAATTACCAATATACTGACTAAGCAATCTATGGCCATACAGTAGTTTGAAAATATGAACGTCGTCGTTCTCCAGTGGAGAGGAAGTGAGGTACACGCGTCTCCACGACCCTACTGTCTCCGGTCAACCCTGCACTGTCGTTGTTGCAAGTGCTTCTCTATCCTCTCATCACACGTGCTTCCCAGCTCATTCACCCTCTGTCTATATGTTTTTGTGTTATAACAAAAAACAATATTCGAAACACAACTTATAATATTTATTCCATTATAAAATTGGATTTGATTCCCACATTCCTAACAATTACTGCCACTCTTGGATAGGTTCATAGGTTCTTTTTCGATGTGGTGCGTTTATCCAATCTATTTCCCCCCATTGTTTGTACTTTTATTCTTTGTGCACTGCCCGCTCGCTCTGTATGCTAGACAGAAAGAAACAAGAGGATGCATGCATGCATGTATATAATCTATCACACGTCACATACGGTTTAAATATTAACTAGATTTCGACCCGCACAACCGTGCGGATGTTTATTTTCATTTTACATAAATATTTTTTACATCATTTATGGTATATATATTTATTTAACAAATTAGTATATGCATTAAAAATATATTAAATATTATTTTTGTATTAAAATTATATTCAGTTATAACCCACCGACCTTGAAAACTAAGTTTTCTATTAGCAATACTTTTACATTTATTTATTTCAGATAATATATCATTATATATACAAAAGTCTAAGATATGTCAATTTTTATATATGTATTATATAGTTTTTGAATGTTAAGTCGTTATATCATCATATTATATTTTTAGCATAAATATTTTATATTTATAAAAACTGTTTTTACAATTTTATCAATTTAATATAATGTTATCATATTTAGTTCAATATAATAATCTCATTTAATATGAACTATTATTATTATAAAATGATAAAAAAGTATTTTTTTTTATTTTATAAATGATTACTTAATATATATATATATATATTAATGCATAATAATAGTTCATTGCTAATTACGAAATTAGTTGAAATATTTACATAAAATTTTTGAAAATTAAGATAATGCTATAATATTTTCAAAATATTTGTTAAAAAAATTATACATAAATATATATATGTATATATTTATTTATATTTATATTTAAAATAAAAAGATATCATGCATAAATGATTTGTATTATTAACTTTGATGAAATACATGTTAATTTATATATGTGTATTATATAGTTTTCTAATATTAACACGTGTTACCTACATATTAAATTTCGAATATAAATACTTACAAAAAATAAAATATATAAATTTGACAATTTAAAATAATTTAATCATATTTAGCACAATATAATAATTAATAATTTCTCTTAAAATGATTGATTATGATTATATAATTGATAAAATGGTAGAATTTATATTTTTAATATTATAAAATATATAAATGTATAATATTATTTCATAACTAATTTCGAAATTAATGAAAATATTTACATATAATTTTTGAAAATTAAGATCTTGTTAAAATCTTTTAAACAGACTTGTTAGAACTTTTAAAATATTTATATTTAAAATGAAAAGATATCAAAAGATATTGTGATTAACGTAGTTCAAAGATTCTATATATTATTAGTCTTAATAAAATATATTTAATAAAAAAAATTAAAGGATGCTCCAAATTATAAAACAATACATGAAAGAATTCAATATTTCTATTTTAATAGATAATATAGACTATAATTAGAAATTTTAAGAAAATAGTATACAAATTTTTTTTTTTATGATAAAATCTTAACTAATATTAATTTATAATAATATTAGAGTACTAATCACGAAATTAGTCAATGATTCATTATATAATAATATTTAAAATATCTAATAAGATTTTGTAGATTTTTTTCTCAACATATTTTTATAATTAAAAAATAAGACAATTTTATAGGTGAGTTGTTATATATGTCAATTATTTAAGATGTGATATCTTAATGATGTCATAATGTTAATTAGAATTAAATGAAATATAATTTTCTAGGGAATGTCCATTTTAAAAAAATCACACATGAAGATAAATTGTGACTTCTGTTTTAATATAATAGATAAGTCGAACATCACGGAAAACAATGATTAATCATATACTATAAATTAAAAAAAATAAAACATCCTATATAAATTCATATCGACAGTATGTAATTGCGTACCGCTGAATCTAATATACCATGCTTTGGTCGTGCAAAAGCAAAGGAACTATTTGTCAAACAAATCTCGCTGTTAACTCTTTAAAATCTGTTTATACTCCGAGATGGATTAGCCAATAAACTTGATTTCTTCCATAGTTGACAAGGTATTTGCGATAATTATGTCCGGTTGTATTCGACTTACAATTAAAAGCACTAGTACGTATATGTATAACAAACACACACGAAACCGAAGCCATGGATACCTCATGGCCTGGGCTGATTTAAAATATTTAATGAAAACGATTGATCCTAGACAAAGCTTAATGAAACATTCATCTTGTTTAAAAATATTTATAGCCCAATAAATCTGAAGGACATGGCTCTAGTACCTATAAACGATCATCATTTTAGTTAGAACTTATAGAATCAAGGGAAGTATAAGAAGAAGTATTGGCCCAGTATATAGATAGATAAAGGAGGCAATCATGGTCTTTGATAACCCAACGTAAGTCACTGGGGTCAGAAGTATTTATCTTGCAATTGGGCTCGTGGATTAAGCTAAGAATTTAAAAGGCACATTCACTTCTCTCTCTCTCTCTCTCATGGATAGTAACGTTGATTTTTTTTGTCAAGGGGATAGTAACGTTGTTACGTTGATAATAAGAAGAAAACATAGATTAGATTGAAAAATGACCTTTTCAATCCTATTATATAAAAGGGACTAATTTAAAGCTCAATTGGAAGCGCCACATAGGATAAAATATTCTCATCCAATCATACCTCCACATCATTACGAATTTAACAGCCCTAATAATAATACTAATATTAATCCTTTGGCCCAACACCAGCATAACCCAATAAAATTTAAACAAATCTTTGAAATCTGTTTTGATAACAAGATTGTCCTTCTTCTTTGGACTTCATGGATTCAAATTTATAATGTGTCTTAATAATCAATAAGACCATTGAATATAGATCCAGGGATATAGATTGAAAATGTTTATGTTTGGAATTATATACCGTGTAACACGCATGTATTGCAGCCACAGACGAAGCAAACAATTGTTTTTTAAAAGCACTATTATTAAAAAAATATATATGAACTTTAAAATAAATAATATATATATGAACTGGAAAATTTATTAAAAATCCCTATTTATTTTACTAATTCAAGTCAATACTATTAAATTAGGAAGATGTCCAGTTAATAAAGGTTGTGTCCAACTTAAAGAAATATAATTACATTTAGAAACTACATTTATATTCTATTTATTTTGTAACCCCTGCAAATATATATTTTTAAATTAGTCTAAAATATGCCAACAAATTTAACTCTTATCTAATGCATAAAAATATAAAGATGATGTTGTGAGATAAGAGTGTACACACAAAATTTCAAATAAAAGAATTGACAAATTATATAATTTTTTTTAAAATATTTTATATAATAACTTAATAATATAAATCATAATCAAAAATACTATTCGTATCACATTTTTATTAACCAAAAAACTCGTGCTTTCGAAGCGCGGATCAAAATGTAGACTAATATAACTCCTAATATTTATTTAAAAATTAAATTTCTCAAAATAAAAAGATTAAAAACAGCTATCAAGTCTGTTTAAAAAATATAGTGGTTTGTTCTTGCACCAGAATCTTGGTTATGCAATTCAAAATCTATTATGTTGTTTTGTTACTTTTCTCCTTAAAACAGAGACAAAGAGTAATGAACAAAGACAAATTATGAACTCTTATTATCGGATTGTTTGTTTCTTTTTTTTTTCTCGCTTCAATTTGATGACTGTAACTAATTATTTCAATTCACACAAGACTTTCAAATTTTAAACATATCACATTAAATATAAAAATCTTCAACAAATTATAATACCTAAATGTTCTTCTCGATAGACAATAATATCAAAAAGGCAAGTAGCACATCTCCTGCCACAATCACCGGCTGCACTGAAAGTTCAAAAAAATCTTTTGTCTCATCAATACAAATCAACAAAATATACGAATAAATTCAGTAACATTGCATATTTGATACAAACCGGTTAACAACCTCAGCTCCACATAACATTCACATCATCTTCCACTCAGAAATTTGCAACGAGAAGAAAGGCGGAGACAACTATTACGTGTAAGTTACTCGATCATTGGATTTCTACATTTCAAGATCTCTCTCTTTCGCTGACTCATTTTCTAATTCTTTCTTTCGTCAAAGGGTCGTTTTCCTCAACACGATGGTCAAATCAAACCACAACGATCCTCCACCTGCTGGAGGTAAATCAAAATTACGACTTTACTGTGCGTTTATAGACTTCTCGAACACATACGAACCCAATCACCCCTCTCTGGAATCCAATAAATCATTTGTCCAAAATCCGGACATAACATCTTAACTATTAAGTGCAAAATCAAGCGTAGAGATAGTTTGATTTGGTACGTTATACTACGAAAGTAACACAACAAAACCTTAGTATTAAATTCTCGATTAATTTATCTGGTTTTTTAGTTCATAAGTTTTTTTCAAGGGGCCCTTTTTCAATGTAATTCATAAAATTTCTAATTAGTTTATTAATGGAAGACCTAAACACACTTTTAAAAGATTATTTCCAAATTCAAAACACCATAATGCTAAATAATATCTCAATTACGAAGTACTTTTACATATTTTTAATTTTCAACACGTTAATTTAATTTCCATTACTACAGAAAACCACTATACACAACCAAAAACATCAACTCTCCTCTACTTTTACATCTCTATCGATTGACTTCCAACTTCATTCGCATAAAAAAATGAACAATCAATCTTAAAAAACTCAATGTCATATATTCCTTCTTATAATTACTTTAAATCTATTTTAACAACAACCAGAAACAGCCACAACAATGGTCATACACAAATTTTAACTTCACCCAATATCCGCGCGGACACGATCCTAGTGTCTTATAAACAAGGGATAAACTCTGCGACTTTGATAAATGATTTTACATTTCCTTTTTAATTATCATTGCTACATGTTCAACATTTATCATTTCCCTTGATAACATAAAGAGCAGTGATCATCGTTTATCTTAATTAGTTTAAAAGTTTATGAAATCTGTAAGCTAATAAAATTGTTGTACGTTGTTCGGCCATTTTTCACGTTGCCTATGATCTTATATAACCGAACTCTATCTTCTTTACTTGTACAACATCAACAAACAAGAACAGTTCAACCTTAATGAGAATTACATTTTCTCGAGACAAAAAAATAAATGTTATCATTATGACTACTAAACAAAAGACATAATAACATAACCAAAGCCAATGCGTTTTTGTTTGACTTCTTGAAAAATTAAAAGATCCATGTGCCTCTAAATGGCCCTTGATACATGTATCATAGTATAATATTAAAACTAGGGTTTTACCAAAAATATATTAAAACTAGGGAAGAACATTAAATTGTTCGATTTACTCCAGAATTATTGAGCAAGTAATGTATAGAATATGCAGATGAAATCTTCACAATCTTGAGAGTATTTAATAAAGACTTGGGCAGTACTGTAACTAGTTTAGAGTTTTAACATGATTTATTAAACTATATAGCGTGGATCTCTTCAAACAAAAATCCAAAAGACTCTGCCAAGAGACGCTACTACATCGTTTAGAACAACAAACATCCAACCATATTTCAATTGGCTTGCTTGTAAAACGAATGAAAAGGACTCAATCTTAACTCGAATATGGTAGTCACAGACTCAAAAACATAAAGTAAGAGTACATATTCAAGTATAGGCTGTTGAAAGTCGAACCCTATTTTAATACTATTTTCACTACAATTTAACCATCGTAATTAATATATATCAACCTAAAATCACATTAGCTAAATAATTGAGCTAAAGCATGGGCCGCATAGAAAGAAGGATATAATCCTACTAGTAGTAGTAACCAATAGAAAACCGTATAAATATATGAAACGAGGATTATATAACAGACATTGGCGGAGGTAGCTTGTAGCCAAAGGGGTCACATGACCCATATTGGTTACTACTACTACTAGGATTATATCCTTCTTTCTATTGGAATATTAAAATGTATCTATTGGCCCCCCCTGTAAAATGTACTTATTATCAAATTGGCCTAGTAAATTAAAATTTTGCCTCCGCCACTGATAAGAGAGATTTCAAAATATGAAACAAGGATTACATAATAGGGATTTTAAAACTTGGGAACGAAGAGTTCCTCGTTTTACTTTCAGAGTTGGAATATAAGACTTTTCACGATGTTGTCACGATGCAAGCAACAACAAAAATAATTGAAAAACAGAATATTTCTTTGGTTATTGTAACCTGTAACCACGACATCAAAAATGTATTTTTTAAATCATTTGTTTTGATACCATATGGGTCCCCTAGGGGTTCATAGTACCTACCGAGAAAAGATTGCAGAGTTTTAATGTACCATGTCATGAAGGTTAGAATTAGGTTTTCCAAACGATAGAAACATGCTATAAATATTAAAGGACAATTAGCCAGATATCTCAATATTTAATAAATAAATAAAAAGTAATAAGAATAAACGAGTTTATACGTGTTATTATTAATAAAATACATTTTAAAATAATATGATAACATATTATGTTAAAGTATGATACAAATTCTATTAGTTCTAGGCATGATTTTATTTAATTGAGTTTAGTTCTAGGATGTGTGTGTTTTGAGTCTTTCAAATCGTTTTTGGGAGATTAACATTTAACACTGATCTGCTAACTAGAATACAAGTTTATTGTATTCAACCTAAATTACAAAAGTAATGAAATTTACATTTCTATCAAAAGAACTATCAGAAGTTATTTAATCAATTTATTATTTCGACAATTAAGAGTTAACTAAATAGCTAAAGTTTAAACAAGATATACAAGAGAAATTCGTTGAATCAAACTATGAATTATCCACTGCATTTAATCATTTTAATATAAAAACAAAATGACACGTCATAGCCATTAGGCCCAAATCCAATGCGAAGAGCACATGTATCCCTCACGCTTCCCACTTCTCTCTCAAAGACAAAAGTGTCCTACCCTATAAATACTTTGACGCAACAGTTCTCACAAATCTCATAGAAACCTAACAAAACAAACCATGTCTACTACAATTAGATTTACTCTCGTGATCCTCTCGGTGTTACTAGCTTCCTCGTCTCTCGGCGGCGTCAAGGCGAAGTTGCTTGAGCAGAACCTGATGGAACGAAATATATTCGAGCGGTGGCTTGTGGAGAATCACAAGAACTACAATGGACTAGGAGAGAAGGATCAGCGGTTTCAGATCTTCATGGACAACGTGAGGTTCGTGCAAGAGCACAACTCTGTCCCGAACCAGAGTTACGAACTCGGGTTGACCCGGTTCGCTGATCTGACCAACGAGGAGTTTCGAGCGATGTACTTGAGGAAGAAGATGGAGAGGACTAGGGTTTCGGCGAAGGCAGAGAGGTATCTACACAAGGTTGGAGATAAGTTGCCTGATGAAGTTGACTGGAGAGCCAAGGGTGCGGTTGTTCCAGTCAAAGATCAAGGATCATGTGGTATTACTTCATAGTCTCTCTCTCTTTAGAATTGCGTTTGCGATTTATTGCGTTTTATGTGTAGTGTTAAGAGAGGTTTTTTGTAATAAATAGGAAGTTGTTGGGCGTTTTCGGCGATTGGAGCTGTTGAAGGGATAAACCAGATCAAGACAGGGGAACTGGTGTCACTGTCGGAGCAAGAACTTGTTGATTGTGACACAAGCTACAATGAGGGATGTAATGGTGGTCTCATGGACTATGCTTTCCAGTTCATTATTGACAACGGTGGTATTGACACAGAGGAAGATTATCCTTATGCAGCCACTGATGTTAACATGTGCAATTCCGACAAGGTATAAACCGCTGAAACGACAACATTTTGTAGTGTTTTTCGAATGACTAGGAGGTTTTGGCCCTAGGTCCGTATATTCGTTAGGAGAAGTCTATGTCATGTTAAATTAACTTTCCTTTAGAGAGCACTTTAGACGCTTACTAAAATTAAAGAGTTTTAGGCACACTAGGTTAACTCCATGTTGGTATGCTTGCTTTATAGTTTTGATTAGTGGCTCATGGGTTATGCTATGTTTTGTTCCCACAGAAGAACACTCGTGTTGTTACAATCGATGGTTTTGAGGATGTTCCTGAAAACGATGAGAAGTCTTTGAATAAGGCTCTTGCTCATCAACCAATTAGTGTTGCAATCGAAGCCGGTGGCCGAGAGTTCCAGCTTTACCAATCTGTAATATACTAAACACAAACCTTCATGCATGATTTGTTTTCTTGGCATTATCAGTTTCATTAAATGTTATATACATATGTTTTTGTTGTTTCTTCAGGGTGTGTTTACAGGAACATGTGGAACAGCTTTGGACCATGGAGTGGTAGCCGTGGGATACGGAACCTCCCAAGAAGGTCAAGACTACTGGATTATCCGTAACTCATGGGGATCAAACTGGGGAGAAAGCGGATACGTTAAGCTCCAACGTAACATTAAAGATTCGTCAGGGAAATGTGGTGTGGCGATGATGGCTTCTTATCCTACCAAATCATCTAGCTCAAACCCACCAAAACCGCCACCACCTTCACCTGTTGTTTGTGACAAGTCTTACACTTGTCCAGCCAAGTCCACGTGTTGTTGTCTATATGAGTACAAAGGGAAATGCTATAGCTGGGGATGTTGTCCGTATGAGTCAGCTACTTGCTGTGAGGATGGCTCTAGCTGCTGCCCTCAGGCGTACCCTGTCTGCGATTTGGAGGCTGGTACTTGTAGAATGGTTAGTTTCTTGTTCTTCCTCTCTTTTGGCTTAAAGACGACTTATGTTATTGTCTGTTACTTTTGACTGATTCGTATTATGAAATTTGGTGTGGACAGAAGGCAGACAGTCCGTTAAGTGTAAAAGCTCTTACCCGAGGCCCAGCGACTGCGACCACTAAGGCTACTAACGTGCTTGTGAGCAGCTCTTGAGGATAGACGAAACGAATAAAGGAGCCGTTTAGTTTTTCAGCTTTGTATTCCAAGTGTCCAAGACTCTGTCCTTTGTCTTTAGACACTTCAGAATTATATTGGTTCATAGTGTGATCACACTCTTTCTTGAGTAATAAAAGTTGATACAATTTTTTTTAAACATAAATCAATCTGATCATGACTTATTAATTTAGTATGATTCCCTCTTGTGATGTGATTTCGGACGCTTGGCATTTAGATTCTCTGTGCTTAACCTATAGCTTT
The DNA here is from genome assembly GCF_020379485.1 of Brassica napus. Taxonomy (NCBI): domain Eukaryota; kingdom Viridiplantae; phylum Streptophyta; class Magnoliopsida; order Brassicales; family Brassicaceae; genus Brassica; species Brassica napus. Next base: position 24,273,315 of record NC_063434.1, on the reverse strand, counting down.
TCTGCTTATCTATGAGTTTCTTGTAGTGATCGTCCATTGATTCTTGTTTTAGTAACTTTGATCAACTCGCAAATGTGAATCTTCTTGGTGATCAACAATGGTGTCTTGTTAACGGCTTAGAACAATGATATGATGATTTAGGCCAAACAAGTTGTAACATTTATGCGAAATCACGTTTCTTTTCTCAACATTTTAGCATGTTGAAGTCTCGATTATTCTTTTTAGATGTATAAATTATCCTTACTCAAATATATATTTTGAATATGATGCCTGCAGTTAATTTCACATTTTGGATTCGAATAAGAAAGAAACCACGTCATCCAAACTCCTCGTGCGTTGTTTATTCGAGTATCATCAATCGTTCTTTCGAACAATAGCTTTCGGGTTTCATGTAAAGTGTTTTTCGGATCTTTTCACTCTTTAGACATGTCCATCTCTTTATTAGTTGTAGTAGCTTTCTTTATATTCTCTCAGGCCTTTTACACATTATAAGTTTAATATAATCGTTTCCGTGACAAACAAAAAATTCTGCATAATGATTATTGGGGAATAAATATGTCGATAGCAAATAGTGAAGAATTAAATTCTTATTTTTCGATTTCTAGATTTAACTTTAAAATTGTGATCACACTTAAAAATAAACTAACAATTCCATTAAACATTCAAAAAACTTCTAATCATAGTTTTTCATAGTCCATTATAACTTTAACTTGAGGTATAATTGTGCGTAAACAATAGTTGAAAAATAAACTTGTAGATTCCCAAATCTTGGAAAAAAAATGCTCATCTTAGATTTAACTATAAAATTGCGATCATGTTTTGAAAATAAACTAACTATTCCATGAAATATTTTAAAAAACTTCTAATCACAGTTTATCATAGTCAACTATAACAAATTAACAATAATTGAATCATACTCCAATAATAACTATAACTTGAGGTATTATTGTGTGCTTAAACAATAGTTGAAAAATAAACTTGCAGATTTCAGAATCTTGAAGATTTTTTTTTGTCAACTAATCTTGGAGAACTAAATGCTCATTTTCTCCCATGTGATTTTTTTTTCAGTCTAAAATATAGGGTTTATTTGCCATCTTACCAAATTTGGATTTGAAATTAAATAGATGATAATGATTTTGACATAATAAAAAATCTAACATTTACATCTAAAGTGAGCCGATTATACTCTTTCTACTAGGTTAAGACCCGCGCCTTGCACGGAATAAACATTATATATATAAATTATTTTATATATTATATATTTATAACATATTATGAAATAATAAATATATATTGAATGATTAAAAAGTCATTATCTACTACTTATATAATTAAATTTGGTGCAAACATATAAATAAATTTTATAAATCGAAAAAATATTTTTTCTATTTGATATGATATATAATTAAATTTAAATGATAGTAACATATATATATGGTATATTTTAATATAAATATTTATTAGATGATGCTTTTTGCTCATATTTTTTTTATCATTTGTATCTGTTATAGCAAAAAGTTTAAATTAGTGATAACAAAATTTTTACTGTGGAATTAATGGTTTAAGTAATTTATAATATTTTAAAAAATTAAGCTGTCAATATTTTTTCAAATTTTTTATCAAAAAAATGTTCAAAATAAATTTCAAAATTAAGATATTTATATATTTTTATATGGCATATAGTTTAATTTAAAATGATACATATATTAATATATCTTTTATTTTTGATACTTATTAAATGAGACTTTTAACTTATATTATTTTTTAATTATTTGTATCATGTCATAACAAAAATTTTAAATCATAGATCACAAAATTTGAATGTGAAACTTTTAACAGTTTTAGTAATTTATACTCGTTTTTAAAAATTCAAATATAATATATAAATATTTTTTTAAATTTTTATTATATAGTTACTATGATTTTTTAATTTATTTTAATAACTTAAAATTAAAAAATATAATTATAATACACACTTATTTTTATCAAATCTTTATTATTCAAAAAATCATTAATTGTTATATATACTTTAGTCACATTAGGCAATTTCGTAATCTTATTTAAGGAAATAATGAAGCACATTTAATAATGTATTTATTGTGGTTTAATAAAAAACTTATTATATATTTAGATGGACCAACCTATTTCTCTAAGGATTCTAAAAATCATTCTAGTAATGACATGTGGCTACAAAAAAATGTTGTAATGCTTCTCAAATAATATATATGGGATTTGCAGTTACTCGATAAATGTTACGTATCACAAATAATATATGGCTAAGAGGGACTGAAAATTATTATATATGAAAGAAAAAAGAGATTTTGACATTACACATTTATGACCACATACATATGCAACGAGTGTTCTATTTCATATTGCTGAAGTAGTATAGGACGATTCAAACCAGACTCAACATTCTTAAATACTCAACATTGCCTCTAAGTTCTAAATACTAAACCTTAATTACTAAACTCTAACTCCAAATATAAAATATAGTCACGTGACTGAATGACTGTAAAGTGAATAGATAAAATAGAAAAAATTTCAATATAAAATGTAATCAGTATCACCGAAATATTATAAGACTCTAACCCTACACAAAAATCCTAAATACTAAACTAGTCCCAACTTTTAAATACGAAACTCTAAACCGTTATCACTAAACCTAATTAATCCAAATGTAAACTATATTATATATCTATAATCTTTAAATAAAATTAAAATCTGAAAATTGTATACAATATTTATGATACTAAACCGTACTATATAATCATCTGAAAATAGTATATAAGAGAAACTTGTGTTAATCTACACTTGTGGGGATGTGATTGACGAAATGATAAAATTTACTTTGTAAATGGTTAGTTTTGATAATTGCATATAAACCAAAATTCATATGAATGATACAAATGCAAAACATACCTTCATGCTTATTCATGAGTTCATTATATTAATGTTTAACTTTCTTTCATTACAAATCATAAATATTAACAAGCATGAAACAATGATTAGTACACACTATCATTCTAAACAAAATATAACATTTTTCTCAAGCAAGAAAAATAGACCATGATAAATAGCATAGTACATTAATATGAACACGTCAAATAAGAGAACTGTTGTATTTTAAGAGCACGAGAAAGTGTTCTATTTCATAAATATAATATAGAAATATGTATATAAAAGTAAACTATATTAGAAATAGTACATTAATCTCAAACAAATATGTAAGAACATCTCTAATGGTACATAAAATTTTACTCTATATTTCACTCTAAAATATAGTAACTCTATTATAGTGTTGAATTTGCTCTAATGGTTCACTCTATAATAGAGTTACTCTATAATATAGTGAAATATAGAGTAATGTTGTTTATTTCACTCTATATTTGGAGTAAAAAATCAACATTACTCTATATTTCACTCTATTATAAAGTAACTCTATTATAGAGTGAACCATTGGAGCAAATCCAACTCTATAATAGAGTTATTCTATTTTAGAGTAAAATATAAAGTAAAATTTTGTGTATCATTGGAGATGGTCTAAGTATATTCTTCCTCGTCTTCATCAACCACGATTCTGCAATCTCATAGTCGCCTTCCTCGACTTCATCATCTTCTTCGCCGTCTTTGTTGATGTCGCTTCTTCACTCACTTCCTCATCGTCTTACTCGGTGTGGCTTCCTCACCTATTTCCATGTCTTCTTTGTCATTGTTGCTTTGTAGAGGCATAAATCGTGGCAATTGGATAATCAAAGAGTCACCTTCGCGATGATACTATTGCACATAATCTGGAGCAAATCTGGAAATGAGGAGTTGTGTCTCTCCAGCTGCCATTGATTTACTTTTGTTACATAATAATTCTTTTTTTTTTTTAATTTTTTACTCTGCAGGTTTTACCGGTTGATTCAAAGAACAATATTACACAAAATACATGTGATACACACAAAAAGTAATTATAATTTGTTTGATGCAATTTTATAAGAGCACCCGCAACCCAGAACCGACGGCTCAAAACAACTTTTGAAATATTTTATTATTTTTTCTTTTTTTTTCATCTGAATTAAAAAAAAATTAACCAATCGCGAACCGCTACACGTAGTAGGACCCGCAATGTGCATGAATCATTCCTTATGCAATAAGTTTATGGGGCACAGAAACCTAAAAAACAAATATTATAATATTTTTTCTCTTAAAAAACATTGCTAAGGAGTCCTACCAACGTAGTGTTGCGGGTGCTCTAAGTGTAATAATACATAAAGGTGGTGATGACACGTCAGAGTCAATACGAGGTACACATGCTTTTTTTTTTTTCTCTTGCTTTTCAATTCTCTCTAGAAGACAAAAGTTTCTTTCCCTATAAATACCTTAACGCAACAGTTGCACCAATCTCACTGAAACATACCAAAAAGCAAAACAATGTCTACTCCCATCACATTCACATTCACATTCACAACAACCCTGACTCTCGTGATCATCTCGGTGTCACTACTTTCCTGGTCTCTCGGGAGCGCCACAGCGACAGAGACGCAGCGAAATGAGACGGAGGTGCGGCTGTTGTACGAGCAGTGGCTGGTGGAGAATGGGAAGAACTACATCAATGGTCTTGAAGAGAAAGAAAAACGGTTCAAGATCTTCAGTGACAACTTGAAGTTCATCGATGAGCACAACTCGGTGCCGAACCGGAGTTACGAAGTCGGTTTGACCCGGTTTGCAGATCTTACGAAGGAGGAGTTTCGAGGTATGTACTTGGGGAGTAAGATAGAGAAGACTAGAGGAGGTTCAGTGGTAGGAGAGAGGTATTTGTACAAGGAATGAGATGTTTCGATTGGAGAGAGAAAGGAGCCGTTGGTCCGGTCAAAAATCAAGGATATTGTTGTATGTTTTTCTTTTTAACTTTCTCAGCTTTTGATATTGAAATTGCGATTGAGATTTCTTGATTAATAGCAAGTGGTTGGGCGTTCTCTGCGATTGGAGCGGTGGAAAGTATAAACCAGATCACAACCGGAGAACTGTTATCTCTGTCGGTGCAAGAACTCATTGACTGCGACGGATATTTCAACTATGGATGTAATGGAGGTTTCATGAATATGGCTTTTAAGTACATCATGGAGAAAGGTGGTACTGAAACAGATAAATATTATCCTTATACTGACATCCATCGTAGCCCCTGCAGGACCACTAAGGTTCTTTTTTTTTAAAACATCATAGTTTTATTATGTTTTCAGTTTTGTAATTATTTGTTTCTTCTTTCATTCTTTAGACTAAAAACACTCGTGCTGTTACCATCGATGGTTATGAAGATGTTCCTAGAGGCGATGAGATGTCTTTGAAGAAAGTTGTTGCTCATCAACCTGTTAGTGCTGCCATTTATGCTGATGGCGCCGCTTTTAGGCATTACAAGGGAGTAAGTTTCCAACAAACCTTTGATTCGGTTTATTGCTTGGCTATTGTGTTTTCTTGAAACCCATGTTCTATGCTTTTTGTCTTTTTCCACAGGGTGTGTTTAATGTATCATGTGGGATAGGTATGACCCAGGCTGTGATAGTCGCGGGTTATGGATCATCACAAGGTAAAGATTACTGGATCATTCGTAATTCATGGGGAATAAACTGGGGAGAAGGCGGATACATGAGCTCCAACGGAACGTCAAATATCCATTGGGAAAATGTGGTCTAACAATGATGCTATCTTACCCGACCAAGTTGGCTGTCTGAGATTTGATTGGTTTCTTTTAACTTTCTTGACTTGTATGTGTGCTTATTCCCTGTGAGTTTGCGTGTGTGTGTGCTTTAATGGATCTTTCTGATCTTGTCTTCTTTGGACTCTCTCCTTGATCTTCTTTCTCGCCAATGTTAGCCCAAAGCAGGGTCAGAGTACTCTTACTACGGTCGTCATTTTAGTTAGAACTTATAGAATCAAAGGAAGTATCAAAAAGGAGTATTGGTCTAGTATATGTAAAGGGTCCATGATAAACCACGTAAGAGCATCAGCATTGGAGGTTCACTAGGGGGAGTTCACACGTTTTTCAAGAAAAAAAAATATTATAATATGTAACAGTGATGATCCTGGCTCTTTAGAGCATGAGCATCAGTGAACCCCCCTTTGGGGTTCACCTTCTTAATTTTTTATTATTAAAGTTTTTCTTTTTTTCATTTTGATTTTTTTTTTAAAAAAAAAAAAAAAAAAAAAAAATTGACCAATCGCAGGCCGCCACGTGTCGTGGGGCCCGCGCTACAGTGATGAACTTTAGGAGAGAGGGTATCATGCAGAAGAGGTGAGAAGGGGTGAGTTCATCACTTTTGCTTTTTTTAATATTTTTTTTTTCTCGTAAAACGTGTGAACCTCCCTCTTGAACCTCTAATGCTCTTGCTCTTACGCCCCTTCTGTGTGAACCTGGGTCGTTACTGTTCAGCGGGCCCCACGCCACGTGGCGGCCCGCTATTGGTCAATTCTTTTTTTTTTTTTTTTTTTTTTAAAAAAAAAATAACAAACGAAAAATGAAAAAAAAATAATAAAAAATTCAAATTATGAACCCCAACCAGGGGTTCATTAATGCTGGTGCTCTAAGTCACTGGGTAAAAAGTATATATCTTGCATTTGGACTCACAGATTATGATAAGACTTTAAAATCCACATTCCCTGCATAGAAGGTTGATAGTTGGAAATAGTCAATACGAAAACGTAAGATAAGAAATGACCCTTTGATCCAAAAAAAGAAGAAGATATTGTTTTGTGATTATGACACTGATTCAGCCACATTCAAAACCCTCTCTCTCGTGATCCTCTCTGTGTTACTAGTTTCTTCCTCCCTAGACGGTGGTTGATCAGAACCTGGCGGAACGGAATATATTCTAGCGGTGGCTTGTGGAGAATCACAAGAAATATAATGGTCTAAGAGAAAAGGGTCAAAGGTTCGAGATCTTCATGACACAATTAAAGTTCAACCTTGAAATGCCATTTACATAAGGCTGTAACAAACTTTTACGTTAAACTTATGATTAACTAATTAAGCTGTACCGTTCCACTACTCATGATGCGCCATAGTTATATCAGAACTAAACAACTTCCTCATGGCCAAGACGAAGCAGAGTTTATTAAAGAAGAAGCCCTTGCATCTACATGCCTTGCGTTAAAATGAACAATACAATGAATAAAGATGTTCCTAGAGACGACTAAAATGTCTTCGAAGAAAGGTGTTAGACATCAACATGTTAGTGTTTTCATTGAAACGTATAGCCCCATTAAAAAAAGAGGAGTCATCGTTTATCTTAATTAGGTCAAAATTAATGAAATCGGTACGCTAGTTAAAATAAATTTGTTGCACGTTGTCCGGACATTTATCACGTTGCATATGTTCTTATCTAACCAACCTTCTCTCTTCTTTACTTGTACAACAAGATCAACAAACAAGAACGGTTCATCCTTGTCACAATTACATTTTCTGCGAGACAAAGAAAAATTTATTATAACTAGGACTATTAAACAAAAGACATAAACACAACCAAGCCAATGCGTTTTTGTTTGACTTCTTGAAAAATTAGAAGATCCACGTTGTTCTAAAATGGCCTTTGATACAGGTAGAATATTAACTAGAGTTTATCCCGCACATCGTGCGGATATATTTCCATTTATTTAATTTTGATATTATTATATAAATTTAAATATACAATTTATATTTTAGTGTTATGCATTTTATAACTCTTTAATTTTATTGTTTAGGTTTTTTATTACTTTATTAATATAGGAGTTTGTTTTATATATTTTACCTTTTTTATTACGTTTTTGAGTTTTCATAATTTGAAATAATCAAATAAAAAATATTCTTCAACATATGATTTTCGAAAATATATAGCTGTAGAAATAAAGTTTTAACATATGTTAATAACTTCATTTGTATATAAAAAAATCTGACATGATTAATAAATTTGAACCCATTTTAGTGGTAGATGATAATTTATTTAAATAAAAGCATTATATTACTTAATTACGAAATTAATTAATGCAACATTTAATAAAAATTATTTAAAAATTTAGTAGGATTTTGTTAGATTTTTCTCAACAGATTTTGTTATAACTGAAAATAACATTCAAATCTATAGTTAAAATTAATTTATTATTAATATTCCTATTAATTATTATGTCATATTATGTGATTAATGAAATGTTCCTAGTAGACTTCTAAATATTAGATAAAAATGGTACTTCTCTTTTAATAGAGAAGATTAAAACTAGGGAAGAACAATACTAAACTGTTTTATTTAATTTCCCAGAATTATTGAGCAAGTAATGTATAGAATATGTCAATGAAATCTTCTGAATCTTCAGAGTATTTAATAAATACTTAAGCAGTACTGTATAACTAGTTTAAATTTTTAACATGATTTATTAAACTATATAGCGTGGTACAAACAAAAATAAGAAAACACTGTGCTAAGAACAACTCAATCTTAACTCGAATATGGTAGTCTCAGACTCAAAAAGATAAACTAAGAGTACATATTCAAGTATAAGCTGTTGAAAGGCAACACTTAGGGCATCTGCATCAGCATCAGTGAATTCCATGGAAGGGGTTCACAAAGTATTTCTTTATTATTATTTTTTTTGTTTGAATTTTGTTAAAAAAAAAATTAATTAATCGGACCAATCGCGGACCGCTACGTGCCATGGGGTCCGCGCTACAGTGATGACCCGGGTTCAGTGCAGTGACCTTGCAGGAGACAGGTTCACTTCTTTTGTTTATTTTAATTTTTTTTTTCGAAAACTGTGTGAACTCCCCCATTGAACTCTTAATGGGGATGCTCTTATAAACCATGGCTCATGACTTGGTGGTGATTAATTTGAGGGCAAAAAGTACAATACGGAGAAGCCATCAGGGTTCGAATCTCGGTTATTGAAGAATTAACATTTCAGCAGTGCCAGAAAAAAAAGACCGATACATAGTAATAGTCTGGACCATTTTTGTGGGACCAAAATACTCATGTATTATTAAAAAAAAAGTGGATCCTTATTATTATCTAAATACTTTTTCACTACAATCTAACCATCATAATAGGATATAATCCTAATAATCACAGTTTCAATTATCTTACTTAGAAGTAGATAGTAGTAGTAAGTAGTAACCAATAAAAAAGCGCATAAGACCATCTCCAAGGGGACTCTATATTTTCCTCTATAATTTACACAAAAATAGAATAACTCTATTATAGTGTAACTTTTGCTCCAATGGTGTCACTCTATAATAGAGTAACTCTGTTATAGAGTAAGAGCATCTCCAATGGGGCTCTATTTTTTTACTCTATAATTTACACTAAAATAGAGTAACTCTATTATAGAGTTGGATTTGCTCCAATGGTTCACTCTATTATAGAGTAACTCTATTATAGAGTGAACCATTGGAGCAAATCCAACTCTATAATAGAGTGACTCTATTTTAGAGTGAAATATAGAAAAAAATTATAGAGTACCATTGGAGATGGTCTAACACCATTAGAGCAAAAGTTACACTATAATAGAGTTACTATATTTTTGTGTAAATTATAGAGGAAAATATAGAGTTCCATTGGAGATGCCCTAAGAGCATCTCCAACCCCACTCTATTTTTCACTCTAAAATAGAGTTTAGAGTGAAAAATGCTCCAATGGTACACTATTTCTCACTCTATAATAGAGTGAAAAATAGATTTACTCCAAATATAGAGTAATTTGTTTTTTTTTGTTCATCACTCTATTTTCTACTCTTAAAATAGAGTACCATTGGAGCAAATTCAAACTCTATTATAAAGTTACTCTATTTTAGAGTAAAAAATAAAGTAAGTCATTGGAGATGGTCTAAGTAATTAATATTTTGAATATATTGTGCTTTATTTGGTTAAACAAGATTTTTTTTTGATCAAAGCTTAAACAAAGATAATATGAAACGAGGATTACATAATAGAGATTTCCACACTTTGAACATTGGGAAACCAAGACTTTCGTATTGGAATGATCAGATAAGAGTTTTCACGTTTATCGAAACTAATTGTTATTGTTTTGTGTGGACCATCAAAACCTCTCTGACACGGTTACCAATGCAATCCAGATGGGAAGTTCCTGGACTCCTTTCCGGTAAGAATCCGTCGACTGTAGCTGCTGGCGAACCTCCTGACCCTCCTCTCATCCCACCAGACCCTCCTGACCCTTCCTCCCCTCTTTCACCCAACAACTTTCCATCTCTCTTAGAAGCCAAAACTATTCCAAAATCCTCCAACTACAGATTTGGTACCTTTCAAAGATCTGGAACTGTTCTCTCTGCATCTAGTAAAGGGATCAAGCACCCCACTGCAGTTGCTCCAAAAGCTCTGCCTGCTATGATCAATGGCACCACTGCTTGCGAGACAGATTCAGCACTGCCTCCTTCTACTGTTTCAGATTTCAGATCTGTTACCGATACTATTCCTGCGCTTGAAAAAGAAAAAAATTTACAACAAGGTTGCAGAATAGTTCCACCTTCAACTTCATCACCTACCCTAACTAACAAAGCTTCTTCATCCCATCAATCCATTCCCATCCCTTCCCAACAAACTACCCATGAAACTATCCAACACCCTATCTTACCCTCTCCTGTACTCACTGGTGATGCAAATGCCTCATCTTCCTCTCAAACAATTCCCTCATCTTTGATTCAAAAATTAAGACTGTCTGAGGATAAGACTTTGCATCGTCGAGCACCTGTCACCATTTCTGCTTCTGGGAGACCTAGAGTTCTCATTCCTGACTCTGTTTTTCAAAAGGGAGCAGAGTTACACAAGGACTTTATCATTTGTTATTTCAATGGTAAAGCCCCTCCTTTCAACCAGATTCAAAGTGTTTTCAATCACATGTGGGGTAAAGGAAAACGCTTAGAAATTCACAATAACCCTCTTAATCGATCAGTACTAGTCAGGATTCATAGTGAGTACCTGAGGCAGAAGATACTGGAGAAAAACATCTGGTACGTTGGTGATTCAATGTTCCATACAGCTCAATGGTCATCTGTCCACTCTACGAGCACTCCACCTCTCAAGGCCATCAGGATTTGGGCTCATCTCACTGGTGTTCCCCTAGACCTCAGATATGAAGCAGGTTTGAGTCTTGTTGCAGGACTAATAGGAGAGCCGAAAGAAACCGATGACTTTACTAAAAACCTTGTAAGTCTCACCTTAGCTCATGTCAAGGTGGAGGTAGATCTCACTCAGCCACTCCCCTCTGTTGTTGAATTTGAAAGAGAAAATGGAGAAGTAGTTGAGGTTTCGGTCCACTACCCTTGGGTGCCTCCTACTTGTTCTCATTGCCATGAGCTAGGACATGTAATGAGGAATTATCTTCACTACACCCCTCCACCTGCGGATGAAGTAGCTGCAAAAAAGAAGCAACCTGTTAACCATGGTTCAACTAAGAAATATACGAATCAGGAAGCTTCTAAGCAGAGTAAAAAGTATAGGCCTGTGTCTCAATCTAAGCCTTTGCCTTCTCAATCATTGTCTACTACTGAAGATTTGGGCCTTGCTGCTGTTCCTGCTGCTAGCGATGCACCTCTATTTGATCCCATCACTGCTGTTGTTCCATCACTTGCCCCTACCCCACTTCTTAGCCCCCATCAATCCTCATTTGCCATTATCCCTGGCCTAACTTTAAACCGCTCTGCTTCTATCAATCATTCCCTTAATCCCTTCCTCACCCCTGAACCTCAACAAAGACCTTCCCTTAAACGCTCTCGTTCCTCTCCTACCCTTTCTCCACCTCAGTTTAACAACCGCATCTCAAACTCTAACCCAAATCCGTTTTCTCAAACTCTAGCTCTTTGCAACCCCCCTCTTCTCAAACCACCTGACCTCAACCATTCACATCTACTCCCTGCTTCAATTCCCTCACCTTTAAATAACCTACTACCTCCTTTTGCTACTAGAGGTTCTGCCGTTCCCTCGGAGAACCTTCTCCCTCTTTCCCTATGAGTGTTAAACTCTTTTTTTGGAATGTGCGTGGTTTAAATGACCCCACAAAACATAGACCTTTTGTTTCTTGGCTAAATACTAATAAGCCAATTTTGGAGCTCTTATTGAAACTCATATCAAACAACCTTTCTTGGCCCCTATTTTATCTTCACTCTGCCCAAATTGGAAATTTGCTTCTAACCATACAGCTGATCCAGATGGTCGTATCATCCTCATCTGGAGGGATTCCATCAATGTCCAGATCCTGTCTGAAAGTCGGCAATGCATAACCTGCAAAATCAACTTTCCAAATCATCAGCCTATCCTCTACTCAGCTATCTATGCTTCAAATTTAAGCTCTGAACGTGTGGAATTGTGGACTGAGCTCATTCACTTACAAACATCACTTGGTCTGGACAACACCAACTGGATTCTTGTAGGAGACTTGAATCAAATCATCCACCCAATGGAGCACTCTGAGCCGTCCATCACTGCACCTGACTTCTTAATGTACCAGCTTCGAGATTGTTTTACTCAGCTGGGTCTTTTTGACCTTCGCTACATTGGTCCTACTCTCACTTGGATCAACTCTCGACCAGAGAACCCTATCTCTAAAAAGCTGGATAGACTGATGGTAAACAACTCCTTGGTGTCCTCTTTCCCTGACGTCCTAGCCTCTTTTCTACCACCCAACTTCTCTGACCACTCTCCCTGTGTTATAGACCTGGCCTTTAACCTTCCTTTAGCTGGAACCCAACCCTATAAATTTCAAAACTACCTCATAAAACACCTTGGTTTCGCCCAGCTACTACAGGACGCCTGGATTCAAGCTGGAAATGTCTCTCAAACTCTTACACAATTGTGTTGGAAGCTGAAACAAATCAAGAGTGATCTTAAACTTCTAAACAAAGAAAACTATTCAAAAATTCAGGAACGTGTGAGTGAGACTAACGGTTTGTTGCAAATTGCGCAGGTTCAAGCTTTGCAGGATCCATGTCCCATTACCTTCCAAGCTGAGAAAGATCTGCATCAAAAATGGAACTTCTTGCGTGAGATCGAGGAAATGTTCTTTAGGCAAAAATCTAGGATTAACTGGCTTAGAGAGGGAGACTTAAATACCACCTTCTTTCATCGGATCTGTCAGACAAGGGCGAGCTATAATGCAATTAGAGCTTTCCTCTCAGACACGGGTGCTTGGATAATTGATCCTCAGGAAATGATGGTCCTGGCGGTTAACCATTTCTCATCTATCCTTGGATATCAGCCTCCTCTTCTACTCTACACGCCGCCAGTCTGGTTTCAGGATCTCACTTCCTTCACATTCCCTCTTCACCTGAACCAATTGATGTGTTCCATCCCTTCTGACGAGGAGATCAAGTCAACAATTTTCAAACTCAATCCCAACAAAGCTCCTGGTCCGGATGGTCTAACGTCGGCTTTCTTCAAAGCTTCATGGGAAACTATTGGTCTTGAGGTCGTTGCAGCCATAAAAAATTTCTTTGCTTCCAACTTCCTTCCGACTATGACAAATGCAACTATCCTATCTCTGGTCCCCAAATTCCCTGGTGCATCAAAGGTAACCGATTACAGACCAATTTCCTGTCTCAACACTATCTACAAAGTCATCTCGCGACTGCTAGTAAAGAAGCTAAAGCCTATGCTCTCTACGCTAATCCTTCCTAGTCAAACAGCTTTCGTAAAGGGTAGACTATTGATAGAGAACACAACACTAGCAGGGGAGCTTGTTAATGTATATCATAAGAATAAGGGCCCTAAAAGGATTACCATTAAAGTAGACATAACAAAGGCTTTTGACACTCTCTCCTGGGAGTTCTTGTTCTCTTGTCTTGAAGGACTCCATCTTCCGCAAAGGTTCATCCGTCAAATCAAAGCTTGCGTCTGCACATCAAGTTACATGGTCGGGTATAATGGATCAGTACATGGGTTCTTCAAAGGAAAAAGAGGTCTGAGGCAGGGTGATCCACTCTCACTTTATCTGTTCGTCATCGCCATGAATTGCCTGTCCCACATGCTCAACAAGGCGGCGAGACAGAATAGATTCAACTACCACACCAGCTGTGCTTCCACAAAGCTAACCCATCTCTCCTTCGCTGACGATCTTCTCATATTTATAGATGGGTCCATTGATTCTGTTCAGCAGGTCTTGCAAGTGCTGAAGGAATTTGAGAACCGGTCTGGGCTGGCGGTGAGTATGCAGAAAACGAGTTTCTATGCTTCGGGATTAACACCTTCAGAGACAGACTTGATTCAAGCTTCTACTGGAATGGCTCTAGGCTCTCTCCCATTCCGTTACTTAGGAGTCCCACTGAACTCAAGAAAATTGTCGCTCACGAACTGTGAACCATTGATTCACCAAATCAAAACTCGGTTCTCCTCCTGGTCAGTGAAGTCTCTCTCCTTTTCAGGGCGCCTTCTCCTCGTCAAGACGGTGATTGCTGGCGTTACTACCTTCTGGTGCTCTGCTTACGTTCTGCCCAAAGCTTGTGTAGACAGAATAAACTCCTTATGCAGTATGTTCCCGTGGAAAGGAAACATTGAAGGTCTCAACTCAGCAAGGGTCTCTTGGAAGACAGTAGTACTTACTAAAAGGCAAGGAGGGTTGGGAGTAAAGGATCTCTATACCTGGAATAAAGCATGCACCTTGCGACTTCTCTAGCTTCTATTCTTCAGGCCAGACTCTGTGTGGGTTCAATGGTTCAAGGAAGTTATCCTCAAAGGCTCGGTGCATAACTACTGGACTACAACTCCTAAGCAATCTTACTCATGGCTTGTGAACAAGCTACTCAAACTCAAACAGGTGGTGTTCCCTTTAATCAAGTTGAGGTTGCAGAATGGCGAAACGGCACGGTTCTGGTCATACAATTGGACACCATTTGGTGACCTTCACACACACTTGTCGGGAACAAACTCTAGGTTGGGAATTCCTCTTCATGCTACTGTCGCCTCTCTGTATGGAAACGGCACTTGGTCTCTACCACCTGCACGTTCAGAAGCGCAGATTGAGTTATATGTCTATCTTACAACAGTCAAACTTAACTCATCTCAAGATTACTATGAATGGGAGATCAACGGTCAAGTTCAAACAACTTACAGAACGGGGCGTCTCTATGATTACCTCTGCGCTTTAAAACCTGATGTCGTTTGGTATGATGCAGTTTGGATCTCAAGGGCTATTCCTCGTCATAGTTTCCACACCTGGCTTGTTATCCAAGACAGACTCCCTACGCGAGATAGATTGTTAAAGTGGGGACTTCAAGTGGAGGGCCGATGTCTTCTCTGCAACTCAAATCCAGAGTCTCGGGATCATCTCTTCTTCTCTTGTAACTATAGCTATGATCTGTGGGCGATGGTAGCTAGAAGACTACAACTTGTACCTTCTCGTCACTGGCCTATCACTATTCAGCAATTGATCGCACTTCCCCCACCCGCCTCTCAAAGAATCCTCACTCGACTGGCTTGGCAAGCAACCTTGTACTGGATATGGACCGAACGTAATACTCGCCTCCATACGCAGATGTTTCGATCGGTTGATCAGATCTTCAAACTACTTGACAGACAACTGAAGAACAAGCTTCAAAGCTTCAGGGACACAAACCGGACTCGGTCTTCGATCATGATGCAAAGCTGGTTTCGATTTGGTTGATCACCGTCTCCCTCCGTTATAATTCATTGCGTTCTCGACTTCTCCGTTACAACTAAAGGTCTTCCTTTTGGGCTTTATCATTGGGTATTGGGCTGTATTGAGTTTGATATGTTTTTCATTATGGGCTGATATAAGTAACTAGAGTTTATGGTCTATGGACTCTTGTAAAACAATTTTTATTTCTCCTTTTATTTAAATTATGAATGCAGTTTACAAAAAAAAAAAAAGAGTTTTCAGGATGGTGTGATGATGCAAGCAACAACAAAAATAATTGAAAAAACGGAATTGTATTTTAAGATAATAACTAGTGTTGAACCCATGCTCCGCATGGGTATATTTTTGCTTGTGAATAATCATATTTCGTTAAGTAAAATGGACATGTATAAAATAACTTTGTTTTATCAGAAGGAAATGCATATACATAAAAAATTAACACTTTTATCATTAATTAAACACAAACATTAAAATTAAGTTTGATTTGTTTACAAAAAAAGTTTACATTGATCTTAAATAGCTTGTTGAATATAAATATTAATTTGAAGCTTTCCTGGTTTACTTTGTTTTGTTCTTTAATTTTTTATCTGCAATCTATGTTTTTACTTATTGCATCTATTAACTAATTCAGTATCATTTACAAACAAAAATAATATTACAAACGCAATGAAAACAATAAAAAAACAGCATGTAGTAGAGAAACATCATCTCATAAAAACAAATCTAGAGGTAATAATCACTATAGAATAATGGAAAATACTTATGTAAAATTTAGTCAAAGTTATTAAATTATGAGCTCGCGTCAGATTAAATATGCTTATTAATATGTTAATTTGAAGCCATAGTAAAATAATTATAAATATAAGCTTGTGTTGTGGTTTTTTGCAGTTTTAGGAACTTTTGTATTGGTTCTGCAGTTCTCACACTTTTTCAGAGTTAAAAAAAAAAGTGAATAGTCGCACATTATTTTGAAGAACAAATAGGCATAATGATTTTTCTATGTTTCAGCTTTTTTCCACAAACACATGTTTCAATTTTTCTTTACGGTTCTCTAAAGTTAATATACATATATATACTAAGAGGCTAAGAGAATTTACCTTTTATCAAAAGCCCTTATTCTGATTCTAAAAACGTTGCATCTATATTTGTGGCTGACTTCTATCCTTCTCTTTCTTTCTATTTCTTCTCGTTTTAGTATTTTTGGTCGAGTCAAATCTCCAGCTATTCGGATAACCATGTCCTCTCTCTCTCCAACTTTCATAGTCATAAACCGGTTTCTATGAAGTAATGTCGTGCTCCACCATAGTCAACAAAACTGTGCAAAGGAAGGAGATCATAGCATCATTGGGAAATATTGAGGTTGTTGTCTTGTTGAGATCATTACTTAGAAATTGAAGAAGGAGAATAGAACTTTCACATTCTGTTTTTGATCGATGGGGTTTCTGTGATATTTTTGTTGTATCTAAGAGATATAAGAGAATGAAAACAAATCGTGGGAAACGAAGAAGGATCGTGGTAATTTGGAGTAACTGTTATACGGATCTTGTTTTCTCTTCTAGTAATTATCTTGCTTTTATTATTTTTTGAATTTTATAAAATAATTACGTGGCAGAATTTGATTCGCCAAGCGACTTGCGCTTTAGTATATAAAGGATACCTTGTATAACCACCTATCAAAATTGTATTTTAAAAATATTTTTCCATACCAAATGTGTTATTTTATAGTTTTGTACTCCACTTGGCGTGTACCGTATGGCCAATGGGTCTCTAGGGGTAGGATTGTAGGAAGGGGTAGTAAGAGTATTAAAAAACTACCATGTGAAAGGCTAAATTTAGAATTAGGTTTTTGTAAACTAAAGAAACATGCTGTAAAATATAAAAAGAGAATTAATCACATATCTCAATATTAAATAATATAAAATGTAACTCTGTCTCTAACCAATATTAGCCACATGTGCTCTTGCACGAACCTCGATTTTGTGTATTATGAGATCTGCGTCGCTTCTCACTTCTCTCTCGAAGTCAAAACTTTCCCTTCCCTGTTGAAAACATAACTAAAGAAACACAATGTCTACTCGAATCACATTTACATTCCCATCTCTCGTGATCCTGTCGGTCTTACTAGCTTCCTCGTATCTCGGCGGCGTCACGGCGAAGGTGGTTGATCAGAACCTGGCGGAACAAAAGCTATTCGAGCGGTGGCTTGTGGAGAATCACAAGAACTATAATGGCCTCGGAGAAAAGGATAAGCGGTTCCAGATCTTCATAGACAACTTGAAGTTCGTGCAAGAGCACAATTCTGTCCCGAACCAGAGTTACGAACTCGGGTTGACCCGGTTCGCTGATCTGACCAACGAGGAGTTTCGAGCGATGTACTTGAGGAAGAAGATGGAGAGGAGGACTAGTAGGGCTCCGGTGAAGGCAGAGAGGTATCTACACAAGGCTGGAGATAGCTTGCCTGATGAAGTTGACTGGAGAGCCAAAGGCGCCGTTGCTCCAGTGAGAGATCAAGGAGACTGTGGTATGATTGACTTTGAATTGCGTTTGCGTTTTGCGATTGCGTTTAGTGTTTCGTGTTGATAGTGAAAGTAATTAATTTTTGGGAATGAATAAATAGGAAGTAGTTGGGCGTTTTCAACGACTGGAGCGATAGAAGGAATAAACAAGATCAAGACAGGGGAATTGATAACTCTGTCGGTGCAAGAACTTGTTGATTGTGACAGAGGTTACAATGATGGATGTAATGGTGGTCTCATGGACGCGGCTTTTCTCTTCATTATTGCCAATGGTGGTCTTGACACTGAGGCAGATTATCCTTACACCGCCACTGATAATAACACATGCAATTCTGACAAGGTAAAAAGCTTATATTATGTTAAATTAACTCTTTCTACAGGAATCGAACTTAAGACTTCTACTAAAAAAACCAATTTATTCAAGTCAGACGGTGGTACTTGCTATGTAGTTTTTTTTTATTAGGTGGGCTCTGTTTTATTCCTGCAGAAGAACACTCGTGTTGTTACAATCGATGGTTATGTGGCCGTTCCTGGAAACGACGAGAAGTCTTTGAAGAAGGCTGTTGCTCATCAACCAGTTAGTGTTGCAATCGAAGCCGGTGGACGAGAATTCCAGCTTTACAAATCAGTAATATTACTAAACAAAGTACCTTCTTCATGTATGATTTGTTTTATTTGGCATTACCAGTTTCATTAAATGTTATGTTTGTTTCTTTCAGGGTGTGTTTACTGGAGCATGTGGAACAGATTTGGACCATGCTGCGCTAGCTGTGGGATACGGAACCTCAGAAGGTCAAGACTACTGGATCATCCGTGACTCATTGGGATCAAACTGGGGAGAGAGCGGATACATTAGGCTCCAACGTAACGTCAATGATTCCGCAGGGAAATGTGGCGTGGCGATGTTGGCTTCTTACCCTACCCAATCTGTTGTTTGTGACAAGTCTTACACTTGTCCAGACAAGTCCACTTGTTGTTGTGTCAGTGAGTCAAAAGGAAAATGTGATAGCTGGGGATGTTGTCCGTTTGAGTCAGCCACTTGCTGTGAGAACGGCTCTAGCTGCTGCCCTCAGTTATACCCTGTCTGCGATTTGGAGGATGGTACTTGTAGAGTGGTTAGTTTCTTCTTCGTCTTCTCTTTTATTGCTTAAAGAGTTGAAACATTTTATGTTTTTGGTTGTTACTTTGACTGATTTGTTTATGAAATTTTGGTGTGGTGGACAGAAGGCAAACAGTCCGTTAAGTGTAAAAGCTTTAACCCGAGGCCCAGCGACTGCGATCACTAAGGCTACTAACGTGCTTGTGAGCAGCGCTTGAGAAGAGACAAAACCATTAAAGGACACTTTTAAGATTGGACCGTAGTTTTATTACAGTCGTTAACTTTCAAATGTTATCTTGAATTTGATTTGATTTGCTGTAAATGTTTATGAAGCAATCTGATATTTGCTCCATAGCATTATTCATTTTCCTTGAATAATAAGATTTGACTCCATAGAGGTTGGACGGGCCTTTAACATTAGGCTGCCTTTATGTGATAATTAATTAAGCTGAACCTATCCACTCCTTATGTTGCGCCAAAGATATATGAGAACTAAACCACTTCACTTCCCTCATATGGCTAAGACAAAGCAGAATTTGTTAAAAAAAAATAAGCCCTTGAATCTGTTTTTTAAAAAAAGAAGCCCTTGAATCTACATGCATTACATTGAACAATACAGTGAATCTAGGTGTTCCTAGTCTTTCAAGAAAACTATTCCTCATCAAATTTGTTAATGTTTTCATTGACCATGAAAGTTGGGTCCGGAGTTATGACGAGCAACTCGGCTGTGTACCATTATTCGTGTTGGGTTTGGATAAGCAAAGTAAGTCGTCTGTGTATCTGACATAAGTGTAGTCGGGTAGTCTCGATCATACAGATTTTATTCAAATCATTGTTATATTCCGAAGCTTATGCCCAATTGGGATGATAAAATCTAGTTAGAAAGCAAAAAATTCTTGAATCCTTGCAACACTGTAGTAGTTTCTAGTTATATCACCAAAGCCTGTCAGTAATAAAACCTTTGACTCTTCTTCATTTGATCTTGGTTTCTTGAAACCCAATTTTTATGTTGTGTAATCACAAGAATTATATTACATTTCCTTCATTTTTTTTCTTGCGCAACAAAAAAACTTTTATAGAAGCTTAAACAAGTTGGCCCAAGAAGACAATATAAATGTGGGTTTTAGCTAAAGAATCTGCTAGCCCATTAAAAGTTCTAGAACAAAAAAAAACTGACAAATAGAAAAAAGAGAAGAAAGCGAATCGATGTCCGACAAAACACTTTAGAGTTCTGTCGGTCTTCGCTTCGTGTTGATCGCCGTGATGAGCGCTTGAGCATCTGATCGAAGCCAAATCGAAGTGAAACAAAGGCCCTTCAGGCAGCGCAAGAATTGGAACATGCACAATCTCCTCTCGCCCCCTTGATCACCAAGTCCCATCTCCCTCCATCGCTGATGGATCTCCCTGCCATGAATGAAATAGGGGGCCGGGTTCTCTTTCTACAACCCTTTTGATATGATAGGCACGACTGCTTTTCCCCTATCCCTTATGATTAGGGGGCTGTTAAGCCCAAGAACGGCCAGTCTTGTGGTGGTACGGAAGGCGACAATCCTCTACAATACTGATGGCGCTTGGAAAGCAGACCCTGTGGTTGTAGGTTTAGGATGGATCTTCAGAGACAATCAGCAAAAGATATATAGAGGAGGAAGATCTCATTACCACGTTGCGTCACCACTCTTCGCAGAAACTCTAGCCATTAGAGACGTCCTGCTGCACACCCTCTCCCTTGGTTTCACTTCGATCTAACTTGGATCAGATGCTTCCTTCATTTTTTAAAGATACTTTTTTTTATGTTTTTATTCACTATTTTTAATTATAAATGCATAATTTTTCAAGTATCAGTTTTTAATAATTCAATAAATAAATTAATTGATTTCGAAAATTAAAATTTATTATTTATGAAAAGTTTTTTTTTTAAATATTCAAGAAACGGACAGAATATAAATTTTGTTAATTTTATGTTCAACGGAAAAATCGACAAGAAAAATAAAAATGAAAATAAAGTGGAGAGATCACGTGACACGTTGAAGCCACCATCAAAACGTGATTTATTGTTGACCGCAACTCCCACGTGACTTTGATCTCCGATCCCCAATCCTCGAGCCCTAGCTAGCCCGTCTTCAAATTTTGGATCTGGTTCTTGGTCTATGAGGTTTTGCCCCCTACCTCTTATGCTTTGAATGTCTTCAATTTTGGTCATGGCTCTGTGATTTCTTGTGATCTGATTTCGAACGCTTCACTTTCGATTCTATGGTTTTAGCCTTAGCCTTTCTGCTTATTGATGAGTTTCATGCGGTGATCGATCGCCCATTAATTCTTGTTTTAGTAACTTTGATCAACTCGTCAAATGTGCATCTTCTTGCCCAAAGCTTTAATAAGGTAGGTAGGCATATTACAACGGCTTAGAAAAAATGATATGATGATTTAGAACAAATAATGTGAAACGTTTACGCCAAATCACATTTGTTGCTTCTTCGTTACGTTTTAGCTTTGATTTTGATGTTGAAGTTTCTATTATTGTGTTTGATTTATAAATTATCCTTTTTTGGAATATGAATGCCTGCAGAAAAAAGGACTTGTAACATTGATTAACTCACATTTTTGGATTTGGAGTTAGAAAGAAACCATTATGTCATCTGATTCACCTGCTAAGGGAACACCAGATGGTCACCCTCCTCCTCCTCCTGCTGCTGTAGAAGCTGGAACAACCGATGATTCACCTAAAGGGGTAGCTTCAAAACTATCCGCCTCTGGGATCTCAACATGGGCCAAAAGTTTGAAAGTCCCTCAGCCTTTTTCTTCCGCAAGAACTGATTCTGATGTAGACAACACTGAAAAGTCTGCCTTTGCGAAATTTACTAGTGGGTTAGGGCTTCGTTTGTCTCCTCAACCTGATGAGACCGGCGAAGGAACTTCACAACCCGGTTTCATTGGGACGATTACGAAAGGTTTGGTGGATACATCAAAGAATGCTGTCAAGGCTGTACAGGTTAAGGCTCGCCATGCCGTGTCCCAGAACAAAAGAAGATACCAGGTGTTTTTACTACTCAGTTTATTCCATGCTAGCTTGCTCCTTGTCTGAAATTAATTGGTTCCTTTTGCTTGGTTTGTGGTTCAGGAAGGAGGGTTTGATTTGGATCTGACGTACATAACAGAGAACATTATTGCAATGGGGTTTCCTGCTGGTGACATGAGTTCTGGCTTTTTTGGATATGTCGAGGTGAGTCAATTAGTAACCTTGTAATCGTTACCCCTGGTTTTAGTTTTAGTTTTAGTTTTGGTGCCATATTCGTTTTATGTTAAATCTAGCCAATGAATGTTCTAAACATTAATGCAGGGTTTCTACCGCAACCAGATGGAAGAAGTTATTAGCTTTCTTGAAACTCAACACAAGGTAGTACAACTAATTTCTTAGCAAAGTTAAGTCCGCATTTTCAATGTTCATATGTCAATGCTAGCTAATCTGTCTCTAAGAAGTTGTAAGTGTGCTAGTTACGTTGCTTTCTTATAATTTCTTTCTTTTTGTAGGGAAAATACAAGGTTTACAATCTTTGTTCAGAGAGGTTGTATGATGTATCACTATTTGAAGGGAAGGTATTATACCCTAGTCTTATGTTATACTCGTAATGATTTCCTTAAGTAATAGAGCCTTTAGTCAAAATTAAGGAAATTTGCTCCATAGATCACCCACTGCACTATTTCAAGTTACTTTTAACTCCGAGGTACTTATGAAGAAGATAGATATAAGAAATGGTTCTGTATTGTGATAATTTGCTCATTTCTTACCTGGACTTTGGACGTATATGTAAAGCAAAGCTCTCTGCAATGAATTGGCTCACTTTTATCTTCCAGATGTTTTCTGTTTCTAGGTTGATAGCTATCTTAAGATTATGCAGGCACAATTGTAAACTAGTTGCGCTCCTTCTTTTGCTAGTTTAATGTCCCTCAACATTCTTTTTCCACTAATAATTTTGGGTCCAGGTGGCCAGTTTCCCATTTGACGATCATAATTGCCCACCAATCCATTTGATTACCTCATTTTGCCAAAGTGCATACTCGTGGTTAAAGGAAGACATTGAGAATGTTGTGGCTGTTCACTGTAAGGCGGGAATGGCGAGGACAGGGCTTATGATATGTAGTCTTCTGCTGTATCTGAAGGTAAAACATTTATCATAACATTGTATAAAACATAGTCAACCATCGGAAACTAATCATGTTTTCTTTTTCCTGTATAGTTTTTTCCGACTGCCGAAGAGTGCATGGACTTCTACAATCAGAAACGATGTGTCGATGCAAAAGGGCTTGTGCTACCTAGCCAAATTGTAAGTCTAGTTTTGCAATTTTTATAATTAAATCGCTCATTCTTTGTTCTTCTGCTGACTAGTGGTTCTACTTAATCAATATTTTGTAGAGATATGTGAAATACTTTGAACGAATTTTAACCTACTTCAACGGGGAAAATCAACCAGGCCGCAAGTAAGATGCTTGATCATATACCTCAATGCTGCATACAGTTGTGTATTGTTTTTTTTTTGAATGAAACAGTTGTGTATTGACATCGTACAATTCCTTTTATTTAGGTGTATGCTTAGGGGATTCCGGCTCCATAGGTGTCCTTATTGGATTAGGCCATCCATCACCATTTCAGATCACAACGGTGAGTTTGTCGATGACAACTTATAAAGCTAGTGGCCTAGTATTAATCTGAGCTGATATCATCTTGTAACTTATATTCAGGGGTTCTCTTTACCACGAAAAAGCATCCTCGGACAAAGGATCTATCGGTAAGGCCACTGTCTTATTTCTATCAAGTTTTTTTTGTTTAAGCCTTTGTGAATCTGCATTGTATGGCTTAGTGAAACCTTCATTGCTTTTTGCAGCCTGAAGACTTTTGGTTCAGTGCCCCAAAGAAAGGGGTTATGGTCTTTGCCCTACCCGGAGAGCCTGGTCTAACAGAGTTAGCTGGGGACTTTAAAATCCATTTTCACGCCAATCAAGGAGACTTTTACTGGTTGGGAAGCTAATTCCTCGTTATCCAAATCCATTACCAATACAGCTTTGCTTTTCTGCTCGTCTCACGGATTAGATTTCTGTTTTATTTTTTATTTGTTCTCAGCTGGATGAACACGACAATGATGGAAAACAGAGTGATTCTGAAAACCAGTGAACTCGATGGGTTTGATAAGGTAATAATATTACTCAATACTTGACTTTGTGTGTTAAGTTGAGGTTGGGCTCCTTCTCCATCAGTTCTTGGGTTTGAAATGATTTATACATTTGTGTTTGGCTTTTAACACAGAGGAAACTACCTTCACCTGGATTTATGGTTGAAGTTGTTCTTGCTGATATTGACACAACAGCCCCTGCAAACCCTAGTTCTGAACCAGCATCAAAGGCACCCGAAGAAACTTCAGGAGCTAATTCTTCCCCTGCAGAGGGTGTCACACCGGTTCCTGGACCTAATAAAGAAACAGAGAACCCTGATAAGGACGATGTGTTCTCTGATAACGAAACAGAGTCAACTAACCCGACCAAAACCACACCATCGGCTTCTTCTCAAAACCCAGAAGCCAAACATAGCGCAGATGAAACCTCTGGTCTAGCTCGTGCGACCGAGAAAGTGTCTATCTCTGGAAACAAGGGACCATCTCAGCCGGTTAGCAAGGCTGAAGCGACAGAGAAACCTACTGGGGTCAACGCATCAAGCTCGGAGAGTAGTGAGTTCAAAGTTATGGCGGCTGATGCGTCTGTGTTCTCGTTTGGAGATGAAGACGACTACGAAAGCGACTGAAGAATGATGAACAAAAAGAAAGGCAGGTGTGTGTGTACATACAAAAACAGGGAATGTTAAACCAGTCAGATAATGGAATCCATTCAATGTGTTGTGGTTTCTTGTCGTTATGTTGAATATGGCCCTTGGCTTTTACATTTTGGTATGTTTTTTCCTCAAAATATTACTGCAGAATTGCTTACGTCTTTAATTTTGTATTGTGACACTATTATTTGAAATAATAAAACTATGCATTATCCACCAAAAAAATAATCTAGAAGATCATTTGATATGTTAAGAGTAATCCTAAATAGAGACAGAATTAAATTAAGGTTGTATTTTTTTCTTGGTTTAGCCTTTATAGTTAAAAAGTTATTTAATTGGAACTAAAAACAGTAAAAATCTTCCTGCTTTCTAAACCATATTTATGGAAGAAAATGATATGTATTTTTCCATCTTTATGGATCCTGCTTCCGTCTTGAGTTTGCTGTCATCTTCTTCTTTTGAAGACCTATCATTTTTATCTTATGCTGTTGTAGTTTATGTTTTCAATCAAAGAAGATGGACAATTCCCTCTATTATTTGTAATCAAGCAAATTGAAATTAATCAAAAAGTTGTGTTTCAAAAAAAAAAAAAAAATCTTTCCATCTTTATGGGAGAATCACTTCATTATGAAGCGAATCAGCGACCCGCATGCTACGTTTACATGGTAAAGCACATTATGTGGGTGTGTAACAAAATTAATAAAAAAATTTGAAGCAAAACATTATTCTTGTTTTTGTTGTAAAAGAACAATATTCTTTTTAAACTTTTTAACAATTTCTTGCTAGCAGAAAATAAAATATATTTAACAATCAGATGATCTATGAGATGTGTTACTATCTTTCTGGTTTTTTTTATTATTGTCTACTGTCTATAGTTTGTTAAAAATGTCATTTTGTATTGCACAAAGATTAATGTATTAAGATAAGCTAAAGCATAGCCTAATTGAAGTAACTATTGTTTATTATATAATGCTTTAGGTTTGTCTCCACGGTCCATCTAGTTCATTTCTCTTTCTGATTTATCAAACTGCAGAAAGTTTAGCTACGCTACAGATGCGCTGACATGGATAAGGGGGGATACAGCTTTAATGCGCTGACAAGTATCTAATTTTATTTTAATCAAAAAAAATATCTAATTTTGTTTTGCAACATTTTTTTGTTATTGTGATCATATTTTACAAGTTTCTCAAACCATGGATTACTGAAGCACAGAAGGAAGAGATTAATATAAATTCACATTTCATTCAGATCAAGAATAATTAAATTACATTTGTATCATTACATATTTCCTTAGGGAAAGCTTTCTCGATGATATTTATTAATTAGGTATAATATTATAGTTACCACTTAGCATATTGTATAGTGGTGGTAGTATGTAGTAATAAAGTTTAGAGCAAACGTCTATCTCTTGCAGACCACTCCCTTGCCACCTACGCCACTGGCACAACTCATCTCAGGGAGCTCCATTTTGCTCCAGCCACCGTTTCTGCCTCCGTTACCGGTAAACCTTGCGGCAGAGCAGTCAGGTGCAAAAAGTCCGGTGGTCTGGAATTCCCTGTCACCACCCATCACAGGCATGTGGACTCCGATCTTTACTCGGCTAACGTAGTTTGGCCTATAAGTCTGTCCCAAAACTCCGTCGACATTGTCGCTGAGGTCTTGGAACTTGAAGCCTAAATCGAGATGAGCTAGACAGTCATCTTCCTTTACATCGTACCCATGAATTCTTGAATCTTCCATTGTTATTGACACCACTCTTGCGGTGATCTTAAGCAAACCCTCTACTTCAACCTGAATAAAAGAAGAACATACATGTACACCAAGTTATTCATTGGTTACTATCATTCTATCAAGAATCTAAATTATAAGATACATAGTTTTTTTTTCAGCTTGTTATTTTCAAAAATAATCAACCAAAATTAGCAATTATTAACATAAATATACATGAAATAATTAAAAAAGAAAAAATTCCAAGAAAAGGTATTTATTTTTGTATTTTGTTCCAAGTTTAAGTGACTTGTCGCTAAAGTAATGTTTTAGGGCGTACCTCGATATTGTTAGTATCAGCGTTGACTCGTTTGACCGAGACCTGAGGATATACACCTGGGGAAGAAGTCCATGTGGCACCGTCTAGCTGAGGAAGCGAGATAACGTTTCCATCGAAAGAGGCGGAGATACGGTCAACTGAATCATCCCACGTGGCGGTTTTGAGGGCTCCGACGTAGAAACGGTGAGTGCCAAAGAGGACAGCAATGGATTGGACCCATGTGAAGTCACGTGCCATACCAG
This sequence comes from Brassica napus, assembly GCF_020379485.1. Classification (NCBI taxonomy): domain Eukaryota; kingdom Viridiplantae; phylum Streptophyta; class Magnoliopsida; order Brassicales; family Brassicaceae; genus Brassica; species Brassica napus. Next base: position 24,245,988 of record NC_063434.1, on the reverse strand, counting down.
GCCTACGTTTACCAATGAAATGTGCGTTGATGTGAAGGTTAGGATCGGAGATGAGGCAGAAGTTGGAGTCTTTCTTGCCGTGGAAGTAAAAGGTGAGGCCGTCTCCTCCGATGAAACGTGGGTCTTGGCAAACAGATCCTGGCTTGTCACAATCTGTATATATCACAAACTATCATGATTTAGCATGTGTTAAGTATGTAACTAAATAACAAAGGAGTATAAAGAGGAGGGAGAGGACATACTGCAAAGAGGCTTGCAAGTGACGCAATCGACTTCACAAGAACGGGGACAAGCGGAAGGGCAACTGTATTCAACTCCATAACAAGGAGAGCCCTTCTTCTTACACCTTGCTCTTCTGACTCCTGCTCCTGCCTCCCCATCTGATGGTGGGGTGGTTGGAGTAGGAGAGGATGGGGGAACGTAAGGAGGAGAGTTTGGAGCACTTGGAACAGGGACGGAAGGAGAAGGAGTTGGGACAGAAGGCGTTGGAGTCGTGGGAGTAGATCCTGGAGGATTTGGGGACGACGGAGGTGTGGGAGTGGGGCTTGGAACGGAGGGAGCAGGGGTCGCGGGTGGGGAATATGGAGGTAGTGGTGCAGTGGGAGATTCAGGGCTTGGAACGGATGGGGTAGGAGGAGTGGGAGTGACGTCAGGAGGACTTGGTACAGCCGGTGTAGGAGGAGTGGGAGTAACATCAGGAGGGGTTGGTACAGCTGGTGTAGGAGAAGGAGGTGGTGGTGAAGAAGGAGTAGGACTTGGCACAGCTGGTGTGGGAGTAGTAGGTGGTGGTGAAGATGGTGGAGTAGGACTTGGCACATCCGGTGTAGGAGACGGAGGTGGTGGTGAAACTGGCGGAGTAGGACTTGGAACATACGGTGTAGGAGTTGGAGGTGGTGGTGAAACTGGCGCAACAGGAGCCGGAGGAGGTGGTGAAACAGGTGCTGGAGGCATAGGATCAGTGGGAGTAGGATAAGAAGGAGTAGGCGTGACTGGAGGCGGTGGTGAAACTGGAGGAACAGGAGCCGGAGGTGGTGGTGAAACAGGTGGAACCGGAGTAGGAGGAGTGTCTCCGCCATCATCCCCGGGGGAAGCAGGACCACATATGGGCTTGCAAGAAGCACATTCAACATGACAAGTGTCAGGGCAGAACTTGGGACAAACATGTTCTAAGTTGTAACAATGTTTGTACTTCTTGATCTTACAAGTTGCATGGCTTGGCTTTGTCAAGCCAGGGGGTTGAGCCATAGTTAGTACGAGTGATGCAAGGAGTATGAATCCCAACATTTGGAGTGTTGTGTGTTTGGCTAGATCCATTGTCAAACCTATCAGAAGATTAAGAAAAAGGTGTTCCTTTTTTCACTCGTTGTGTGTGTTAGGATTTATTGGTTTGATGGTATGAAATTGTGAATGATGGTGTAGTTCAAGTGCTGTGATACGGTTTATATAGATAGAAATGATGAATTTTTAAATACCAAGTTGAGGTCTTTTTTTAATACTCCTATGAAGGGTTCCTTAAACAATGGGACACAGATGCTTACCTTTTAGGATACCTACGCAATTAACGAATATTAACACCTTTGTACAGAACACAAACAAGACTATATTCTATAGATACGTGCTTCGATCTGTTTATTAATCGCAAAAAAGGTTTCAGAAACAATTAGTATGTTAAAACTGCCACAATAATACAAATTTATATATTTGAATACGTGCTTCAATATTGTTTATGACCTTAATACGAAAAATTCAAAGAAGCCTGTCAATGTTTGGAACACAGCTTTTTATATATTTGAATATTGTTTAGATGATATATCAATTGTGTTCTACTAAGAATTAAAACAATCATACATGACCTTACGGGGTATGTACAATGTCAGCGTTCAACCATCAAGTCCACATATTAAACTATGCAATCGATGCAGTAAAGTATATGAATATCTACCAAATGGTTTAGGAAGAGTATTGATTCCACTTTATGCAACTCTAAGTAATACATTAATGGCTACTATAAATGCGTTACATATTAATTATACGTATCGCTACATGCAGGTTTGTGGGGGAATCACTTACCTATGAAGTGATCCGCACTACTTTTGTGTGGTAGCACATTTTTGCTGATATTCAGATAACTTTATAGACAAAATAAAAGATGAATTTAGTAATTAAGTGAATCAGTTCTTTGCTAATCGAAAAAATTATAACAGATTTATATATTATTGGTTTTGTCCCGCTGATAAATTTATTAAGATGAAACGTTAATTATTTTATATTCGTAAAGCGACGAATGAGATTAGAGAGGGGAACCTTTGACTTTGGGGGAGGGGCCGGCGGGGAGGGAGGGGGGGGGGGGGGGGGGGGGGGGGGGGGGGGGGGGGGGGGATCACATGATAAACAACAATGATAAGTTAAGCCATGACAACACCTTTACAGCTATGTTTTCATTTTTCTACTTTGTCTCTCTTACATTTGAAGAAAAACTAGAAATAATGTTTTCTCTGTTAGCGTTAACATATCGTCAAAACTAATACTATCAATAATTCGTTTCCAACTAATGAAACTTTATATGTAATTCACTTGCATGCATGCATGCTTTCGACTTTTTGTTTCAAGAAGGCACCGACTATATATATCGTGTCTAATTTAGGTCTACTATATTATTTTATGTGCCGTGCAATACGCGCGCGGTACTCTTAACCAAATGAATATTATTGCCCTACTGAGCAAGATCATAGCAATTGAAAATGGGGGTTTTTGCCAAAACTAACCCATAACTTGATTTTAATCCCAAACTTATACCCAAACTTGAATCAAATGCAAAACTAACCTAAAAGCCTAGTGAAATTACAGTTCAGCCCCTTGTGACCAAACAAAAAAACAGAAGCCATTTTTACGAATATAGCCCCAGTAAATCGTCTGAGTCGTCTGAGATGTTGGAAGTCGTCTGGACGACTGAAGTGTAAGTCGTCTGGTACCAGTTTATTTTAAAAATAATTTATAAATCTTGTAAAAAAATATTTTGATGCGTAAAAAATAAAAATCAAGTAATTATAAATAGTTTAGACAAAAAAATTAAATAAATAGTTTTAACTGATATAAATTAAGATATGATAAAATTGATTTGTTTTGAAGATAGATGAGTGGAAGTAGTGAATCATGAAATACTTTGGTTTAGGAGTTTGGCAAACATATGTTGTAGTATTGTATGTATTGTTAGGGTTAGATTTTGGAAAACTAAAATGTTTTTTTCAAAAATTAGTTTTCACCTATATGTGTTTATTTCTGTGTATAGTAAACACTTTTCAAGTTTGATTTGGTTTTATGAAGTGTTTAATTAGATAATTAAGTTTAGGGGTTATGTTTAGGGTGTGTACGACTTATATTTCAGTCGTCTGTTGAATAATTTACCCGGACGACGTATATTTCAGTCGTCCACATCGTACCGAACCTTATATTTTACCAATGTACGTTTTAACCTAACCGGATCATTTTACTCGGACGACTTACATTTCAGTCGTCTGGTGAAGAAATTAAAACAGACGACTTACATGTAAGTCGTCCAAATATTCCCGCCTAAAATTTTTTAAAAAAAAATTATTTTCCCGCTTAAATAATTTAAACCAGACGACTTACAAGCTGGAAAGTCTTCTATTTTAGTTTCCCGCTAAAAATATTTAATTTCCCGCTAAAAATATTAAACTCTTCTGGACGACTTACATGTAAGTCGTCTGTTTTAATTTCTTCACCAGACGACTGAAATGTAAGTCGTCCAGGAAGTCGTCTGAGTCAAAAATATTTAACCTAATTGGATTTTTTGTCTCCCTGTATAAAGAAAAATTTACACATTCTCTCTCCTCCTCTCAAATGGCTGCAACAAAAATATAATGTTCATCATTCTAAAACTCTCCAACCTCTCTCTAATCTCTTTGACTTGAAAACACCAAACTTTATATGAATTTTTCAGTTTTGTCTCATGTATTTCTTACTAATCTATCTCTTTTGCAGGTTTTTAATCAAATGGTACTCATCTTCCACTAATTTAGAGGTAGATCTATTAATTTTAGATATGTATTTTTGTGTGTTCTATAAATGTAGATTTATCTAATCTTCCACTCATTTTCTCTATTTTTCAGTCATTTGAACGTTTTTGGATATGCAGGTTTTTCAGATCTGGATTTGATGTGCAGGTTTTTTAGATCTGGAAGACTTCTGGGACGACTTACCTGTTAGTCGTCTGGAAGTCGTCTGGACTTCTTGGAAGTCTTCTGACAAAGTCGTCTGGACTTCCAGGAAGTCGTCTGGACTTCCAGGAAGTCGTCTGGACTTCCAGGAAGTCGTCTGGACTTCCAGGAAGTCGTCTGGACTTCTAGGAAGTCGTCTGAATTTTTCTGAGCGTTTTGGTAAGTTCTTATGTCTGATTTTTCTTCATTTGGTAACTTCTTGTTGTATAAAGTTCTTACTTTTTTCCCAAACTAAAACTCTCCAAACCCACTCTAATCTCTTTGACTTGAAAACACCAAACTTTATATGAATTTTTCAATTTTGTCTCATGTCTTTCTTACTAATCTTTTTTTTTGCAGGTTTTTAATTAGATGGTACTTATCTTCCACTAATTTAAAGGTAGATCTATTATTTTTAGATATGTATTTTTGTGTGTTCTGTAAAGGTAGATTTATCTAATCTTCCACTCATTTTTCTGTTTTTAAGCCATTTGAACGTTTTTGAATATGCAGGTTTTTCAGATCTGGATTTAATATGCAGGTTTTTCAGATCTGGAAGACTTTTGGGACGACTTACTTGTTAGTCGTCTGGAAATCGTCTGGAAGTCGTCTGGACTTCCTAAAAGTCATCTGGACTTCCTGTAAAGTCGTCTGGAAGTCGTTTGACTTCCTTAAAGTCTTCTGACAAAGTCGTCTGAACTTCCTGGAAGTCGTCTGGACTTCTTAGAAGTCGTCTGGACTTCTTAAAAGTCGTCTGGTCTTGTCTACTCAAGTGGAATCCAAGCTTGTCTTTGTAGATGAATGATCTATAATAGTTTTGTTTATGGTCTGTTTTGTGAATTGCATGTATACTCTTTTAGTTGTGATTTTTTTGTAAAATCAGTAATAATGTTTTTCAAGATGTACTAAATGTGTTAACAATGTGTTTACACATTTACAAATCAATGAAATAATAGACTTCAGTAGCCTTTTTCTTATCTTTGGATCTCTCATATGCAATAATAAACTCCAATGACATTTTTCTCATCTTAATAAACAAGTCAAAGCATATCATATTTTTTATAAGTTTGCATTGAAAAGCTTAGTAACTAGTCAAAGCGTATCATATTTTTTATAAGTTTGCATTGAAAAGCTTAGTCAAATTAGTAAAACTAAGGGAGAGAACATATTTTGTAAATATGAGTTTTACATATCTTGAAGTTACTTATCACTCTTAAAAATACAAGTTATTCAAAAACTAACGTAGAAGACTTAAAAACTAGTGGAGAAGACGCGGACGACTTCAATCTAAGTTGTCTAGACGACTAAACTATATGTCGTCTGGTCAACGCAGAGGTTATTTTTGCAATTGACTTTGAAATCTGTTATTTCGGACGACTGAAAGTTAAGTCGTCTACTATTGTTTGGTTAAAAAAAAACTCCAAAAAAGCTAGACGACTTACATTTCAGTCGTCAGAGGTTAGTTTTGCATTTGACTGGATTATTTCAGAAATTTGACTTTTTGGACGACTTACATTTCAGTCGTCTAGTGAAAATTAAAATAATAATATTTTTTTAAAGTAGACGACTTACAGTTAAGTCGTCATAGGTTAGTTTTGCAATTGAAAAAAAAACTTCAAGATTTAATTATATACAGACGACTTATAATTCAGTCGTCCACGAGACGAGTGAAATGTAAGTCGTCCAGGATTTACGAGGTTTGACCAGAATCTCGGAAAAAAATCCTGGACGACTTACAATTAAGTCGTCTGGTGGACGACTGAATTATAAGTTGTCTGTGTATAATTAAATCTTGAAGTTTTTTTTTTCAATTGCAAAACTAACCTATGACTACTTAATTGTAAGTCGTTTACTTTAAAAAAATATTATTATTTTAATTTTCGCCAGACGACTGAAATGTAAGTCGTCTAGGGAAGTCAAACTTCTGAAATTATCCAGTCAAATGCAAAACTAACCTATGACGACTGAAATGTAAGTCGTCTAGGTTCTTTGGAATTTTTTTTGAAACCAAACAATAGTAGACGACTTAACTTTCAGTCGTCTCAGGTTACAGATTTCAAAGTCAATTGCAAAAATAACATCTGCGTTGACCAGACGACTTCCAGGTAAGTCGTCTACAGCCATACGACTTCCAGGTAAGTCGTCTACAGCCAGACGACTTCCCAAGTAAGTCGTCTGACGAACAGATCTGGAAAAAAACTCGATGTTATACCTTAAATTGGTGAGATAAGTTCCTTAGCATACATAAGGCTTCTCCAAGCACACAGAATCACAAACGGAAGTCACCCACCCATAATCGTTAGCTTCTATGACTCTATGAACCATAAAAAATTTAGAATCAAAATCTTGGGTTTTTTTAGCTCATTGTGGAGAGAAAGTGAGAGATATGTTGTGTTTAGTTCACAAGAATGGAAAAAGAAGAAGGGTAAATCGATTTTGGGAGCATTAAGAGCTTCAAATTGGTTGTTCATGGTGGTTGTGGTATTGATGACAATGGCAATCTTGTAATTACTTGAAGATGATGAGGGTGAGAGAGTAAAAATGTCATTTTCGAAAAGAAAAAAAAAATTGATGGCATTTTCGTAAATTATATGAACTTGTGGGGTGAATAGGGCAAAACCAATTTTCTAAAAAAAGGGAGGTTAGTTTTGTGTTTGACTTTAAGTTGTAGGTCAATTTTGCAAAAACCCCTTGAAAATGACTCCAAAAAAATAACCAAGAGGGTCAATAAAAACAACAACTTCCGATTAAGTGACATCTTTACAATGGAAACTATATCTTAAAATATAGGTTTCGTATGGGTTTTAGGAAAAATATTGGTTCGACTAAGCGTATAATCGTATTCGATTTCGATATTAATTAAAATCTCAAGTCTCTATTGTCTTTTTTTTTCAAGGATTGCATGCAATGCGTTTTGTGCATGTTGGGACTATGAAACCTCAATTACCTATAAAAGTGACACATCGTAAGACTTACAATGTTGATTTAAACATAGTATTGTGATTGAATTTGAAGAGAATCTGCTTTAAGTGGAATGTTATTTGTGATTTCTAGTATAGGTTTCCAAGGACGTTGCATAACTTGGTCATGTCAATCAAAATTGACTAAGAGCATGTCGAGTTGTTCATCTTTATTATCCGAAGCAAACCAATAAGTCTTTCCCTTCAATGACACGTACGTTCCAATATACAGTAATCGAAAGTCCTGAACCACATCGAGATCCTCCATGAATTAGAGTTAATCTCGTATATTGCGAATTCATGTACACTATCATCCTTATAGCTCAATATTTTGTAGCTACAGTTGCGGTATCTACTTTCTTGGTAGGATCCGAGGGCATAAGTGTGGCTTGTACAGAATTGTTGGATCCCCCAGCTGGTCTGACCAGTGAACGGGTTCCAAAGCATGATTCTAGTTTTGTTATCAAAGGTACATAATAATAAGCCGTCGCAGTGAAAGACTTCAGATATTATAATACGTTCACCGTCGATTGGGCTGAGCTCACCTTTAGATTGTATAGATCGGATTCCACGGTGATTGAAAGTCATCAAATAAATGTAGAAGTCCTTTGTTAAATGTCATCGTGAGAAAAAATGACTGTTTAGGTGCTTTTTGGAGGTGCTTTCCTCCGAATTCCTTATTGTGATCTCTCAAGAATGAAAGTGCCTAGGATCGTAAGCGTTTCAGAGATATAGCTGGAAGTCGACTGAGTATGTCTTCAAACAAATCCCCTGGAAGGTCCGATATCATCGTCATTGTGATCTCTCAAGAATGAAAGTGACAGTGGCTTTGAAGTGTTTATTTTTAGGGTTTTCGTATATCGCTTTATGTTGAATTTGAAAAAAACTGGTCCTGCACTTGGACCGGCCGGTGTTACGCTTTGACAAAATCATCGGTCTTACGTTAAGCAAGTGGTGGACCGGGTTGACTCAATGACAGTAGAACAAGTCAAAGGCAATTGAAGTCTTGAAGACGTACAAAGGCAGGTCAGCGAGAAGTGGCTTTTGAATAGATGATGACTGAATATAATTTTGACAAAGGCGAGATATTATGCATAGACCTGATGGCCTGATGTATATCATATACATTAATACATAAAGCAAAGGAATCTTTGTATATCATATACATTAATACATAAAGCAAAGGAATCTTTTTGTAGTTTTTTTAGGGATTTAAGTTTTAGGTACGATGATCATGACAAGCTCTGAGTCATCGATAGGTTGAGATGGATCCTTCAGACAAGAAGAGGCCCTGGCGAGAACACCATGTTTAGATAACCTCAAACCTGTGATGCGAGAGCCGATAGGAAACACCGCCAATCGGCGAATACCGGAGAGAGATAGGTAGAGAGTGGTTTAACAAACGGCGATGGAGAGGAAGAGTAGAAATTTCCCGCCAGTCCTCCGAAGTTTTTTTTGACTAAAAAAGTTTTTTTTTTTAGATTTTTATTTAATTAAATATTTATTTATTATATATATAAAAACAATGGTGTAAGAGTCTTTTGCCACTTAATAAAGAAAATACTTTTAAAAATATTCATTTAGTGGTGATAAAAATGAAAAGTGGTAGCATGAAAGTCCCAGTCCTCCGAAGTTGTGAGATCATTGCTGGCAATAAGTTTTTGATTTGCAATAATAACCTCTAAATCTTGTCTTCTTACAATCCAATTCTTACATACAAAATAAGTAAATTAAAAACTTAATGGCCAAAAAATAATACTAGTAAAAATTTTAATTCCATTTTCAGTCTCTTAAGTTTGATAGATTCTGGGTTAAATTGTTTTCTATGTTTTGAATTACTTTTCTTGATAGTATTACTTTGTGGAAAATATGATAAAATAAGAAAAAAAGTTTAGCACGTCTAAAGTCAAGTGAATGATAAAAATAAAATAAAAGAGAGATAACATTTGTGATAAAGTATCAGGGACATCACAAGACAATAAACTCATGCCCGGAGAGAAAGTAGATCTTCCTTTGGGTTCAGCGTACAATCGGCGCGTGAGCGAGCATGCCATCGTCGGAGTCCTTCGCTCTTCCGTTGAGATAATTCTCTTGCTTCTCCTTCGCCTCCTCTCCCTGATCGCCTTATCGGAGCTCTGGTCCAATCTCCATCCGTCGTCGTCAACTCGAGGAAAGAACCAACATCATTGGTGGCGCTGCGTCTGGAGTAACGACGCGATCGTGTGGAGGGTTTGGTGTGGTGAAGTCGGCTTGTCATGTTAGATTTCGATTCCGGGAGGTGGAGGTTTCTACAGCTCCATCGCCGTCCGCCTTGTTTCCGGGAGGTGGAGGTTTCTTCACCTCTGCTATCGTCGGCTTTAGTCTCCGGGGGGTGAAGGCGTTCCTTACCTTGCGTCGCCGGCTCTTGGTTTTCTAGTTCCGTTTTAGGGTTTGTTTTATTTTTTATATTTGTTTATGCGGTTTTGGGTTGGATTTGATGGAGGAGCTCTCGTCAGAGGATGATCGAAGCTCTCCGGTGATAAAGGGTGATGTTTCGGCGAAGCTATCTTCTCAGTTCTGGTGATGAATGGAAGCGGATGAGATCTCGTACTGCCGATTGATTCTCTCCGATATTGGGAATACATGGGTTGAAAGCGTTTGCGGTGAAGAGGTTGTGGAGCTAGTGAGTGCTGGTGTGTCCCGGTGAATCAACGGTTGGTTCACCGGTGGTGGCTTGAAGCGGGGGTGAGGCCGTGGATCATAGCGGCGGCGCCTTGTGTCTTTTTATAGGGTTTCTCTAGGTAGGCCTTGAACCATGTGTATGGGTCTAAATTGAAATGTTTGGGCTATGTAATGTCCTGGGCTTGGCCCTTTAATCAAATAAATTCTTGACGGAAAAAAAAATCAGGTGAATGATATACTTTTTTGGTACCAGCATTACTACATGCTATCGAGGTGTGTGACAGTTTAATCAATCTAGCATTACTACACAATATCTAGATGCGTGACAGACAGGTAAATAAAATCTTAGTCTCTCAGTTACACTCTCCTCGACGTGATTGACTCATCTAAAATATTGAGATAAAAAACACTTTGGAATATATAAATATATCTAATGTTGTAAAACATACAAGATTTCGACCTTTTTATATCCACCCAAATGATCCTCAAAAACAAACAAAAAATGGGTGAATTTTCGTAAAAGACATTTTTAGTAGTTCTTCAGCAAAGAAAAAAGGCTATATAACCGGTGACTAGAAGAAAAAAAACTGCCTAGGATAGCAATTTAATATCCTTGATTCAGTGAGAGGATGACGTAGTGTGGCCCATAGTAGCAGGTGACCAGAAATCAGCGCCGTTGGAACTTTCCAAGAGTACGGTGGATGAGACAGGTACTAGACACAATCCTCTGCTTCTCAAGTCTCTCACTTTCTTCCCCGCCCTAACATCTCCGGTAACAACACCACCGTCCTGACCAAATATCACCGGCAGGTCAGAAAGAAACATCATTAGTATAATTTAAATTATATAAAGAGAGGGTGAGAGAGACTGACAAGAGAATAGTTGGTCAGGTAAGGAGAGCAGAGGACTTGAATCTGGTCCTGTAAGAATTTGATGTAACCCATCGCTTCATGCAGCACAGAAGCTGCATCTGTCTGTCAACATGACATAGTGTTTTTTTCACATTTAATTATCATCGGTCAGAAAAGTCAATTTAACTATTGCATTTATAGATTAGAGTGTTGTTGCTATATTATTCTCTTTCACTTCTCTCAAAAAAGTACACATATCATTAATGTAAAATGCAATGATGATCGTTAATTACCCCCCCCAAACAAAAAGTAAATACTTTAATTTATGGATCAAGTTTCATTGTCTTTGATGTCTTTTTGATTTTCACATTGGATGCCAATTTACACTACACCCCAAATCGCGACTTCTTAAGCTTGCTTTTGGAAGGAAAAAAACTAAATATATAATATCCAAATAAAAAACATTATAAAAATTCTTTTCACTATAAACTAGGTAGAAAAATACGAAAAATCATTTCTAAAAATGAGTAGAAATTAATTTACCTTTCCGTATGGAGAAACCAATTGCTGCAAGGCTGCAATTCTTTCCCCTAACCTTTCTTTCCTTACCTATTGTTAAAAGTATTGATTAGATATTAACAACAACACATACGATAAGAGTAAACTTAAAACATTATAAGGTCCAAAAAAATCATAACATTATATACAGTAGAGAAATCAGAAATGCAAATTATAATGACACCTTTGCAGTTCCAACTGATGGTTTCTCCTGATTTTGCTTGCATTTTTTGCTAGGTTTTCGGTTATGATCCATAGTTTGCCCATTGACCGACCCGATTCTCTTCTTCTTCACAAGAGAGTAATGCACAGAAGAATTCGTCTTTAAATATTAGATACGCACAGAAAATATTCTAATTATTTGCATGCAACTATGCAAGACCAAGGCTTCTTTTTTTTTTGGTAAACAAGACCAAGTTTTTCAAAACTATATTCAGCGAAATATGCAAAAGAACTAGACTTACGGTTGATGATTTGGTAGATTTATTGTCCGCACACGCGTCGTTTGAGTTCTTGCAAATGTTGGTAGTGCATGAAGGGTCAGAAACCGAGACTCCGGAGGGAAGAGAAGGTTGTAGGAAGAGCGATTCGTCGTCGTTTTGGCAGTCTCCACTGAAACAAAGCATTCTTGATCCAGTTGAACCGGAGAATACAAAACCGAAGCTGTCTTCTCCACCATCGGCACCAATATCGTTGAGGTGGTGGTCGGAGGAGCTGAGAACGCCGCCCGACAACATAAGAAGCTCCGAGAAGCTCGAGACTCCGGCAGTTTCCATCATAGCTCTGTCTTCTTGATCCTCTCTGGTATCTCCCATTGTGATTTTTCTTGATTATTATTACTAGTACCTTTGTGGAAGAAGAAGGTGAGAGACAAGAACCAGAAGAAAAGTGTTGCTAAATGGTTCTTTTTAGGCTTTTTTATAACTGATTTATCTTGCCGGCTGGCTCATGTATTTGTTTATTTTTGCTTTTATACAGACCTTGTGAAAATTCTAAAAAAATGGAAAATTTCCCTGATTTCATAATATACTCCTACTAATTAACTATATCTCTATTGGTAAGTATAACACAAATTGTGTTTTCTGAATGAGAAAAAAACGATACTTTTATTGACAATGGTATTCAATTTATATGACATTTCTGTGGATATTTCCCGTAAATATGTTAGTCGCAAAATTAACCACTGAGTTATAAATCTTCAATCGTTATAAAACAACTTACTTAAGGATTTAGTATTTGATTGATAATTGTTAAGGGAGGGGTAGAAAAGATATTTGAAATTTTAAGAGAAATTTTGGTCAAAGCCACTTGGCCCGAGAAAACTGAAGTTTTTTTTATCTACTCGAAGCTGATGTTTCGGTTCTCACCTTTTTTTTGTCTTAGTAACTGCTGCTCTCTTTTTCCTCTTTCTGGAAGTTAGACAAATAATTAATGTCACATACACATATTCATTCATATCCATTATCCAATTTAACTATACCATTACACTATTACCAACCATAAATTTTCTAAGAAATTCCCGTTATCATGTTTATCATTAGCATACTGACACTGTGGGCTACACATAACACTACCGTTACTATATTAATCAAAAAGGTAAGTTATAGCATACTGACATGTACCAGGTTTGACACGTGCAAAGACTGTAAACACGTGTGTGAGAAGGAGAAAACACACAACTCCACAAGTTGGCAACTAAATTCACAAGAAGGTCCAACTTGTTTTTAGACTTTTTAACTCTTGAGAAGCAAAAACAACATTCAGACACTTAGCTTTGGTTAGGTTCGTTTAATACTTTCATGCAACACATTCGAGTTCCGACAAGGACCTAAAGCCTTAGGCGTGGACTAGTAATCGCCGTTGTGTATTGTCCTTAGCTACATATATCATCACTTTACCCAAACAATGCCTAGTATCCTTTTCATTATCACATCCCTGCCACTGCTCTTTTGCTATGATTAGTTCCTTTCATTACTAAAGATGTTTTTGACTGAGAATGTAAAGTCATAACAATTTATTCAGGATCAAGCAAACAAACAAGACATGACCAATTGAGCAGTCAACACATGTCTGCAAGCACAGAAAGTCAAGACAACAAAAAGGAAAGAAAAAGACACATGAGCAACCTCTGTTTCTCGATATAGCTATGACACTTATATCAAAAGTAGAATACTTGATGGCCCCCATTCAACAAATCATACAAGCCTTTTTAAATAAAAAAAATCTAGTTCGAAACTCTCAGGGGAATAACGTCGAACAGATGGTGCGCTTTATCATTCAAAACAAATCTCCTTCATCTTCTTCGCCGCGGATTCGTCAATCGAATACTGCAAACGATTAAAGCTGCTAATGAACACAATGGGTATCTAGAACCGGAGATTGTAAGGTCAGAATCTATGTACCTTTTTGAGTACCCAGAGTGAGTGATTGTAAGCTCGTTGATAGAGTTCATCAAGAGGTGTTTCGCTTACATCGACTTCACGGTAGTTAACGAAATTCTCCCTCGCGTACTTGGCGTAGTACGGCCTCGTGTCCGCCGGCAAAAGCCGCACAAGCCTCAAAACGCCGCCGTATACTCTCAGCACCTTCTTCATTTTCCTCTTACCTTTTCTTTTGCTACACGTTACCAAATCTCGGACTCTACTGTGTACACATCATAAACATCATTGGGCTTTTATGGGCCCTTCTGTCATCATTATGGGCCTATCTTAATAAAAGACATTTCAGACAGGTTAGACTTGTTTCAAATCATGATTTCAAGCCGGTTATATTAGATCAAAACAATTAATATTACTGAACCGGTCTCTATCAATTACACAAACCACAGCCAAAAATGCTGTATCAAAATCTCTCTGCTTGGAAATTAAACAAAAACTTTTATAAGATGAAAACTAATCCAAATTTTTTAAAGAAATATTCAATTATTTTGCCACCTCAGTCTTCAGATACATAAGCGCATCCCAAAAATGTGTAACAAGCCAGCATAACCAACCTGATGACTGGTGAGGTTTTGATCTCTTCATATCTTTGGTTATGTTTTTAGCTTGTGTGCTCAACTATATTCATTCATGTCTTCACTATTGATCTAAAACCTCCATAATTGATTCTAATTCTACCTTCTCCTTTTTCTTGATCCAGTATTGGTTGATTCTGATGCTCCACTCTTATTATTCTCTACGACTGACTTGGTTTCCATGGTTTGTTCGCTACTTCCAGCAACAGTTGTCTCCCCTTCACCTGTTCTTAACTTTTCATCATCTTCCTTTGAAGCCATCCTTTTGTTTGTCGAAAAACGCGTATTATTAAACCAGCTACTAACCTGTAAAGTACATAAACAGCTTAGCACCAGAGATGAAACAGGATCGACAAACAGTGGAAAAAAAAGAATAGAAAGAATATGTACTAGAGAGATGACTCCTTACTTGTTTAACTGTCATCTTCAACTCTTTAGCTAAGTTCTCCCTCGTTGTAATGTCTGGATATCGATTCTCTTGAAAAGATTTGAACAGTCTCTGCATTAAAAGAGGAAACTTCAAACCGAAATCTCTCTCATAATGCTTTAGGATAGACATCTTAGGCGCAAAGAAAACTGATTTTTTTTACCTGGGTTCTGGGGTTTGTGTGTTTACTATATACTGCAGAGCTGCTTTTTTCGCCAGAGAAACCATTTTCTCTAGGTACTTCTTGTGGCGCTTTCAACGTGTCCCTTTTGCTTTCTCTTTTCGGTGTCTGTCTAGGTTTCTTAGTAGAAGTGTGGTCTTCTGCTTCTGAGTGCTGTTTCAGAGGCACAGTGTCCCCTTCTTCTCCAGACTCGAAGTCTTCTTTTCCCGCAGTTTTATCCCAATCCTCATCATCACTTGAAGACGTTGGAACGTTCTCATATTCATCCTGCACATACCACGCAATAGAAGATTGATATCAGCATTAAACCAAGTAGAATATTAATTATCTAAAACGTGATAGAACACTCACATCATAGAGTTTTTTGTAGTCCAGCCTCTCAACCTTCCTCCTCCCAGGAACATCTACAATGCCATCATCATCAATCCCAGTATCTGACTCTGAACCAGGTTTCCCACGTGGTGTAACTTCGTTTTGCTGATTAGACTCGTCGCCTTTGAAAGAAGTCTCAAGATCCTCAGAGTCTGATGTATTATCTGAATTTGAACTTTCTTGCATTTTATCTTCATCACGAATCGGAGCATCAGGATCATAATCATCATCCTCAGAATCATCAGATGGAAGGTCCATTATATCTTTCGCTTCTTTAACCGATTCAATCATTTCATCAGATGCAGATGTGCAATCAGATTCACCGCCACTCCCATCTTCGTTCTCAGACTCATCACTGTCATCACTGCCATCTTCATCATCTGCATTATCATTCAACCCATTCGGATCAAACTCTTCATCCTCAGAATCATCTGAAGGAAGATCACAGTCCAGAGTTTGATCTCCACCAGCCATTGCTGCTGCTGCCTCAGGAAATACTTTCTGCACAAAGACTCGAGTCAGGTGTCTTTTAAAGTTTCTTCTCCTTTTTTAACAATCAAAAACATCGTCAGATTTACCTCCCAGCTGTCGCTGACTGAAAGTTTTGTCCCTAAAGAATCATTAAGCAGGTCAAAGCTGTAATCTTTGCAATCACATCCAGGGCATAACCAACTCTCATCATCCGGAGGAACTAAAAAAAATAAAACCAATAAAGTTATAAATACCAGCAAGAATTGATTTAAACACTACCAACAACGTAGGATAGCAGAAGTTATTACTGTCTTCTTTTCGCAAAGGTGGTTCAACACAGTATTGGTGAAAGCCTCGGTCACAAAACCCATCACATAGTATGATATCATTGTCAACATGCACGTCTTTTGAGCCACATTTTGCACAGAAGATCTGCACTTAAAACAACGACTCGTGTTAGCAACAGACACAAACTGGTTCTATCAGGAAGGAAAAAAAACAGGGGAACAAAGCATGAGTTTGGGAATAAAGTTCTTCTTACATCCTCACTAGAGATCTCTCCACCAGAATCAAATAAAGACTCTGGAATGCTTCCTTCTGCGCAGAGTGTGTCCACGTGCTGAAAAAGCTCTCTAATTTTAACCTTGCGTCGTAGAATTTCCTTCCTAGCTCGTTCAAGCTCTTTCTCTGGCCTTAGCTTTTCCACACTACACAGAACACATGATCCCTCACAATGTCAACAATCCTGAGTGAAATTAGAAAGAAATCTACACAGGATATCTATGCTGCCAGAACAAAGGAGAGACAAACCTTGAACCTTTCCAGCCTTCTAAAGAATATGCATCAATTAGGCTTTGCTCGTATCTAATCCGGTTCAGAAAGTACCGAAGCTTCTTTTTGATTCTTGTGTACTCATCATCTTCTCTAACTTCAACTTTCTTCGTATACGTTTTCCTTGGCTTTGATCCATCTAGAGGCGTGGCATTAACATCAACGGAAGATGATCCAGCAGCTTCTTTAGATCTCTTAGCTCTCTTGTGACTTGAAACCACCACATTCCTTTCACCACCTCCTCCAAGCTTATTCGAACTCCGGTGGAATTCAAATTGTCCACGGCAAGGAAGACCAAGGACAAGTTCACGATGGAAACCTGAGCTCTTCTTTCCGGTAACAGGGGTTGTTGACTGTTGTTCTTCACCAGAAAACACATTGGATACACCCTTATCTTCTTCCATCATCCTATTACCATTTCCATAATTAGTCCTCGGTTCTTCTAGATGTTCCACTGCCTCTGGTGTTTGCAGAGGAACAGAGGCATTGCTTTGTTCCGGAACTTTGTCAACAGATGGAGTAACCTCTCCTCCAGCTTCTAGATTTGTCTGGTCCAAAGCAGAGCCGCTACTCCTAGTTCTTCGTCTATTAGCACTATGCATTTTCTTCACCCAGCTATGTTTACTATACTTTCCACGAAGTTACACACACTCAGGCGTCTCTAGATCTGCGAGGAGGTTCTTAAGCCTATCAGAGATGCAAAACACGCAAATCAGAATCGTGACATTCGTAGATCAGACTCGTGATATAAGCAAACGCAAAGAGAACCAAAAGAAAAAACCCACAAAGAAAAATGGAAGCTTTATAATTATTCTATCGGAGTTCATTGTGTAGTTGATAGAAAGCCAAAAGCGATTCCAATAACCCTAATCCTAAGCTGCGAATTCAATCCTTCGTAACAAAAAAATTCGCAGATTTTTACGAATCTGAGAAACTAACCCAGAAACTTAGTGTTAATGTTATCCCTTTGAACTTCTACAAACAATCGTAAAGGAGGCAAGCTGCAGAAACTATACCTTTCTTTCGCCGCGCACGCGAGATTTCAATAACCGCGAAACATAGAAAAACTCGTGTGGGTGAGAGAGAGAGAGAGGAAGGAGACGAATAAACGGTGTGAGCTTTGGTCTTATCTGGGCCTCGTTATTGATTATACTATTAATGGGCCTGATTATGTGGGCCTTTTTATTGATTGTACTATTAATGGGCCTGTTAATCATTATATTCTGTATTTAATTTCAGCCTTGCAAATCATGTTGACTATTTTGTTGTTTATTTTCTTGTTTTCGCAGATAGTTTTGTATCTTAAATAACTATTTTTTTTGTATCCAAGTGAGATAATGGTGGATCAGAAAACTATTTAATAGGCATAAACTAACCAATCTTAGAAAATAGCTTCTCTATAAATCACATTATCAAAGATGTTATATGATCGCTAGAATTTATATATTGACCAGTTAATATAACATCTGAACAATACTTGCTTATTTTTAGCTTGGAAAAAATAGTAAGGAGTGCAGATGTCATGACTCTAACGCTAATGGCTTGTTATGAAGCTATGTGTCGTGTTGCTGAAGAATGAGGCGTTAGGACGAAACAATTTGAGTAGAGACATCATCGACCATATCGACGTATGAAGAGTGCAGCCACTTCAAGAGTCGCAGTGACCGACCAATTTGATTGCCACGTATTAATCACTACATTTATTTCGGCAGAGAAATCAAGGCGGTGGTACTGATAACTTTAGGATTTCTATAAATCAATTCCATCACTTCTTGATCAATAGCTCGTTCTTCAAAAAGTATCACAAGATATTAACGAAGGAATAAAGGATTTTTAGGGTATTGCTCGTTTTGGTTTTGAACCAAGAAAGCAGCGATGGCTAATAAGAAGTTTGTCACATTCTTCTTCTTCCTTGTTCTTCTCATTGTTCCCTTCGTTTTTATAGCCACTGCGGCTCCTGGTATGTACGCATGCATCTACCGATCTCTCCTTGTTTATATATATATATATATATATATATAGGTAGTACATGCATATGTATAATGTATTAAGTGGGTATTATTGAGAACTAGTATTAATTAGTTTTTCGAGGGTGTCAAAGGTTTTCGATTATCCCATTACACAAAAATATATGAACCACATAGAAGTTCATCAATTGAAAGGATATGTACAGTTAGTTATATAACTCATACTCCCGCTTAAAATACGTCATGCTACGTACATTATAGTAAATTGGAGACAAAATTAACACAAGTCACGTACAAATGTATCATTCCGTCTTATGGACTGAAATTATATCAAATTCATTATCTCATTTCCGGAGTGAGAAGCGAGTAGACCCAGTATTTCAAGGACACGCATGCTATGATGATACATTCATTGTAAATTATTAATATGATTGATTGATTTCTCACACAACATGGAACTGGCATTATAGACCCAAACGGGATGTTTGAATCTTTACCATTTTGAAAGGCCTTCATGCAAACGGTTATCTTAATTTTAAATATAATACGAATGTTGAAATTGATAAAATAGGAAGAATAAGAGGTATGGAGGTATACTGTCGGAGTAGATGCAGAGGAAGGTGTGCTAAGGCGGGGTTTCAAGACAGATGTCTCAAGTATTGTGGCATTTGTTGCAGACAATGTAAGTGTGTTCCTTCCGGTACCTTTGGCAACAAGCATCAATGCCCTTGCTATCGAGACAAGCTTAGCTCCAAGGGGAAACCCAAATGCCCTTAATCCAATTTTGTTTCCTTGATTAAGCACTTTCACAAATAATACAATACATGCATTTGCATGCATGCACTTTGTCTTAGTTATAGTTATAGTTGGCTAAGTTTTTGAATGCTTCTTAAATTCCTTTCTCGTATCAAGCTTTGAAGTATATCTATATATGATATGAGTATTAGTTTTGTCCCCAGAGGAGTTATATACTGTGAAAATCTTGAAAGTTATGTATGGATTAGATTCCATAAGTGAAAGGCAATTAAGAAAATATTGGTCTGACGTGAAGATAGTTGGTTCAGCTAATTACAGAAAAAAAATGTTTTGGTTTAGTTGTATCTCAGTTCTAGTAGTTCAAATAGTAATGCTTATAACAAATCATTTTATATTTTTTGTGAAAGTAATAAGTATTTTATAAAAATTCGATTCTGGACTTTTGACTCCTGAAAGGTTAACCGAATACCTACTTGTAATTGTTTGGATACCAACTTGTTGAATTACTTAGTTGGGTTCCTTGTCAGAATCTAAATCCACTATATGTTTGGTTGACCAATATGCTCTTCGGGTTCATACTCTCAACTTTTATTTTTCAAAGTTTGGTGCTAATAGAATTTGATTAGTAAAATGAATTAAATAAAAAGGTTGTTTATTTGATTACAAGGACAAGCATTTCTTCTTTAACAACGACCTAGTACTAGAGAGTTACACGTGGTACTGAATGTCCCTACCATCGGATTTTTTAGTATACAAATGCATCAATATTAATTTTACAAGACAAATTTAATGTTTTTCATCGCCCAATGAACTTTTATACTTTAAAATGAGCCCTACCTTAGCTGTAACCACTATCGCACTGAAAAAGTTAACGCGTATGCGTTTTTTTTTTCTCTTCTCCTCTTTGCTCTTTTGACCATTCCAAACGAATTTTAAAGACATTCACGTGCTGCTTGTCCTTCTATATCTCACGCTTCAAACGTTAATAAGATATCACATCAACTATGTTCAGATTACTTGTAATTAATTGTTGATTACAATTTCGTTTTCATGACCTTAAGTGAAGGGTATGGTTCAACTTGTTAAATTTGACAAAGAACCTTTCCAACATAACTAGCCGATAACAAATAAGAATCTGACTAGTTCCAAATGTGAACTAGCGTGATCGAAGAAACAGCCAATGCGATCTTGATTGGGGTTAAGGCCGGTCTTGGGCATAGGCCATCAAACATTGGCCTATGAACAGTATATTCCTATATGGTTCGGGCTGGTTTAAAACTTGACCGGTCCTGGGCATATGAACAGTATATTCTTATATGGTTAGGGCTGGTTTAAGACTTAACCGATGATACCATCCATCGGTTCAGATTTAGTTGGTCGAGGTGAGGTGCTAGCGTGGATGGATGCATGCATGCCTCAGGAGTTCTGTTTATAAAAACAATTATATTAACTATCAATCAATCATTAATAGTAAAAAGTGAAATTAATTAATCAAAGAGAATGTTACGTTATATCCGTTTAACCTTAAAGACTACAAAGTTCTCGTCACATGGGATGAGATAGAGACATATAAGCTCCATTTTCGTTTAAGTAAATGAGATAGAGACATACATAACTATTTTTTTTAGGTTGTTTTGTTAATGATTTTGTTGTGGAGATGAAACCTTTATAACAACTGTACGAACCTAATGTTAATGTTAATGATTTTGTTGTTAATGATTTTGTTAATGATTTTAGCTCATTGGATTCCCTCTTCATCTTTGGACTGACACGAACCTAAGAAACACAGGTGGTAGACTCGGTCATGTCGATACTCTGGAGCTTACAGAGGGGCGCATGCTCATAGAGGTTGATTCACGCCGTCCACTGAAGTTCTCTAGGAAAGTGGAATATGAGGGAGATGAGGTTACGATCGAAATAAAGTACGACAAGCTTTTCAAACATTGTACAATCTGTGGTTTGCTATCTCATGAGAAGGGATATTGCCCCTTAATGGATGTTAGATCATGGTTACAACATGTGGAAAGGCCTGACGTTTTTTCCCGACTGCAGCGGGCTCAGGATATGCCTCGCCAAAACTGGAGTCGTGATGCTCTGGTAAATGCTAGACCCTCCCAGCAGTCGTCGCTGCAGAACCGGGAGCTGCAATCTTCACGATATTATACGTCTAAGCCGGTAAGGTATGATGATAAGAGTACGCGAGGACAGGGGCCTCGCTACTGGGAGAACGACAGCAGTCGGGGTCGTCACTCGGATAGGATTATCCGTAGCAGAGACGATCATTTAGGGAGGAACAGGTATGGTAGGGCACGGGATAATCCTGGTCCCTATGCGCGTCCAAACGAGAAGGCATGGAAAGTGAAACCGAAGACGCATGAAGTGGGAAGGGGTCAGTCTGCTGTTGATGAGGATGCAATGATTCGAGGAGCTACGTCCGGTGAGATAGAAATACAAAGTTTTTTCATGCACTAACAAAACAGAGAAGAGCCAGGAATAAAATTACGCAACTCCAAGATGTGAATGGAAATTTAGTTGAGGATGAAGAGGGTTTAGTAGCCATTGCTACTAGTTACTTTAGACAGATCTTTGAATCGTCTAACCCTGAGGACATTGAAGAGGCGTTAGCTCAAGTTCCTACGACAATCACTGGGGCAATGAATGAGAACCTTACAGCTCCGGTAACGGAATGGGAGGTCAAATTGGCTCTTTTTGCTATGCATCCAGAGAAGGCTCCAGGACCAGATGGGATGACTGCGCTATTCTATCAGAAATTCTGGGATATTGTAAAGGATGATTTAACTCTTATGGTTAATAACTTCCTTATCGAGGGAACGGTGGTGAATGGATTAAATGATACAAATATATGTCTCATCCCGAAGACGGCCAAGCCGAATGATATGGCTCAATTCCGGCCAATAAGCTTGTGTAATGTAAGCTATAAAATAATTTCGAAGGTCTTATGCCAGAGATTAAAGAAAGTGCTACCAGGCTTGATTTCAGAGACCCAGTCAGCCTTTGTTGCTGGGAGACAGATTTCAGACAATATTATGATTGCCCAAGAAATGTTCCACGCGCTGAGGACTAAACCAAGTGGTCGCAGTAAAAGGATGGCTATTAAGACGGACATGAGCAAAGCATATGACAGAATGGAGTGGTCATTCATTGAAGCCGTCATGCGCAAAATGGGTTTCTCAGAGACGTGGATAACCTGGATAATGCGATGCATTACGTCGGTAAAGTATAAGGTGCTTATGAATGGTCAACCAAGAGGAAATATCGTTCCTGGTAGAGGCTTAAGACAAGGAGATCCTTTGTCTCCTTTCATCTTTATTCTATGCACGGAAGCGCTCGCTAGCCTTCTTAATCATGCAGAGAATCAAGGGAAGATATCGGGGATGCGTGTCACACGCGCGTGCCCTTCGGTATCTCACCTTCTCTTTGCTGATGATAGCCTTTTCTTCTGTAAGGCGGAGCCCCGTGAATGTGAAGAAGTAATGAAAGTAGTCAGGAAATATGGTAAAGCTTCTGGCCAATGTATCAACTTTGATAAGTCGTTCTTACTCTTTGGTAAGCGGATCAATGCAAATACCAGGCAAGAGATCAAAGATGCAATGGGTATACAAAACGAAGGAGGGATGGGAACCTACTTAGGTATCCCAGAAGATATAAGTGGATCCAAATGCAAATTGTTTGCATTCCTCAAGGACAAGTTAATGCACAGGGTTAATGGATGGACGGGTAGGTGGCTTTCAAAAGGAGGGAAGGAAGTTCTGATAAAATCTATTCTGCTAGCTCTTCCGACTTATGTCATGTCTACTTTCCTGCTCCCTTTAGAGATATGTGAAAACCTAGCTAGTGCCATCGCACGGTTCTGGTGGAGTTCAAACCCACCAAAGAGAGGAATTCACTGGGTGAAATGGGAAAAAGTTTGCCTACTAAGGGAGGAAGGAGAGATTGGGTTTCGTATGATCCATGAGTTCAATCTGGCATTGTTGGCAAAACAACTATGGAGGTTGGTTCAATTCCCAGACTCATTGGTCGGTGGGGTCTTGAAGGGGAGATACTACAGATTAACCTCACCGCTGAGAGTAAACTCTGCTAGCTGCCCCTCTTATGTGTGGACTAGCATTTCTGCTGCAAGGAAGCTGTTATTGCTGGGAATCAGACAGAAGGTACACTCAGGTTATGAAGTAAAGGTGTGGGAGGATCCGTGGATCCCAACGATCCCAGCGAGGCCGGATGTCCCTGTGGCACCAGTAATGCATCCTAACATGAGAGTAAGCGATCTCATTGATCAGGTAGGGAAGGAGTGGGATGTGGGATTATTGGAGAATTATGTAAATCCCGAGGACATACCGCTTATAAGGAGTTTGGCCATAAGTTCATCTCACCGGCGCGATACTTTTTGCTGGAGCTACACAAGGAATGGCCAATACTCGGTTAAATCTGGATATTGGGTGGCCCAGAATTTATTGAAGATGGCGGAAGCACACGAGATATTGGAACCGAGTATTACCAAGCTTCAAGCCTTTGCTTGGAAGTTAAAAGCGCCTACGAAAATATGTCATCTTATTTGGCAGTTATTGACTGGGCATGTTGCAGTAACAAGGAATTTAGTAAGACGTAATATGCGATGTGATAACTACTGCCCAAGATGCGGAGAATTGGAAGAATCTGTCACACATGCTATCTTTGAATGCCCGCCAGCGCTACAAGCTTGGACCTTATCGGCAACCCCAACAAGCCCAGAGGTATTTCCATTACCAAGTGTCTACGCCAATATGGAGTACCTATTCTGGAGGAAAAACTCTATTATTGAGCCGGAACAAGACAGAGATCCTTTTCCCTGGATAATTTGGTATATCTGGAAAGCTAGGAATGATAAACTATTCAAGGGGATAGATAGAGATCCTTTAGAGTTAGTCCTCTATGCAGAGAGTGAATGTCAGGTCTGGTTTGATGCGAACGATGTGGCACAACCTATGGTACAAGAGACTAATATAGCGAACCCTCAAGTCATAAGCTTGGGTAATATTTGCTTGCTGGATGGATCTTGGACAACATCTGCCAACTTCAGTGGACTTGGATGGGTTTGGATGGACAATACGGGAAATACACAGCTCATGGGGATGAAGAATCTTCCTCGACGAGAATCAGCCTTGCATTCGGAAGTAGAAGCGCTACGGTGGGCAATGGAGAATATGCTACAGCACTCGACATGCCAGCGCTTTGGGACGGATTGTAAGGAGCTGATCGCAATGTTAGATGATCCTCATGCGTGGCCTAGCTTTGCGACGGAATTGGAGGGATAGAGACGCTACGGATATGCTTCCCGGAGTTTAGCATCACTCATGTTCTACGAGCGCAAAATCAGTTTTCAGACTTTTTAGCTAAGAATGCTAGATCTTTCTATAGGGAGTTACTTTTCATTGGTTGTTCTATTCCGGTCTGGTTACACAGACCATCTCAAGCTTGAGTAATAGAATGGCCGTTCGATGTTAAAAAAAAAAAAATAATAATAACAACTGTACGAGATATTAAATAGATCGATTCCGTAAACCCAAAGCAAACATATGAATGAACTAAATGGAGATTATAATGAACATTCATGATTTAGGTATTATTCCTGCAAAGGAGAAACCACGATGGATGTTGGAGCCCACAATTCCCTACATTATGAAACTTTTAAGTGTTTAATTAAAATTTGTTTTAAAATGACTATGTCTGAATCGTATGCCGGGTATAAAACATTGTCTTTGGTTTTCAAAATTTATATGTTATATATATGTGGATATAGGGCTCAAACAATTAATTTTTTTTACTAAATTTCTTAATAAATGTTTATAACCTTTGTAATCTCAATTCCGGCCTTGATCGTGAGACCGTACTTTTTATGACGAAATCCAAACTATGTAACTCTCATTTGTAAAGTTATTTTTTCAAAGGATTTGAAGCTACAATCTCTTAGATCTACTATGATCTAATAGTTTTACCTATTAAACCTATCGTCGTTAGCTTTCTTTGAAACTTTTTATCTGGAAATTATATAGAAGAAAAAATTTGGTACGTTGTAAAAATAGAGGTTATGCATATAATTAAAGGATAATACTATAACAAAATTAAAAGTTCTTAAATTACTAATTGTGGCCCTGATAAGAAAAGCTCTTGCTACTATTATATATTGGACTAGGTAATAATCCGCGCCTTGCGCGGAATGTGATTATTAGTTTCGTTATTTTTAATAAAAAATATATTAAATCTATTTAATCTGGATATTGGTTCGGTTTTAAGTTTTTTTTAATCTTCTAAAATATAACTATTATTTTAAATTAATATTTATTTTAGTTTATTCGGTTAAAATATTTGATTTTTTTAGTTTTTTTCCGGTAGAAATCAAAAATTAATATTATTTGTTTATTTTCATGTTTTGAAGTTTAGATAGTCGTCATGTCGAACCAATAGTTTTTATATTATAATTTTAAATAGATAATAATTTAAGAAAATTATTAAGACAAATCATTTCACTACAATTTGGTCGGTAGTGAAAGAAGCATTAAGAAAAAATATTTCAACTTTAAAAAAAATTAGATACTTCAGTTGTGGTGAATACTTAGTTACAAGGTGCTCACATCAAGGTGCACATGTATGTGTATGTAAAAGTATATAAAAATAGTTGACAAATATATAAATATATTGTTAATTAATATTAAATGACATTTTTGTTCAAAATAATACATATAGATAAAATTAAAATTAATTTAAAATAAAAAAAATCTTGACATTAGTCATTTTTTCATATAAAGAAAATAAAATTGTATCCGTAAATAGTGGTGAACACATATCGAATATATGGGTATTTGGAAGCATTTGTGTCGATTTGATCTTTAGCCACCTAGATATTCGGTGATTCGGATATCCAAAATGTTTTAGAATTTTAAAGAATATCAAATTTGATCCGTAAATAAAATAAATTTTAAAAATAATTTAAAATTTTAATAATAACATTTTATTACAAAAATAAAACATTATTAAAACTTTTCAAATTCTAGTACCTAATATAATAAATTTAATTCATAAGAATATTGTAAAACTGATATAAAGTATAATGTATATATATAATTCTTTACATATATGTATATATATGTACATAACAGATCGAATTAGATATATGTTACTAAAAATATTGGTATTTGTGTTTTGCTTCTTTTTTGGATATTGTATTTTAGTATTTGATTTGTTTCCTAGAGTTACGGATATCCAGATTTTTTTTGTTCAAATCAAAACATATAACGAATCGAATCAAAATTTATGAATATTTGCTCAACTTTATCTGTAAACAATAATATATATATATATATATATATATATATATAGTTTGGCTTTTGATTCGTTATATCTTTTTATTCGAACTGAAAAATCCAGAGTTATTGAAACCATGTATGTGAGTTTTATATTAAAAAAAACGCAAAATACATAATGTGAATATATTTATGAATATAGTGTGAACATATTAGCATACTTATTATCAAATTATTGTGAGGATGTCACGTGTCTATTATAGTCTGAATGTATTTATTACAATGCTTCTCTTTTAATATATAAGAGATTATATAAGAAGCTAAAATGTTGGTCACATTATGCCCTAAGCATGTCGATGTGAGGAATCTGTTCAATCTTATATATTAAAACAGAAGTCACAACCTTGATTCATGTATGATTTTTTTAAAAATGGACCTAATGGACCTATTACTAGACATTCATGTTACATTTAATATCTAATCCTATCATTTAAATTTTGGGCTTACCAAAAAATTTTATTGGGCTATCAATAATTGGATTTAAACAATAGATGATCCATTAGATTTATAAATATTATAAATTAAATAAATATAATTTAATGTTGTAATACTATACCTCTATATGTTAAATATTTAAATATTTGTTGATGTTAACTTTTAAAATTATAAAGATTTTTTTTTAATAACAAAAATTATAGTATCTAACAATGATTAATCTTTACTACCTTAAACCAACGAAAACAAATTTTAAACTATATAGTTTATTTTAAAAATTAAAAAAAAAACTAAAATTTAATTATTTACTCGATAAGATAAATCTATGAAGCGAAAAGTTTAATTCAAAAAAAAAAAACTTTCTAAATTTGGGAAATGTTACAATATCTTTGAATATGACGATAAAATAATATTTTACTAATCTTTATATATATAGTTACGATTTTAATAATGAAATAATAATTCGATAAATATATATATAGAAGAAGATACAAATACATGTGAAAGTTTGAAACAATCTATTCAATGAAAAAATATACAGTAAATTTATTGTATTTTAAAACTTGATAGACACATATATATTATAATATATACCAATTTATAATTGAAAACAAATTATTTATATAAAAATAAATGAAAATAAAAGCCCGCGCGGTTGCGCGGGTTAAGATCTAGTCATTATTACATTACAGAACGAAAGTGTTAACTGTGAATAAAATTACAAATTTTTAATCGAAGCATATATAAGAGGAAGAGTTGCTATCTTTACGCAATTGGCCAATGAAAACACACACAAATTGTTGTTCTCTCTGTCGGATAAAGAAGGAACCCTCTCTTAAGACCTCTTTTGTGTTCCTTTCTCTTGAAGAAACACAGTACTCAAATAATAAAATCCAAACCCTTCAAATCTTATATTTGAGATATCCATTCGTGAAGTACATAAATTCTTAAGTTATCCTCTGTGTACAAATATTAAATGAATTTATAATTTATTATTAGATATCTAAAATATTTAAAAGCTGTTTTATTATTATTATTTCAGTCCGGTACAATGTTTTCATTGAGTTTTCATATCCGAATCAGACTTGTGGTCGAACCGTAAGATCTAGTAACTCATATATAGTAGGATAGAATATAATAAAATGAATATAGTAAAAGTATCTGAAAATAAAAAAAAACCGTTATTAACTAGAGTATTTTTGTTTTTTGTTTTATAAATTTTTAATATATTAATATACATTTGACTTGTATAAGAAATTTCTTTTAACAAATATTGTTAAGTTTATTTATAAATATATTAATTATCAATCTACCAAAATAGTGAAGCAAGTATTATTTTTTTTTCCTTTTTTAATTTTCTATCAAACTACTATCAATTTTTTTTAAAATCAGTTTGTGACAGATATTTTATTATTATATAATTTAAATACTGTTACATTTATATGTATTTATGTATAAAATGGTTTTCATAATTTGGGATTTTGTAAAAAATGGGTTTAAAGTTAATTTGGTTAATTTTTTTTTCTGTAACAAAAGTTAATTGGATTTATAATTTTCTTTTCTTAATGGGTTGTATCAGTTACATTATCTTTTTTAAGTTAAACGTCCAAAGCCCAATTAATAATATTTATTTTGTTGATAACAAAGTGAGATTAAATAGGGATAACATATAATATATAAGAAAGACCAAAAAAATAAAAAAATGAAAGGGTCTGACAACTTTTTATAAGTAGATTTTTAAAGACTGTTTCTCTTTTAATAGTATAGATTTGTAACAGATGTATATTGTTCAACAGCTGGGGAATACATTTATACACTAAGAAAAATATGTATACTTGTCATGATGCGATTATTCGGTTACAAACCAAAGACAGGAAAAACCGAGTTGCTTTACGGGTTTCGACGTAGTCAAGACAAGAGATTTCAATAGTATTATACTATTGTATTACCATATTAATGGAGATCAGCTGTCTATTTTAATAAGTTAAGATCAATGATCAATTTGATAAAAGATGAAGGATATGAATTTATCATCATCTTTATTTCAATTATTCCATTTTATATTTACCACGTGACCAAATATTTTCTCACCTCAAATCTCTAGATTCAAGGGAAAAGTGCCAATTTCGACCCAAACTATTTCAGTCGTGCCAAATACGACCCGAACAATTGATCAGTGTCAAATACGACCTCAACTCAATTATAATTCAAAAAAACTACCCGAACTTCTTAAAACGTGCCTAAATCTACATTGACTCTAACAGAAGTTAGTCAACCGTTAACAAGATAAAACGACGTCGTTTGATATACGAGGAAAAGTGCCAATTTTGACCCCAACACTCTCAATCGTGCCAAATAAGACCCGAACAAATGGTCAGTGCCAAAAACGACATCAACTCAATTATAATTTAAAAAAAAATTATCCAATTTTTTTCTAAAACGTGTCTAAATCTACATTAACTCTAACAGAAGTTAATCAACTTTTAACAAAGATAAGACGATGTTGTTTTGATATATGTATTTTTTTAAAAAATATGTTCATTTCGGGAGTCAAATCCGTGCTGGGATACCCTTTTAAATGGGCACACTAACAGCTAGATAAAAGTAACTTTTTAAAATCACGAAAGTTTTAAATTGGATAAGATGAACAAGAATAGTAGTTTATATAATGGAGAATTTCAATTTGTAATAATATTTCAAAAAATTATTTTAGTCTAGTTGTTAGTGTGCCCCTTTAAAAGGATATCCCAGCACGGATTTGAATCCCGAAATGAACATATTTTTAAAAAAAATACATATATCAAAACAACATCGTCTTATCTTTATTATTACTTTTTCTGATTTATATAAATACATTAACGTGTTTTTCTTATTTATCATATCTTTAATAAAATTATATCTTACTAAAATATAAATAATAAAATATTTATTATTATATGATCTTAAATATGCTTACAACTTTGAATTTATTTATACAATTTTCTTATATAAATTATTTTTAATTTTTAAAATTAAGTGGGAATTTTTTTAGTTTTCAAAGTTGATATTATATATTTTGATATTTTGTTCAAAAATGTTAAGAGGCATTTTACCTTTTTTTCACTAAAATATGTTGTACAAAATATTAGACAAATTAAATAATAACTAAAATATATAAAGCAATCACCAAAGTTTTAAATTGGATAAGATGAACAAGAATAGTAGTTTATATAATGGAGAATTTCAATTTGTAATAATATTTCAAAAAATTATTTTAGTCTAGTTGTTAGTGTGCCCCTTTAAAAGGATATCCCAGCACGGATTTGAATCCCGAAATGAACATATTTTAAAAAAAAATACATATATTAAAACAACATCGTCTTATCTTTGTTAAAAGTTGATTAACTTCTGTTAGAGTTAATGTAGATTTAGACACGTTTTAGAAAAAATTGGATAATTTATTTTAAATTATAATTGAGTTGAGGTCGTTTTTGGCACTGGCCATTTGTTCGGGTCTTATTTGGCACGATTGAGAGTGTTGGGGTCGAAATTGGCACTTTTCCTCGTATATCAAACGACGTCGTTTTATCTTGTTAACGGTTGACTAACTTATGTTAGAGTCAATGTAGATTTAGGAACGTTTTAAGAAGTTCGGGTAGTTTTTTTGAATTATAATTGAGTTGAGGTCGTATTTGGCACTGATCAATTGTTCGGGTCGTATTTGGCACGACTGAAATAGTTTGGGTCGAAATTGGCACTTTTCCCCTAGATTCAAACACATGAAAAAATTATAAATTCAAAAGTAGAGTTCATGACTATGGACACTAAACAATTCGTACAATTAGTTATATACAAGAAAAAAACAATTCATATACCAAGCCATTAACAGATACCGACATTTTCTACAACAACAGTTAAAGAAATGTTCCCGAAACAGTACAGATTACAGAAGAATAAAGGGCAATTGTCAATAATAGCACCTTTGAAGTTTATGTCTCAAAATAGCACTAGAAAGAGAAAGTCATAAAAATGACATTCATTAAAGGGTAAAATATCCCTAATACCCTTGGTTTAAAATTAAATAAACAAACAAAAATAAATAAAAATAAATAAAATAAAAATAAAAAATGAAAAAAAGAATTTTTTTTATAGTTTCAGATTATATGTTTTCAGATTCGAAATTTTTATAATTTTTTTTTTGAATTTTTTTAGATTTTTTTTTTCAAATTTTCTTTTTATAATTTAAAAATATTTTTTGAAACTGTTTTTAAAATTTTTATTTTTTATTTTAGTATTTTTTTTTATAAAATTTTAAACCCTAATTCTAAAACCCCACCCCTTAACTCTAAACCCTAAGGTTTGGATTAATTAACCCAAGGGGTATACGTGTATATTTACCTCTTTAATGAAACCTATTTTTGTTATTTTGAGCCTTGAGTGCTATTTTGGGAACATAAACTTGGTTTAGTCTAGTCTTTTTCTCAAGAATAAATTGGCAAATAATTTTGGTGCTTTTTTAGAGAGTACAAATCGAATTTACGATACAGGTTAAAAAGCAACAAACTGCACCCTAATTGACCGCGTCCACTGTGAACTTAACGACATTGACCGGAAACCGTTAAAACACACACAAAATAGATCATCCACCATCCTTAACGGCGCGAAGCTCACAACACTACTGCGAGTACCATCATCTCCCATCACTCGCCGTTCACCTCCTTACACGTGTCCATCATGCGTAGCCAGGTTGGAAAGAAATCAAAGAATAAATCCTACGCGCGTGAACTATCAGAGAGCGAGTGTCTTTCCTCAACTGGAAAATCCGGGAACAGCTAGAGGGTAAAGTAGTCATTTAACACACCCGGAGATCACTGTCTCCCTCGTTTCGCTTTCCTCTCTCCGTTCATATACTCTCTCTTCGCTTCACTGCGAGACTCGACGAAAGAATAAAAAAAATCAAATCTTTCTCCTCTCAAGCTGTCTCTCTCTGTGAAAACCTTTTGCTGTGTATTGTCAAGCTTAACGTTACGAGGAAGAGGAAGAAGAAGAAGACGAAGGTTTTGTTAATGGAGAAAAAACAAGGATTCTTCTCTGCTCTCAGAGGTCTCTCTCCGTCGCGTTCCAGGACAAGGTCTCGCTCCGTCAGCCCCGCTCGGTCTAGCTCCCCCATGACAACTCTCTCCTGGGGGAGAAAGAACTTCACTGGCTCCGGCGCCGCCGGTGGTTACTACGTAACACAACCGGAGCTTTTAATCGAGAGATCCGGAAGCTTGAGACCCGTTATGGAAGGACCCGATCCAGACGAAGAAGAAGAAGGAGGAGGAGGAGGGAGTGTAGGAGATTCGAAACGACTCGGGTCGGGTCTAGGTAACTGGGTCAAAGGACAGCTCTCTCGTGCTCCCTCCGTAGCTGCCACGGCGGCGCACCGGAGAAACGATCTGAGACTTCTTCTAGGAGTCATGGGAGCTCCTCTCGCTCCGATTCACGTCTCCTCCTCCGATCCTTTGCCTCACCTCAGCATCAAAAACACACCCATCGTTAGTCTCTCTAAACTCTTTCTATTAACCGACGTCGTTTTACCATTCGATAGTTTGTGGAAAGTGACGTCGTTTTATATTTTGTTTAGTGGTAAAGTGACGTCGTTTTAACCGTCTTGCAGGAGACTTCATCTGCGCAGTACATACTCCAACAGTACACTGCAGCTTCCGGCGGACAGAAGCTTAAGAGCTCCATCAAAAACGCTTACGCTATGGGGAAGCTCAAGATGATCACTTCCGAGATCCAGACCGCGACGAGAACCGTAAGGAACCGGAACCCGTCAAAGGCCGAGACAGGAGGGTTCGTTCTCTGGCAGATGAATCCCGACATGTGGTACGTTGAGCTCTCCGTTGGCGGTAATAAAGTTCGCGCTGGATGTAACGGAAAGCTCGTGTGGAGACACACTCCTTGGCTTGGCTCTCATACCGCTAAAGGACCCGTCAGGCCTCTCCGCCGTGGACTTCAGGGGCTTGATCCGAGAACTACTGCTGCCATGTTCGCGGAGGCGAAGTGTATAGGAGAGAAGAATGTCAACGGTGAAGATTGCTTCATCCTCAAGCTATCCACTGACCCTGAAACGTTGAAGGCGAGGAGTGAAGGACCAGCTGAGATCATAAGGCACGTCCTCTCCGGCTACTTTAGCCAGAAGACTGGACTCTTGGTTCACATCGAGGATTCGCATCTGACACGGATCCAATCCAACGGTGGAGATACTGTGTTCTGGGAGACCACGTACAACTCGTCCTTAGACGATTACCGCCAGGTGGAAGGGGTCATGATCGCTCACTCGGGACATTCGGTTGTGACGCTTTTCAGATTTGGGGAAGTAGCGATGAGCCACACGAGGACGAAGATGGAAGAGAGCTGGACGATTGAGGAAGTTGCGTTTAACGTTCCTGGTTTGTCTCTTGATTGCTTTATACCACCGGCTGATCTCAAGACCGGTTCGGTAGCGGACTCGTGCGAATACGGACAAGAGGAAAGAGGGAAGGCAGCTCACAGGGCCAAAGTTGCAGCCTTGGAGAATTGATGTCTAACGGTTATATGACTAAAACAACCCTCGAAGGTAGCATTAGCCAATGGAAAAAAAGATGAGATCTTGCAATGTGTTCATATCTCAAGCTAACCTTTTTTTAGCAGCTTCTTCGGATTAGGAATCAGACTTGTTAGCATAACCTAAGATTCACCGGTTCAAATCGAATCCAAATGGGCTTCTTTTCTTTTTACTCTGATCTCACTAGGTGGGATGGAGTTTTGGTTGGTTTACTTAATGTTTTTTTTTTCAGTTTGGTTTTATATTTTAATTCTCACCTTCAATGTTTTTGAGCAAGGTGAAGGCAAGAGAAGGAGAATTGCCTGCTGCTTTTACTTTCCTATCATTAAGTGTTTGTGTTAAATCAACCATATTAACTATAAATCTTGATATTGTTCATCTCTCTTTTGCGATCTATATGGAGATATGTTTGGTGTTTTCGCTTCATCTTATCTTCAGCTTTTTTCTGTTAAAGCCTCTCTGCTTTCTCTACAATGATCTCATCCAATTATCCACTTTGGCCACTTGTAGAAGAAAGTAAAGAACATAATGTGAACAAAACAAGAAAGATGCCAAAGAGAATATAACCAAATTACATTTCACATTGATCAAAGATAATATGAAAAATTGGTGATTTTGGAAGTAAGGATAATGTGAACATAGACTTTGTTCCTACTTGTTTGGCAACAAATGAAAGAGAAAGATGACCTTGAGAGTCGAGTCCACACACATACACACGGCCGTATTTATGATAAATCTACACTCTCAAGATCTCATTATCATGGTTTTTAACAATTTACAAATAATTGTTTGTTCCATTGGTTTTGCATATATTGTTTTTTGATATTTCTGGATACGAAGTTGAATACTGGTGTTATGTTTGATGAAAGATCATTTACTTCTTAAACATTAAATGCATTTCAGAATATTTATTTTGGTGTATCTAATTAATTGGTGTGGGGATATGATTTTATAAATGAAGGTGGGGGGTCCATATTGACCCTCTTTCAATGCTTGGGGACGAAATTTCTGCTTTGGTTAAATTAATGACTTTTCTTTGTTTTTGCAGATCACAACTGTCTACGTTTTCCTTACTTTTTAGTTAAATATCTCCTTTTTAATATGGTGATTTATGTATGTATATTATATTATTGTTTTAATATAGTATTCAATAAGAAGGATTGTTGAATTGAATATATGATTCATGATTCTTGTCCTTTTGTAGTGGGGCACCTCATGTTGCAAAATTCGCAGTCCCTTCACTTATAAGATATGCCTTTTTTTCTTCTCTTTTGATGTAAAAAGTCAGAAATAAATGTTTTATTTCTCTAAAGTTAGGAAAAAGTCTAATATTTTTGTTAGCGTTTGTGTTGAGTTTCTTTTTCTTTTCTTTTTCTTTCATTTTAACGTTTTATTAGTTTGTAGAAGTCGTGTTAGCATTAATTGTTGGACTTTGTTTTTGAGGAAATATTTTAAAATACTTTTTGGACTTTGTTTAGAGGAAATATTTTAAAATACAT
The DNA here is from genome assembly GCF_020379485.1 of Brassica napus. Taxonomy (NCBI): domain Eukaryota; kingdom Viridiplantae; phylum Streptophyta; class Magnoliopsida; order Brassicales; family Brassicaceae; genus Brassica; species Brassica napus. Next base: position 24,210,860 of record NC_063434.1, on the reverse strand, counting down.
TTTGATGAGTTTTCTAGGGGACTTTAGTCAAAATGATTGGGTGTTTGACATAATGTACCATAAACACTATAAAATGAATGTATTAACTTATCGGAAAAAAAATGGAACAGAAATACAAAATTAGAATGATTGTTTGTAAAATTTAAAATATAACTTTGGTCTAATATCTCATACTGAAATTCTGATTTCCATTCTTTAATTATGTTTATATGTATCAATTGTATTATGTAATACATGCAATTTCTACATTATTTAGATATAATATGAGTATCACAATAATTTGTGAAATCATTATTTGATTGTTGTTCTATTTACTCCGCATATTAAAAGAGTGAGTATAAATCCCTGTTGTTGAACTAAAAATTTTGCATTGGTTAGTTTAAACACAATTATAGTCAAAACACAATTATATAATTTATTGACATTTAAAAACTACAATGATAGCATTTCACTGGTCCGGAAAGGAAAGCCTTAAACATATAGTTTGGATCATATTACAGACATTCTTACGATTTGTTTTAAAATGATTACTTACAAATAGCATGCAATCAACGACGTCCTAGTAGTCTGGTGGTAGACATATTTTGAGGATACTAGAATTTAAGTAACACACGACACTAAACATATGTGGTCATGCTGATATTGACCTATTATTTATAATCTTTTTAAAAGTTCGAAGATAAAACCTATTTGAAAACCTGAAAAAATGCTGAAAAAATGGTCTATCTGTCGACTGTATCTATATTAAAAAAATTAGTTTGGAGCTTTTTATAGGACTTAAATACTGATTAGTTTGGATCTGCAACCGAATCACTAATAAAATAATCAAAATAAAATAGCATGCAGCCGAATCACGAATAAACTTATGCATAAATGAATCACAAGTTTGTTCCAATTTCACTATGAATACATGAATAGTGTTCAAAGTTGCCACTCTCGTTTGAATTTGAAGGTTTTAAATAAAGTCGTACTTTGCATTAAACACTATACAAAAATCAATAATATATGACTCAAAAGTTTTAAAAGACCCAAACTTAGAGAGATCGTTATCATACTCAAAGAGACCCAAACCAATACAATATATTCCAAATCTTACTACAGTTTACAATGAAGGAGATCATAACATACATAATAATTAAAAACGGAAAGGCATGCATGTGAATGAACGTGGAAGGTTTCAAGAGCATATGATTTGAGACATGGATGTGGAAGGTTTCAAAAGCTCAGCTCTAATTTGTCTTTTACCCATTATACAGTACCAACTCTTTGGATTCTATATGTCTTTTTAAGTTTTAACCAACAAATTAACGTAAACTAATATTTTTATTCGTAGATGTGTTCAAATAATATGTCTGAGTAATTGATCTACTTTCTAAATTTAGGAATATCACTTGTTGAAGAAGATGAAGATCTCGTTAATAGCTAAAGTGGTTTCGATCTGAGTTTAGGAATATATATCCACCTTTAATTTTGATACGATTCTACGGTTACATATAATCTTTATCATTAATTGATTAGTGTTGACCATAAAACATTATTAAAAATACTTAAATACTATAAGTTTTGGAAATGTTTGAAAACAAAGACTATTAATGTTGGACAAAAAATGTTTTGAGAACATATATTTCTTCTTATCAAAGATAGAAAATGAACTTTTATTTTTATCTTAAAGAAGAAAAGAAAAACTAAAACTTTAACCTTAACCTATATTCTTAAATGAATTTTAATTAAAACTTTAAAAGTCCATGTTTTCATACTAGCTGTTTTTAGCTAGTCTTTTCACCGTTTGCTATATCAATTTCGCAATACATAACTGACTTGATTATGACCATCCCTCATGGGTTTTCCAGTGTTACTTAGAACTTATAAGTATGGATGATCATATCGTTGTGGTTCATTTTGTATCTCAAAGAAGAAAATGAAATGTTTGAGATGAAGTTAAGACTTGAGATAAAAACACAAGCTTAAACTTGTGAAACCCTTTCTAAAAAGAGTTTATTACACACAGGGGCAGTTTCAAGTTTTCTTTTACACAATAGAGCAGTTTCCACTACAGAGGTAGTTTTTCAATGGAAAGACTCCAAAAAGCGTAACTGGTCGTTTCATTTAGTTAGGTTAACTAACCATAAAATTGGTCTACTAAACATTTAAATGCACTTGAGTCCTAATATCTTTCTCTCTCCCTCATCGATTTTACTCGTACATTTTTTTCTCAAATCTCACAAGCCATGCTTTTCATGTTCTACAATAGCTTCACATCTATGAACCTAACCAAATAATGAAAATAATCAATATCCCAACGGCGTATGACCAAATTGTCGTCGAGGACTCGAGCTTTGACGAACTTGAGTTCTGGGTTCGAGAATTGCGGAATCCTAAATGATGAAAGCTAAAGAAAAGTTGATTCTTTTGGTGCTTGGAGTTGACAGGTCAATAAACGGGTTACAGTCGAAAAGCTCCAATTCATCACCTCCTCTCCGCCCTCAGCTCCTCTGTCCAAGATGGCGTCGATGTTAGGTCTCGTTCACCGGTGGTCGTTGCTCTTCGTCGCGTCTCGTTAACATCGGCTTCTCCACGTCTCAAGCCCATGACTGCCCCATCTCGGGTCGTGCTTTCAGCCTTCGCCGCCATAGGAATTAATTCTCATTGCTGTGTCTCTGCTCCGTCGTTGTCTGCTCGCCATCGTCGTTAACGAGATCCAACGAAAAGATAGACCGAGCGACATCAATGGATGAGTTTCATCTTTTTCAGAAATAGTCCTTCGGTTTTAATTATTTTTATTATGCTCCCAAAATATTAAAATGTGCAGATTAGTCCCCAAAATCACATTATACATGACATGAGATGTACACGAGTACACGACATGGGATGTACAAAATCACATTGTGTAGAAAACAACAATCTTTCAGAAATAGTCAGCTGGCTTTTGATTATTTTCATTATGGCCCCATAGCATTAAAATGTGCAGATTAGTCTCCAAAAATACATTGTACACGACATAGAATACATGGGATCTACACGTGTACACAACCAATTTGTACACGATTACATTGTACAGAATGTACACGGCATGGGATGTACACAATCACATTGTACATCAAACAATAATCTTTCTATATGGAAGCATGCTCCCATATTGGAATAAATCGATGGGACGAGATTTGCGGAAAATATTTCACAGGCAGTGATGGTTATGCATTGAAAGCTAGATCTTGGAAGGCTTTTATTCTTTTTAACACTTCTAAATATGTTTGCATGTTTAACATATATACTTTCAAAAGAAATTTACATGTACACATGTTTTCACTATCGATAAGGGCTAATGTGTACAATATATATATCTTATTTTATCAGATGTTTACATGTACACATATGTTTGAGATTGATGTTAGATGTCCAACATGTTGTAAAGTTATGTACATTCGTTAGTGTACGTGTGTACATGTATACATTAAATGTTGGTAACATATTTGTGTACAATACATATGGTAGTGTACATGTGTACATCACTGAAAAATTAAACTAATTCCATTCAAAGATGAAATGGTAATAGAATATGACTTCATATCATTATACAAAGATTAATGAAGTTGATTCTCAAATGGTAGTAGAATATGAATTTCATATCATTATACAAAGCTTAATGAAGTTGATTCTCAAATGGCAGTAGAATATGACTTTCATATCTCTTTAACATATACATGCATACACTAACATTTTCGTACACATCATCGTGCTCACCCAATGTACTCGTGTACACAAACAAATGTACATACACAAAACACAAAATATATGTTTCGTTTAGATCAAAACCGTATGCAACCTGTATGTATTGAACTTCTTTCTTTCTCTCTGCTCCCATTTCATTCTCTTCAACATTCCCAAGATTCCCAGATTTCAGATTATGTCTCTCGCTTGGGAATCGGTCTGTCAAAAAAACCTTCCAGCCAGAAGTTCTTTAAAATCATCAAGGCCATGCGCCTCTTCGCCGCTCCCCCTCCCCCCCTCGATATCCTCCACCGCTTCGTCACTTTCGGAAACACAAAGATATTTATTTAGAAAGGGAAACAAAATAAAAAATCAAAGCAGTTATCACCCTAATCACCTACGTTCACTTCCACCCACAGACTCCGTCTCCTCGACATTGTTGCCGGAATCTTCAACGTACGCTGTTAAACTCTCTCACCGGCTGGAAATCGCCTCCTATTCCTCTCAAACAGAGTTTTGAGATTTATTCTCGGTAACTGATGTTTGTCAAAAGGTAAAAGTGACAGTAATTAATAACATGACCCCACTACTCCCGTTTCGAAATTCAAAAACCAAACCAAAAAATATAATAAAATAATTAACCTAATTAAATGAAACGACCAGTTACGCTTTTTGGAGTCTTTCCATTGAAAAACTATCTCTTTTGTGGGAACTGCTCTATTGTGTAAAAGAAAACTTAAAACTGCCCTTGTGTGTAATAAACTCTTCTAAAAATGTACTTGTGCTAGTTTTTAACCACAGACTAAATCTAACCAAAATGTCGGCAAAGATTGGTAAATGGTAAGTGATTGTACATAGAAAATCATTTTAGACGAAACGGGTAGGTATCAGTCATTCATTGATGTGAATACTGCCATTCTGAGTGTTGACAGTTATGTTCCTGAATTTATTTCCCTCTCTAAGGGCAACTCAATTCGTTGAATAACCCTTTTTTATCTCGTTTTTTTTTGGGAGAGGGGAGGGAAGCAGTAGGACTCACGACTTTCTTTTTTTTTTTTATATCAAACGGCTGCACTTAGGACTTTAGGAGTATCCACCACCTATCAAACATATATTGATTATCATATTATATCATAGCAATATTGTCCTACAGTAAGATCGATCATAAATAATGATTCATATATTCACTGCAAATATTTATAAGATGCAAGATGCATCCATAGTTTGATCTGCTATCATAAAGTACAGACAGATGACAAAAGCTAGAGAATTTAAAGAATATCAAAGTACAAAAGTGTTATGATTTTTTTAAAATATATTGATATGCCGACTAAATGATCACCGTTGGTTGTATAGAAGTTCCGAGTTTAATCCAATTATCATATGGGATGGTGATAATATTGCAAGAAGTATAAATATTTAATATTACGTTCACGTGTAGTTGTAGATGTAGTTCTTCTATAAAGAAAATTGAATGATGAAAAAACTAGGTACGAGATATCAAAATGTTGGAAATTCGATATTTAGAATAAAACTAGAACTTGCCAGCGCGGATGTTTGATTTAACGTGTGTTCAACGTAAACTCAAAATCGCTGGTTTTATAAAAAAAAATCTCATGTATATTTTCTTATGTTTTGTAATTTACATAGAGAGTAAAATATATTATTTTATAAATAGATGTTTGTTAATAATGTTTTTTGTATATAATATTATATTAAAAAAACTATAACTTGATGCAATTTGATGTAATTATATTATTCATATATTAACATGTTGTTTTTTGGTTAATTTATTTTAAATTGAAACAACATACTAAAAATTTTAATTTTTTTTTGCATTACCCATTATTAATATTGTACGAAAATTAACTAAATTGACCATACAAAAAAGGTTATCTCCCTTTAATACATGAGTTTAGTTAATATTCGTATAATATTAATAATGGTTAATATATAAATATCGATCTGGTTAGATAAGCTTTAGAATTGTAATGAACTAATTTAAATTGATTTTAAATGCAGTGACAGAATCTGTAAATAAAAAAAAAAGTACATAATTTATTGTAAATGTAATGGCTAAATGTATAAATAAAAAAAAGTATTAAAAATATTGCTATCAATCTATGTTTTTAAACAATTCTCATTTATATTATTATCCACTAGGGCAGGTCCGCGCTACGCGGGATTTGATGTATCGGTTTTTATAAATTATAGTTTTGTATAAATTTTCTTATATGTTAAGATGGATGTGAGTATGATTATACCAAATTCAAATTATATAACTAAAAATGACTAAATTCTTACTATTGTACTGTTTTAAAAAGAGTTGTAAGATTTTATAGTGTTTTAAGTATTATAACACTATAAAATACATCAATCAATTGTAATCGATCAAAAGAGAATGAGATTGAGTTCTCAAATACCATTGTGTCTTTTACTTTTATATGTTTCTTGTCAGATTTTTATATTAGTATCATGTTCATATTGTGTAGTCTTATATATTTTTATTTATATATTGGTACTAAAATTATAATTTTTTTTTGTTTTACTACGAAGATTTTTTTTTAAAAACTATTTTCTTAAAATAATAACATTAGATAACTTGATATATTACGAAAATATTTTTGTTTGTAATAGTAGATGGCGATTTTTTTACAAATCATATATATTTTACTATATATTATTTAGTAAAACTTGAAAATTTTAATTTATTTTAAATTATAAGTAAGATTACCTTTCACTAATTTTTTGCAACATTTTTACTATTTGTTTTTTTGTCATCAACTTATACAGACTCATACTGCACTATTTGTTTTATTATATTCCTTATATATCATATATTTGTTTCACTAATAAAATTGGAATATATAATTGTTTTACTTAATTTTTAATATTTTTCCTACTTGGATAATAAATAGAATAGTTTTATTAGGGTTAATACAGAAAACATTGGTTATTTCTCTTTTTTTTCTTAGATGTTTTAAAATTGATGATATAGAAAATAGCCGATTTATTATGACTAAATTTACTTTTAACTATTTGTGTAACATGGAAAGGTCTATTGATTGTTACTAATTACAAATATACATGTATGTTTGAATTATTAAATTTTATTATATTTGAAAACCAAGCATCATGTTATCCGAAACAATTATGAATTTAAGATAAATAAATTATAACCTTCAAAATTTCGATTTTATTATATTAGTTTACTTATTATATATTAAGCATCTATTATATTTTATCATTAATTTTAGATATAAATATTCTGATTCTGATTAGAAGTAATTACTTACATATATACAGTGGTAGTAATATAACTATATATATTAATCCTTGTCTATAATAATCATGCTGTTTTTTTTGTTTATGATATAAAAATAATAAATAATTTTTGGATTGTTTTCAATTGCTTGACGAATAAATTTAATCATAAATAAATTTTATCTTTATATTCTTTTATCTAATTTTTAATCAATCCACAATTTAGTTTATTTTGTCTATTTGATTCTCAAAATAAAATACATTATGTTATACCAAATCTCACAAAAATATATTTATATATTTACTCTGAACAACCAACCTAAATGTAAAATTAAAAAAATATCAAAATATTAATATATTTAAAGAAACAAAATATTATGGTTGAATTCAAAGAAGTAGATGTAATCTAATATACTCAAGTGGTAACTAAACCTACTAGATATTATTACATATACAAAATCACATTTCTAATTCAAAAATAAAATATTATTAATATAAAATATACATATAAATTATAAAAATATTTAAATTGAAAATAAAATATTAAATTGAAACATAATTTGCATACATATAAACTAAACTTACATATTAGAGTTATAAAACGTAATTTTCATACATATAAACTAAACTTACATATTGTACGATAGTAATGATAAATCAAAAACAAATTTATATTTAAAAAAAAGATAAATTAATAATTAATAATTCGGGAGCCGTATATAAAAATTAGTTCAAGAACAAAGGAAGCAAAAAAAAAAACCAAAGAAAGTAAGCATTGAAAAGAAGCGACTAAAGAAGCAAACAAAGCAAATAAGGAGAAATAGAAAAGGATTTTTACCCCAAAAAAAAAGAAGTAGAGCAAGCAATGATCTAAACATAAAAATCAAGGAAGCAACAAATCACTAAGGCGAGATTCTTTTGGCAAGGAACCACCGACTGGGATATAAGACCATTCATGTAATTAACAAAGCCAACCAACAGAAGTTTTTCATTGTTGTTCAACAAAGTCAAGCTTTACTTTTTTGCCTTTTATAGATTTACCTCTTAACATGAGCTTCGTTTTTAGCAAATCAATGGGCATGATGACATCTTTTGAGGCTAGACATGTCTCCTGCAAGGGATTCCAGGTGATGAGCAACGGAACTTTCGTGGTGACGATTGTAATAGAAAGAGAGAAGAAACAAACCTCAAAGAACACTTTTGTCTTTGTCATAGGCATGGCGTACATAAACGTTGGATACTCAGCTTCTAAGCTCCTAACTTTCTGGTTCGCATACTCTCCGTAATTCATGCAAACCATCTGCTCTGGATCTTACGGACTGTCTTCCACTTGAATTTTTCAAACAGAACAGTCTCAAAAGATTCATACTATACCTCCACCTCTACGCCATATGCAGCTTGAACAGGGACACTCTACGTCTTCCAACTTCGTACTGCAAGAGCTTCTCCAGAAGAAACAGTGGCAAGCATTTGCCACAAAGGTCAGGAAACGTTCTTACTAAGGCAATAGTACCATATCACTGATTCCACTCTCGTACCTGCACGGAACAATGGTGCTTTTCTTCACAGGAAATAAACCTAAGGCCATCAGGAGCTTCTGTTATGCTCACAACTTTCGAGCTAAGATACGAGACACACGTCACACACCTATGAAACATGAATAAGGTATATTATATATCTAATCAGGAGATGAACAATAGCTAGTGAAATAGTTTCTCCAAAGATGAATAGTGTAACCATTTTTTTCATTACCTCCTCAAGAGCTAAGTTATAAATTCAATCTCTTGACAGAATCTGTAATGATTTTACGACTTTCTTCTGCGCTGATTTCCAGAGGAATTTTGACTCTGATACTTCTAATAACCATTACCTAAAGATGAAAATAAACCAACATATTATTAGATTAAAAGAATACCATGCCTTCAAAAATGAACTTCGAAAAAGAGAAAGTTCATAAATCATACATTTGAAGTTTATTCTCTCACTTTCGCATTTCTGTGAACTATGAAATTGAAAATAAATTTGATTGGTCCAACTATAATTCTGAGATGGGACTTGAATTCACTGCAACAGAAACTGAATAAAAAAGAAAGGCAACTATTATTAGGACATGTGAGTAGCAAAGATAAGCGAAATGGTATCTACTTAGTTCTCATAACTGCTCCCACAAGTGCAACATAGTCTCATCGTGGATCTTGCTTGTACTCTTTCTCATATACAAATATAGTTCAGATCTAGAGTGATGTCAGATACCTAAAGTTCCTCACAAGTAAATTTAAATTTGACCCTTTTTGAAGTTTCCAAAGCTACTCCAAATAATCAAGCGAATGAGAACACTGTGACAAATAAGTACTTTTCTGTTTCTGAGACTACTAATGAGAACATAATTTTGGACTCTTTTTGTGTCTCTGCCATTTCAGAGTTCCATGGTCTGACATGGATATGGACTCTGCCATTTTATAATTACCTGAGAGAAGATACCAAGACTCCTTGAGACACCAAAGGAAAGAGGACGGTGTAGTCCCTGTTCATTGAGCCATCACAGGTTCTTCACCTATGACAAGCCGTCACTCAATGTAGTCCCTGTTCATTGAGGGACGACGAAGCATACCTGATAGCAAAAGAACAGTAATATGTTCAATTCCATTTGTGTGGGCAAAAGGAACTTGTCGTCAAAGTAAAACGGGAAGGTATTTGTGACACTAACCAAGTGGTGAAAATTCAATCACTCGGTATTCAGTGATAGCATGCTGAAATCTTTCCCCTTTAAGGAGAGGTCTTACATATGCGACACTAACCAGTTGTTTTCTCGAGGAATATACAATGAAAAGGCGTTGCAGCCGTTTGTGTTCTTCCCAACACCAAAAGTCCACTACAGTCTCTGTCAAGTCTGTGCACCTACAAAATACACCATACTTGCATTAGCCAAGATATTCATTATATTCTTCCAAATTAACTAGGCTTAACATATTTATTTTACAAATCACACTATTTTCAGGTTCAGTGTACGTTTGGATACATTTTCTAGTTAGTACATTACTATGATTCCCCTACTAACCAGCCGAGGAGATTCTGATTTATCAAAAGTCAAGCAAGTGGTAGCATATAGTTCATCAATAATGGCTTTGACCCCATCAATAATGGCTTTGACCCCAGTTCCTCCCTGAGCAAGAGCAAAAGTCTATCAAATCTCACAAGCTCCAAGAACAAGATACATCAGAAAGCATGTAGTACATATGACTTACTTGAACAGCCATACCATGAGGTTTATTCAAAACAATATTAGCTGCATCCTGGCAAATTAAATCACAGTTTAGATCTAATCAATCTATATAACATAAAAAACAAACCAAAAGTACAGAGAATTCAAAACTTTGTATATCACCAAACTGCAAATAAATTTGCGCTCTTCTTCACTGCAATTTCTTTCTTGGATATTGATTCGCACAAAAAAATCTGATAAGGTTCATTTTCAGTTGCTTTAGACTTCTTCAGCTCAGTAAGATCATCAGACGAAGATGTAGACTTGAAGGGAGTGTGTTCTTCTGTAATATTTCGGTTTCTAACTCCACTTGGGGGAATTACAGGGTTAGACTCCCTGCAAAATAAAAGGAATAACGACTGTTAAAAAAACATAGAAGGAATGAGATGTATGGGATAGTACTTTATGGAACAAGGTATTGTGTCGATTGTTGCTTTGATAGGAGCAGGCGAAGCATTTCTAAGACTTCTTATTATGTGATTAGCTCCACTCTGCCTTTTAAAAGCTGCACTTCTTCCATTATTGGCATCTGCAAATAACAAAGAGCTTAATCTAATGAAGGGGGAAATTACATAAGTCTAAGAATATTTACTTCACAAACTACAATCACCAGTGTAGTTTGAAGCTAAGTTCCTCCGTCCATTCCTTCCCCATGTCTTGAGCTTTTTGGATTAAATTCTGCAACAGGCAATACAAAGTAATCATGAATTACCATGAGATGTTCTAAGAGAGTGTGATCGACAAAAATTCTGAACGATGCCAAGTGACTCCACAAACAAAAAGAAACTGAAAAAAGAGCTCTAAACAACACTTATGCAAAACATGAATGATTTGTAACAGTGAGAAAGCCTACCTCTTTCTTTGTCTCCCGTTTGCTTTTCACCTCATGAAACGTATCTGAAACATTCGGAAGATCGTATTATAATATATGAGTACAAAACTGCCACAATATTTTTGATGCAATATTTTTTATGGAATATGAGCTTTCAATAGTCTCAAAAAATGGGAATACATACACCACTATGTTCATCACAAAGAGCAAAAAATAACTCTTTTCACTAGAATTCTGCAGTGGAAAGGGTTCCTTCAATAGCTGCAGACCAACGGCGAGATTCTTTTGTTCAGTGTTTGGCAAGGACCCACCGACTGGGATATAAGACCATTCCTGTAGTTAATGAAGCCAACCAATAGAAGTTTTTCATTGTTGTTCAGCAAAGTCGAGCTTTACTTTTCTGCATTGTATTGATTTACCTCTTCATAAGTCTTTAGAATATGGATTCCGAGTGTATCTAATCTTAACATGAGCTTCTTTTTTTAGCAAATCAAAGGGCCTGGCATCTTTTGAGGCCAAACATGTTTCCTGCAAGGGATTCTAACCGATATGTAACAGAATTTTCATGGTGACGATTGTAATAGAAGGACAGAAGAATACTAATCTTTGTCGTACAGAAACATTGGATACTCAGCTTCTAAGCTCCTAACTTTCTGGTTCGTATACTTAGTTCTCATAACTGCTCCCTCCTAACTTTCTGGTTCGTATACTTAGTTCTCATAACTGCTCCCACAAGTGGAACATAGTCTTATCGTGGATCTTGCTTGTACTTTTTCTCATATCCAAATATAGTTCATCTCTAGAATAATGTCAGATACCTAAAGCTTGACCGTTTTTGAAGTTTCGAAAGCTACTCCAAATAATCAATCGAATGAGAACACTGTGACATACAAGTGTTTTTCTGTTCAGAGACTACTAATGAGAACATAATTTTGGAAGATATACGCATAACTAAAAAAAGTGAAGGCGTTACCTGGCTGAAGAACTATACGCATAATCCAAATATAGTTCATCTCTAGAATAATGTCAGATACCTAAAGCTTGACCTAAAAAAAAGTGAAGGCGTTACCTGCTGAAGGACTCTCGTTGTGTCTCTGCCATTTTAGAGTTCCATCCGAGATGGACCTGTTATTTTCAGAAACTAGTCTGTGACTATGTAGGAGTGTTTCTAATGTTAGTTCCTGATTTGATCTGAGGGAGATGTAGTTTATCCCCAGGAGCATCCTACTATGGAAGCGGTAAGTAAGATTGTTATTGGAACCCGTCTGGGCTCAAGAACTATTGAAAGTACATATAAAGGGTAAATAATAGAGATCGTAAGGGAACAAGTTTAGAGGGTAGTGTTGCCTGAAAAGGTGAAATGCCTGTTGAGAGGCTGTTATGGAACACAGACCAGGATATATCCTCAGATAGGGGGATCATCACAATTTGCAGCCTGGATTATCAACAGAATATACAAAACAGTGATTAAGCATTGCATTCAAATATTCTAAGGTCAGGACACATAAAACAAAAAAAAAGACATTGTGTGTGGCCCCTTGAACATAACCGACCTGATGAGTGTCTTTAATTGGTAAAAACTTCTCGTTCAATTTATCTAATTCCAAACCTTCTACAAGGTGAACAGCTTGATCTGACAGCAGTTTATCTAATTACACGCACCAACACTGTAATATTTACTAAAATTAGCTATCGTTCACCAACCTAGATGAAGCCCCATATGCTGCTTTCTCATGAGAAGACTTGATAGTGGAGTCATCACACCCAGTAGTACAGTTGTCAAAAGATGTCTCTTTCACAAACATCTGACCTGAGAAGCGATTGATTATAATCAAATTAAAAAAAAAAAAAAAACAAAGTCAAATCAAATAAGAGGCTGAAATCAAACTCAGGAAACAATCTGAAGAACCATTAACTGCTTAGCTATAAGAATGACATAATGCACTTAAAGCAACAGAGATGAAGAGAAACTATACCTTGATCTGCCATGACTACCGCAATTAGAAGTCGCAATAACCACTGATCTTGTTGTGAGCTCTTACAATGTATGTATGCATGTATGTGTGCATATGAATGTATGTATGTATGTGTGCATATAAATGTATGAATGTATGTATGTATGTATGTATGTGTGCATATGAATGTATGTATGTATGCATATGAATGTATGTATATGTCAACATATGCATTCCTCTGAGAAGAACCCATTCGCGAAGAACACTAAACTAAGTCTCTGCACTGCTGCACAAGAAAGATACGCAACATCAATTTATGAAAAAAAGAATCGAAAGGGCTAAAGCAAAAGTTTTCTAGAAGCTTCGTGATCAATTCCCAAGATCAAAAATCAGGGATCGTATGGTGTGAGATTATACCTTTTCTCAAAGAAACCATTAAACATCAGCAAATCGGATTCTTCATCCATGACAGATCTTATTTTTTTCTGGAATTGAGAAAAGGCGAAGGAAGGTGAGAGAAGCAAGAGTAACTAATCGATTAAAAACACCAATAAAGTAAAAAAAGATTCAAACCCTAAAAAATAACAACAATCGCAAGTAAATAGGAATCAAACCAAAACTCTAATTTCAATTTCGGATTCAAAATCGTACCGTTCAAGCCAAGATCAATCTCTCTCTCTCTCTCTCTCTCTAAACGGCTATATCTTCTTCCTCTTGGGCATCTCTTTACAATGATTCATTTTAATCCGTTATGTTGAATTATATACTTTCAAATTTTAATTTGAAAACCAATTGCCCAAAATATCCTAAGGCCGGCCCGTTTCATTAATGTAATTTTATGGGTGATTAACTTTTTTGCCTTTTTCTTTTAAAAATTCAGTGAACTAATTTTTTTTTGTTGTCAATAGTGAACTAAACTTAAAATTTGAAAAGTAGCTCTTCATATTTATTATTTTATGTATTAACAATTTAAAAATATTTATAGGATTTCATTAAGCCATGTAAAGTAAAAACTAAAAATGAAGTATGAACAAAACAGTTATTGCTTATCATGTGTTTGTGGTAAACTGGTAATTAGAGCATCACCAATGTATGTTCTATGTTTTCTTCTAAAATAAAGATCTCTATTATAGAGGTGGAATTGCTCCAATGTATACCTATAATAGAGTTCCTTTATTTTAGAGTTAAATATAGAGGAAAATTATTTTTTTTGTCTCTAGATTTAGAGGTGAAAATAACATATTTTTATATTTTTCCTTATAAATAGAAAAATTCTATTACAGAGACATTCATTAGAGAAAATCCACTTCTATAGAGATGAAAGTAGATATGAGTTGGAGATGATCTTATTAAACCAATAAACTTCATGCAGAGCATCGACCCCTGCTAATCAATAAGTCCTTAGGTTTCTAACTTAATCAACGACAAAACCCCACAACAAGAAATATAAAACGAATATCTGAAAGTTAAAGAAAAGAAGTTACTTGTTGTTATGTTTGGATCAAGAAAACTGAGAAATGACAATTTCTTGAGACGTTGACAAAATTAAGTTGTATTAGATTGCAGCCTCTCTGGTCTATATGGCCATGTCCCACCCATGGTCCCATAGTTTGATGAGAAGATGAATAAATTTTTTGAAAGGTTCTTATATTCCCCTTCCATCTAATTGCATCTAATTAGCAATCAGATGTTTCAAAGTTGTGTATGTTCCAAAGCCATTGTCTTTGTATGTTTCAAGAGCCACTATCATTAATTTAAATTTGTTTAGAAAATATATATTTTGTTCTTACGAATTAACAACAAAAACATATAAAAACTTTAGATAAACCAAACTAGTTCTTTTTGAACTTTTAAACCAAACTAGTTGAGCAAAATAGAGTTGGTTCAGTGGTAAATATAGTCTCTTTCAAAAAAAAAACTTATAGCTAATTAACTCTTTTCCTAAGGAAAATTGACTTTATCTAAATAATTTAATTTATATTCAGTCAATGTATCATATAAATTAGATATGGCCCGTGTGTTGCACGGGGTTTGCTTGATATTTAAATTTATGTAAACATTAGAAAAATAGAATTTTTTTTTAATTATAAATTTATGACTTTTTGGATATATTGTGTGTGAGATTTATTTTATGAAGAAAAATTTATTTGTCACGTAAGTTTTGATTCGTTTTATATTTTAAAAACCAAGATGCATATGCGAATTATTAGCTACCTTGTACCTAGGTTTAGAGAAAATATTCATGCTTTAATATCTAAACCGAACCTAATCCGAAAAAATATAAGAAAATACAAAGAATTTTAAAATTGCACCAAGCCAATCAAATCAATAACAATGCCAAACACATTCTTATGCTTATCTTTTAATGTTTGTATTGATTGCTATGTTATTTTTGTTATATTGTAATGTTTTATGGTCATTTAGTGATACTTTTATAATCATTATATGACTTTGTGCTTTTGTTACCTTCTATATATATATACTAGGTTAAGATCCGCACATTGCGCGAAATGAATATTATATATAAAAATTATTTTATGTATTAAATATTTTTACATATTATGAAATAATAAATATATATTGAATAATTAAAAGTCAGTAACTATTAGATATGTAATTAAACTGATGTGAACATATAAATCAATTTTATTAATCCAAAAAATATTTTTTTATATTTGATAGGATATGTAATTAAATTTAAATGATACTAACATACATAGTATATTTTAGTATATTTTTAATATTAATGTCTATTAAATGATGATTTCTACTCATATATGTTTTTGATCATTTGTATCTTTTAAAAAAAAAATTAAATTATTGATAACAAAATTTTTATTGTGGGATTAATAGTTTTAGTAATTTATATTTTTTAAAAATAAGATGTCAATGTTCGTTCAAAACTTTTATCAAAAAAATTGTTCAAAGTAAATTTTGAAACTAAATTATTTATGTATTTTATATGGTTTATAGTTTAATTTAAAACGATATATATATATATATATATTAAAATAATTAGTTAAATTAGACTTTTTACTTATATAATTTTGTAATCATTTTTATTTCTTCATAACAGAAATTTTAAACCATGGATCACAAAATTTGAATGTGAGGTTTTTAACAGTTTTAGTAATTTATAGTCGTTTTTAAAAATTCAAAATATAACATATACAGAAAAATCTAAATTTTTATTATATGGTTATTGTGGTTGCTTAATTTATTTAATAGTTTTAAATTAAATAAATATGATAGAAGATACACTAATTTTTTTTATCAAATCTTTATTATTCAAAATCATTAATTGCCATATATACTTTAGCCACATTAGGTAATTCTGTAAATTTTATTAAAGGAAATAATAAAGTACATTAATGATGAATTTATTGTTAGTTTAATAAAAAGTTTATTATATAATTAGATGGACCAACATATTTCTCTAATGATTCTAAGAATCAACCTAGTGATGACATGTGGCTACAAAAAGAAGTTGTAATGATTCTCAAATAATATATAGGGGATTGGTTTGTATCGGTTACTTTAATATCTTACTTTATAATTTTGAATGTGCTTCTTAAAGCCCCCATGGACTGTAACACAACTTCCATGCTTGAAAGAACTACGTTTGCTGGCTTGTTTGAGATGAATCTGGTCTGATGCTTCATGTAGTCCTATCAATACACTTCAAAATTAATTTAATCATTGTATAACATAGTGAAATGATAAAAACAACTGAAGAAGTTCGAGAAATGCACATAACGGGTCATGCCGGTATATTGTTACCTTTCCACGGTCAAAAAGAGTTGGTTCAGGCTTTGATATAGAATAATTCTTCCAAGATCCACCTCTGAGGTAAACTGACCCTCCGGAGCACGCCTGAATATGGAAGAGCGGGAGCTGGATATCACCAACACCGGAGAGACCCTAGAACCCAGACACCATAGCCTCTAGAACCATCCAAAGACCGGCAAAGCCGATTCACCAATACTAAAGGATGACTAATTTTCACTTCTCGGAGCTCACGGTGGAGACCAGGAGAGGTCAAGATGGAACACTGAACAACTCCCTGAACCGTAAAAGCCAACTCCACCCACGAGCTACAAAGTCCACAGCCTCTTCGCAGATCCAGAGAGAGGCGAGAACCCACTGGTGATGAAACCTCTCTTGAGCGAGGCTATCTCCGAAGCTAAACTCTAACCCATATCTGAAAACATTTCGACAAAAAGATAATAGACCGGAAGAAAAGCAAATAACATAACCGAAAAACAATGAAGGAAAGCCTCCGATGTCTGGCAACGCATGTAAAAACAAAGAAAAAAAGCCTCTGACGCTGGACGCGCGCTGCCGGAACGGAACTCAAATCAGTTTAGGGTCGCAAGAGAAGAAGGAGGAAGGATTTGTGTATATGCTCCTTCCTCTTTCCTTCTTCTCTCCCGTATAAAGTGAGCACACCCTAGTAAATTGATTACTGCTTCACGTATTTTTTGTAAGAAAAGTATAACGACAAATTTTTTTGCTTGTTTTAAATCCTAAACTAAAGAAGAAATAAGTAGCCTTTTTTTAAAAGCAAATAAGAAGCCTTGTTAATACACCTTGTTAAGACACCTTGTTATAATTTGTGTAAAGAATCTCTCAACCTCAGGTGAGAGAATATACGAAATATCAGAGAACATCTATGGAACTTCTGCAAAAATTAGTTGTTGCATAAATTAGCACTTAAAATGATGATCACAACGGATATATTAATTAATTTAAGTATTGCTATTGAACCAGCATACATTATATGAAGATTGTCATAATCAAACGTGTGTTACACACTATTCCTCGGGATTATTTTGCTATAGCTACATATATAGTCTTTATATGGTTATTAAGTCACTCAGTTATTGTTATACTTTTTTTTTGTTTCATTTAGGAAAATGATGGTCAGGATCAGGTTTGTCCACACCGTCGACGTCCCTAAGCCAAAACGTCATGTCAAAAGAAGCAGCATCGTCAGGGACACCATCCATCACCGACTCTTGTCCCGGCGGAAAGAAAATTCCGGTACGTGGGTGTGGGACCCACTCCACTTCGCCACCACAGTTGATCTCTACACTATGATCGGAAATATCCTCAGAGTAGTCGATGAACATAGGCTTTTGTTTTGCAGCTTTGCTGCTTATCCCTGCAAGTCCTTGAACTTGCCTCCAACTCCTATATCATCAGTATCATAAAAGTATATTTACACTCTTTCTTAGTTAACAAAAGGCCTCCAAGTTTTCTATATTCGACTTGTTACTTCTAGAGTTTCTTTTAACACCAGTTACACCACCCTAGCTCGTTATACAACGACAGTTAATAAATAATGTTTGGTCCAAGATTCTTGTAAGAATTTTTTTAGTAAGGCTAGTGTTTTTCTTATTTTACTTAAACCAGAGTTTTTGTTAATATACCAAAATATTTTAGTCTTTCCACTCTCGGTTACATGTTTTGTTGTTGATAATATCACTTGATTAGTGAAAATAAAAGAAGAATGCGGAGAAAAGTTGTGGCGTAGACCTTAACAGCAGCATTGGTACTTTGGCGATCCCAGTTATTCCCATCAGTACTTTGTATGTAAGCAAGCCAACGAACTCAGAACAAAGACACAAATTGTTCTTTTTATAACATTATTATGTTATGTGAAATAGTGTATTTACCAAAGATATAAGTTGGTATTAGTAAGAGTATATATTTCTATCAATCTATATAACTTGAGCTTGTGTATGAAAGCTCTTTGTCCTCTTATATATATACACGCGATAAACTTTAATGGTGGAGAATCTGGAGAGTGGGGTGAAAACACTGAAAAGAGAGGAAAATATATGTTCTTTAATAATTTCTCAGTATTTTTTTTTTGCATTAAAATACCAACCCCGAAGGGAATCAGAAACCATACACCCCGGTACGGTGGAGCAAGGTTACGAGGTTGAAACAGAGCAAAGATCAGGTAGAATACAAAAACAGAGGTTTTGTTACTTGTTAGTTTTATATTAAAAGAGTTTAACGTGAGGCTAATATATGTTTTCTTTAATAATTTCTTAGTTGTTACTTGTTACTTTAAAAGAATTTAACGTGAGGAAAATATCTCTTCTTTAATACCTTTTTAGTTTGTTAGTTGTTGCTCTTTAGGATAATTTAACATGCAGATAGACTCCCATCTACCGAGTGGTACAATGAATTAGGAGATTCTGGTTCAGATTCCAGAATAGTTGCAAATTATGGGTGTATGTATATACATATAATATATGTAAGTTTCAATATGTTGCCGTTTGAATCGTGTATCACGTTCAATATGTTTTAAATATGATCGTATTGTTTTTTGTTATAAAATATTATCGTAATGTTTAATATATATATATACTAGGTGTTGGCCCGCCCTTCGGGCGAGTGAGTTTACAATAAAAATTATTTAATATTTCAATATGCTTTAACTTTATATAGCTTTTTAAAATATATACATATATTAAATTTAAGATTATATTGTAAATTTTATTAAAATTTGTTGGTTCAAGTTGAAAGACCACTAATGGATTTTAGTAAACATAGAATTATTAAATAAAACAAAAATAAGGAAAATGTAATGATTTATATTGCCTCTTTTGACTTTTATTTCACTTTTATATAGTTGAAGAAGATCTAAAAAACTGATACATTTTTCTAAGAGTTTTAAATTTTAATATTTTACTCTAATTAATTTCTCACGATATTAATTATTTCATCTCCAACCTAAGTAAATTGAAAATATTATGTAATAAATTTTTTTTTATTTTATTTTAAAGTACTATATAAACAATTTCAATAATTTCATAGATAATTAATATATCTATTTGAGAACAAATGATGTTTCGTAATATATGTTTGTTTCACTTTATATTAGATTTTCAATTTATAATGAAATTTTATTTAGTTATAGGATTTTATTAATTATCTTTTGTAATCATTTTAGCATTTGTTAAACTTTGTATTATAACAAAATTATTTGTTGGAAATTTTGCTCAGGCTATTTGGAAATATTTTTTTACAGATTAATAGTTTTAAAAATTAATAAAATATTACAGTTTTAACTGAAGTTTACTTGTGTTTCACACCACATCATATCAAATCATTTACTTCGGATAAGGTAAGATGAACCAAAACGTATTTTAACCAAAATAACTTAAATGTAGCGTGGAGACGATCGTAGCGTTAATTAAGTTGGTGTTGTGTTAAGTTAAGAGAAGTTGGAAACTGGTTGGAACAATTTAATTAGAGGTTAATCATACTTTTTATAACTAAGATCTAGTCCTAATATTTAGTAGGGCTGGGAGAGTTGAGAGACGCAGTCTCAAAATCTCTATTTTCTATAACATGTACCTTGTTTTTAGTTCTTTTTCTTTTTGCCAAGGTAAATCTTAGTTTGTTTAAAATTTTGTAAAGTTTCACAAACACTTTTTTTATGAAATTTCACGTATATGGCAAAAACAATATATCTTTCGTAATTTAAGAATATTATGCATAGTGACATCTATCTATTCTATTAGTTTAGAGTCATGTTTTTATTTACTTAAAAAGTTATCATTTAAGTTTTGGAGTTATTCACATATATTAGAAAAAAATATCTTTAATGATTTGGATCTTTTAGATATTACACTTTTTGGATCCATTTAAAACATATTTCATTAAAGATTATGTCCTTTGATGATTTGGACGTAATAATCAAACACAATGATAGAATAATTTATACATTTTACTAATATGTATTATTTGTTGTATATGTATTATTATTTGTTGTATAACATAATATTTTTTTTAATCTAATTTCTTTTATCGTAAATTAACACTAAGTTGTAAAATTCTATTTCAAGTATTTTTGTTCGTCTGATGTTGTTGCCATTGCTGTCAAAAACGGTACCTTCGCGTACATCAGTCATCTATATATCCTTAAAGCTTAGCTATATTTATTGATCATTTGCATTTGTATTATGTATATCACTTATTGTTATGTTTTTGTATGCGAGTTGTGAATAATTATTAGAAGCAGACATAAACATTTGTAATATATGAAAACGAACATATCATTTAATTGCATTGGAAAAATTCCCAAATCTAAATGAATTCTTAAGTATAGTATAGAAGAATAATTATTGTGATGTATTAGTTTTGAATTTATTTAGTATGAAATTCGTGCTCGAAAAAATTACTTGTAAAAATAACACTTGCTTATTGTAGTTTTTTGTTAGTAAAACTTTCTATTGAATGTAGTATTGAGAAATAACATGTGTCTGGTTGGAGACCATTAACAAATCTTGTGTGTTATTTCTGAACCAGACACTTAAAATACATTTAATATTCAAGATAACCAAAACTTCATTTCACCGTCTTACTAACATGTGTCTGGTTCGAGACCATCAACAAATCTTGTGTCTTGTGTTTTCAGTCGTTACCAAAAGATCATTTCCCATCAAATGCTTTGAAAAAAGTCTCCAGTACAGCACCCAAAACGTACCTAAACAAAGTGTCGTCATTAGAAAGACTTGGACATCATGTGAAGCTTAACAGAGCACAAGAAAGCAACGATTGTCACACTTAAGAACGTTCCCATGAAATTTTCCTTGAAAGGGCCCAGGATTTAAGCTAACAAAGCTCCATCAACTGCTTTGCCAAGAAAGAAGCATTATCCCGACCTCCCAGCCAAGAGCAGGAGAAATGAGATAATATGGTCCCCAACCCACCCCGACCAAGGAAGTCGTTACAAAATAAACTTGTATCTCAGTTTTTGAAAACACTCAAATTTGGTTAAATTCTTTAGTTTACATGTTGAGCAATACAAAGGATTGAATTTCTTTTGTATTATTATCAGATGGCATTAGCAAAAGAATCAAACATTTATTGTTCCTAGTTATACGTTTATAACGCTAAGGTAGGTTATTTGGTTACTGAAAATTTTGCTGAGAATAAAAAGAACAAAAGACTCTGGATGAATGCAACAAAAAAAAATGAAAGAAAGAAATGTTCTCTATCTATCCAAAAGGTAGTCACTCTTGTTGTCTTGGAGTTGCTCTCGGAGCTTTTGTTACATCAAATTTGCTCAAACCACGGATCAGTTTGATGATATGAAGTTGTCTTTCTATTCCGATTGAGTTTGCTTCTTGTGGTTCTAGTAAACTACCAGTTCGTAGTTCGGGTCGAGAGCTTCAATGGCCTGTAGAGAGATTATAACATTGTGTAAAGAGTAAAGCTCCTTCAACAGGTTCTATAGAAGAAGAGTTGGTCCTAAATGTTTACCTGAAGCAGACTTCACACGCAGTGTATAATGGCTCTAGCGGAACCTGTATGGAGATAGTGAAGCCCTTTAGCGCATATCTCAAGCTTCTGTCTCCAGCTCAACCTAGGATTATCCGAGTCATACAGATGGTCTTTAAGCATTCCTTTTTTCATATACTCATACACAACGTTCATCTTACTTTCCTCATTGCAATACCTGATTAAAGAAACCAAATGCATGCGTCTGAACTGAGACAACATTTTGATCTATGTCCTGAATTTTTTTGATGTAAAGCTATATCGAGCTGATTACTATTTCTGTGTTAAAATTAAAAAAAAGAAGACATTACATTCTGTGGTTGAAGATACTCACGGTCCAAAAAAGATTGATTCTGGTGAGATACCATGTAACAGAAAGCTTTCTTTCGTTGTTTGCTCTTTTATCTCAGGGACACTGCACTCAAAACAAAAGAGAACAGTTCGATCCAATTAATATTTTTAATATATTCAGTATTTTATCAGTGGAAGAGCAGAGAAGTTGGTTTCAAACCTTTGGATAAGGCACCAACGAAAGTGAAAGAAATTGTCGGTCAAGAAACGCACTAACAGATGGGTTACGTGAAAGTGGTCACCTGTGGGGAGATGTGATATAAGCATTTAGCTCAGACAGTGTTAACGTTCCGATCTTCTTAACACCACCATATTTTGTAGACGTTGAGGATGAACCTTCCTACCGAGACCAACCTTGTGGTGACCAACTCTGTATACGATTTATAACATGAAGAAATGTAAGTTATTTGCAGAGTAACAAAGGTTATAACTCCTTACTTTGTGAGATAACTTTGGCTGGAAATACTCTCATGGTCAAAAAAGAAATGTATTCCTGGAGTAGCATTTAGAAAAAAGTTGGCCTAAAATAACAGATGAGTGTTAGAAATGGTTACCTCCAACTAATTTAGGGTTGATATTGGTGGCTACAACAACCTTTGGTTCCACACCTGACATTACTAATTCCTCATCGATGAGCTCTGCGAGGTTGCCAAATACACTTATGCATGCGGGTCCGTCCCTGCAAAGTTGAGCATTCAGACAGTCGGACATTAACAATTAAATGACATTTTGCAACCCATAGCCTCCACCTTTCCACATATGAAAATATCAAAAGATACAGAGCAAAATGAATAAAAATTAATACCACTACACAAAGTTATAGACTTTTATCATGACATTCATCACATAATATATTTTTTTTTAAAAAGTTTGATACAGAGAAACTAAGGGTTAAGAGAGAATGTTTTCCTATTCCAAACTTCTTCCTCTGTTCTGTACCAAAGACAAATAAAGTTGTATATATTAAATTGGATCCACAGTTCCTAAAATTAGATATCTCAGAATAGCAGGAAGCAGTCAACAACACAGAGAATGAACATTTTCCCTAACCACACACAGACTTAATTAGTACTTCAGGGAAGCATGTTAACTAAACCTGAAGATGTAATCTAGATGTCATGTAAACGACGTAAGGTCAGACGACAACAACCAAACCGCTAAGGGGATCTATGTGAAGCAAGTAATGAGTTCAGGCTTCAGACATGAGGCGTCAAGTGGATTGGTATCTCGGTCTAAGTAGTCCTTATGCCCCGCACCTCCCCCAATGATATCTGCAGAGAAACATAAGGATTAATGGCAGATTTTAGAGGATGAAATTAATTATAGGTCAGGTAATGAAGTGTCTAACTGGCAATTCAGTGTTTGTGTTAGCCAGTGACAATAGCTGGTCGAAATTTACAAAACCTGAAGCTCTTTGTTGGGCTAGGGTTATTGCTAGCTGAGATATCGACGAAACTTGTTTGCTCTACGAATCTGATTGAAACAGGGGCATCAGCGAATCTGAAGTTTTGGATGCTCCTGGTGACATCAAAAACAGTTAGCTCATAAAAGGATCCTTGTTTGAGCAGGTGTTTGAATCTAGATGGTGAAGGATTGAAATAAAATCATGGATTAAAGTAACTTATAAGAGATTAAAGAGAATCAGATAATCTTCCCGTCAATCAGAACCATGTCAACACCTATGAACTTACCCCTTTTCTCTGCAATGACCTTCCTTCAATTCTGAAAATAGAATCTGGAAATTAACCATTCATTTTTGGATCTTTTCTGGAGAACTCTTGAAAAAACGTTAGCAGACAGAAGAACTATGAAACTCACTTGTGAAATTGATCGGAGAAAAGAGTCATTTAAGAAGAGGTAATGGGTTTCATTGATTCAACTCGACGTTACCTCGTAGAACCGAGGCGAAGAGGAAAAGGTACGGCTGAATCTGAAGTGATTGAGTTGCCACGTGGCGAAAAAAAGCCCATATCTCCTAAATGACGTGGCTGCAGGAGGTGAGAGAAAACTCTCCTTTATAGTTATAGATAGCAACATTTGTGAATAGTTTGATCTGTTCGTCTTAGACTTGTTTCTTTTTTCTTTTTTTTCTTTTTCTTAGACTACTTTTAGGGTTAATGAAAGGGCTTATTTGTGTACCAACCATATTTTGAAGATAAATCAGGTAAATAACAATGATTTTGACATAATAAAAAAACTTACATTTACATTCTAATTTATCCGGTTATACCTTTTTTCTTTGTCATTACCCGGTAAAAATATGGTCTATATATCCATGTCACCAATAAATATATAGTTAAATGTATCTAGAAACTATTTTACACGAAAAAGAAAGAATCATCCATGTCACATGTTTATTGACCACATACACATGCACTGAATGTTTTATTCCACATGGTCGAAGTAGTATAGGATTATAACTCCATACACAACTCCTAAATATTAAACATTACCACAAATCCTATATACTAAACCCTAAACTCCAATCACTAAACCAAAATGTAAACTATAATATATAGTTATAATATTTTGAATAAAATTAAAATATGAAATAGTATATACTATTGACCATATACATACGCATCAAATGCTCTATTCCACATGGATGAAATAGTATAGGATTATGACTTCATTCACAACTCCTAAATATTAAACATTATCCCAACTCCTAAATACTAAACCCTAAATTCCAATCACTAAACTCAAACCCAAATGTAAACTATAAAATATAGTTATAATATTTTGAATAAGATTAAAATCTGAAATAATATATACTATTGACCACATATATATGTACTGAATGTTCTATTCCATATGGCCGAAGTACTGTAAGATTATGGCCCAAATGTAGCTGTGGTTAACGAAATTTATGTGAAGTTTACACTTATGTGGATCTGGTTAACAAAATGATAAAATTGAGATTTAAATTCTTAGTTTTGATAGCAACGATACAACAACAAAACATAATTTATACTTATGCACTGTACAATCATATTTATATTTTATATTCTGCAAATAAAATAGAATACAACAAATAGTAAATATTATATAATTCATTTCACATGAATGGTCTTTCCATTTTACGTACACACGATCTATTAGGCTTATATACACATTGCATCATTACATATAAATGAGAATATATTCACCAGATGGTCCAAATCCAGTTTCGAACAATTTACTTGGCAGCCTAAATCTTTAATTTGTAACCTGAGAAACAAAAGAAAAAGATAAAAATGTTAGGATCTATATGACAAAATAAATGTAAAATAAATGGTATAGTATAACAATAATGTGGAATGGAAACCATGTAAGACGTAACGATATGCATAGCTCACGATCTTAAACCACACATGGGAATATATATGAAAACCCTATCAACTAATCACGAATCATTTTTAACGTAACTAGAAACAAAATCTTAGTCATCTTATACAAGAGATTCATAATAATCTGGCATACGACACGTGGATAACTTTATAAAGTTATTAAATCTTGAAACTGGCTTATTATTATGAACCGATGTACATGAATATATAGAAGAAAAACATAAGTTACACTTGATTCGTTGTGGCATTAATTTGTAAATTAATTAAGTTATAAGGTCTCATCATGGTACAAAGGGAAAGACAGGTAATTAAACTATATATTTTGAAGTAGATTTTAGAAATGAAGACAATCTGTATGGCTGTATCCTTGAAAATTTTAAGATAAAAATGAGATAATCATTGAGAATTCACCGTGAACTCACAGTTAAGACGGTGTTAAATGTTGGCGTTAAGCGAAACGACGTCGTTTTCAAATGAGATGAAACGACGTTATTTCACATGATTTGAAAATAAAAAAAAAGTACACCCCTGGATTTGAATTCGGGGTTGATTAGGACTAATGGCAAGGTATTTTAGCACTGGGCTAGTGGCACTTTCAATGGAGTTACTAACACATTTAATTTTATTTGGTACTGATTGAATATAAAACAATTCTCTAAAAACTTTATAAAATTAATTTTAAAATTAAAATTAAAAATAAAATTTTTAAAATTAAAAATAAAATTTTATTTGTTCTTTAAAAAATCAAAAATCTTCCAAAATTTTTATTTTTTTTAATTCCAAAAAATTTAAAAAATACCCACATATTACAAAAAATACCCACAAATTAAAATTCCAATTCCAAAAAAAATTAAACAATTTTCAGCTAAAAATTAAAATCGCACTCATAATGGGTACAATATTTATTTTAAGCATTTTAATTTAATTTTAATATTTGAGTATCTTTTTATCTGCGTATAATTAATTTCAAATTTTAGCAATTTTGGAAGATTTTTGATTTTTTTAAAGAAAAAATAAAAATTTAATTTTAATTTTAATTTCAAAATTAATTTTAGAATTTTTTTTATTTTTTCAATTTTTTGGAATTTTAAAGATCTTTTAAAGTTAATAGATAATTTTTTATATTCAGTCAGTACCAAATAAAATTAAATATGTTAATAACTCCATTGAAAGTGCACTAGCCTAGTGGTAAAATACTTTGCAATTTCTCCCAACCAACCCGAGTTTGAATCCCATGGTCTACTTCTTTTTATTTTACTTAACGCCAATAATAAAAGACGTCAAATTTTTCTGTTAAATTTGCTGACGGCGTGCTAAATTGACAAGTCAACGAAAACATTGTTAATTAATTTTAAAATCAATGAAAGTTTTGTGTTTTTTTTGTCAGCTCAAAAGTTCATGTTTCTTTTGGCAATTCCTGCAAAGTTAGTGCTTTTTTTGGCCGAATTCTCGATAACCATTTAATAGTAACAGCTAAATTGGACTTATAAGATCAAGTAATTTATAAGTCCTTTCCCCCAAAAATTCCACAAATACGGACACACTGCATTGACTACACACTGCATTGACTACAAAGTCAATATGGAAATATGGAAAAGAAAAGGAAAAATCCACCTAGGAATGATACACCAAAGTCCAAATATTTTCCGAGTATACATATGAACACTTAATAATAACATCAAAGAAAATATTAAAAGATTCTTAAAATAAGTCCAGCCAGATAAATCTAGTCCTTGTAATAAATCAGACCATATATATAAACTGATATCATTTGACCAAAAAAAAAAAAAAAAAAATATATATATATATATAAACTGATATCATTTGTCTTTCTTTCTTCATCTCCGACCAGATCCTATTGGTCAGAAGAAACTCGGGTTCCGGCCATGACTCAGCGATGCTCTCACTGCAATCACAATGGTCACAACTCACGGACATGTCCAAATCGTGGGGTTGTGCTTTTTGGTGTAAGGCTCACCGAAGGTTCAATCAGGAAAAGTGCTAGGTTGGGTAATCTTCTTAGCCTTGGTGAAATCTTTCCTAAAATTAAAACTTAAAATAAAACTATATAAACTTTCCGTACTTCTTTACGTACGTTTCTAATAACAAAAGAAATTAAATATACATTAGGTTTAAGTTTGATCACTCAAATTTTATTATGATTGACTAAATGCAAGTGCACAGTAAAATAAAATGTGCAGTGGTAATGCAAGATCATGAAGACCAAAGATCACATGTACAGATATACAAATTACTAGCTAGATTGAACTAATTGCAGACATACTAGTCTTCAATAAAATATGCACATAATTTTGTATCTAACTGATGGATTAATTTCAAACTGGTGGAATTGGAAAGACAATTTAAGTTCTATCTTGTGTTTAAATTTAAGCTCAATCTATTGACGAAAAATCTTCCATTTATTGTTAAGTTTCTAAAGCATCTGCAAAATTCTTCATTTTCAATTTTTCTTTTTGCATCAGCACAAAAATCATATAAAACAATTGGCAACAAACCAATTGTACTACGTCTGCATGATCTCTTTCGATTTTATTCGGATTGTTCAATTTTAAATTTTTTTTTGTATGAATGTGAAATTATATTCAAACAAAAGACTGTGTTACATCAGGTGCATCTTTATTTTAGATGTATTTGAATCTTAGAAAGAACAAAAGAACTTAATGAGAAAAAAATATCTCTAATTGTTCGAAACCAAAGTATCATCGACCCATCTGCGCTCGAAGCTCCAACCACTATGAGAGGTTATCTATAAAGTTAGCACACCCAAAAAATACCAAGTAATAAATTCACACTGGTACGTAAATTGATTATTGCTTCACGTATTTTTATAAGAAAAACATAACGACAAAAGGTTTTTGCTTGTTTTAAATCCAAGTCTAAAGAAGAACTAAGAAGCATTATTAAGACACATTGTTATAATTTGTGTACAGAATTTCTTAACCTCAGCTGAGAATATACGGCAAAAAATATATCAGAGAAAGCTCTGCATCGTTGATGCATAAACTAACTAGCACATACGAGATGATAATCACAACGAAGATTTCAATTAAGAAAGCATATTGCTATTGAACCATCATACATAAAACGAAATTATCATAATCAAACGTGCGTACACACGGGATTATTTTGCTATCGTTACATATTATAGTCCCATTATGATTATCACATCACTGAGTCAATAGTTACACTTTTTTTTTGTTTCAGTTAGGAAAATGATGGCCAGGATCAGGTTTGTCCACACCATCGACGTTCCTAAGCCAAAACATCATGTCAAAAGAAGCAGCACCCTCAGGGACACCATCCATCACCAACTCTTGTCCTGGCGGAAAGAATATTCCGGTACGTGGGTGTGGAACCCACTCCTCTTCGCCGCCACAATTAATCTCTACCCTATGATCAGAAATATCTTCAGAGTAGTGGACAACCATAGGATTTAGTTTTGCAGCTTTGCTGCTTATCCTTGCTCGTCCTTGAACTTGCTTCCAACTCCTATATCATCATTATCATATAAATATTATTTACTCTTTTTTCTTAATTCACATAAGACGTCCAAGTTTTTTATATTCGACTTGCACATTACTTCTAGATTATCTTTCAACACCACCCTAGCTTGTTTATACAAAGACGTTAAGATATAATGTTTGATAAAAATTTCGTGTATGAATTTCTTTTGAATAAGGTTTTGTCGAATTTTTGTTTTGTTTTTTTACTTTCACAAAGTTTTTTTCTAAAAAGTTTGTTTTGTTGTTGTTGATAATATCATTTGATTAGTGAAATTAAAGAAGAATGATGAGAAAAGTTGTGGCGTTGACCTTAACAGCAGCATCGGTACTTTGGCGATCCCACGTCTTCCCATCAGTACTGTGTATGTAAGTACGCCCACGAACTCAGAAGAAAGACACAAATTGGTCTTTTTATAACTTTATTATGTTATATGAAATAGCGTACTTTTTTTAACTTTGAAATAGCGTACTAAGATATACGTTGATGTTAGTAAGAGTATATATTTCTATCAATCTATATAACTTGAGCTTGTGTTCTTAAATTTCTTTGGCCTCTTCTCTATATATACCCACACGCGAGAAACTGTACTTAGTGGTAGAGAATCTGGAGAGTGGGGAGGGAAAAGAAGAGGACAATATATGTTTTTTAACAATTTCTCAGTTTGTTAGTCGTTGAAGAATTTAACGTGGGGATATTATATGTTTTCTTTAATAATTTATCAGTTTGTTAGTTGTTACTATATGAGAATTTAACGTGAGGATAATACTATCTCAGTTTGTTACTTGTTACTTTGAAAGAATTTGACGTGCTCCCATCGACCGAGTGGTACAATGAATTAGGAGATTCGGGTTTCAGATTCCAGAATATGCAAAAGGTATTATTTAGTTGCAGATTGTGGGTGTATGTAAAATAATATGTTAACCGTTTGAATCGTGTATCACGTTCGATATGTTTAAAATATGATCGTATTGTTAAGAAAAATATATATTAACTTTTACGAATAGTTTGATCTGTTCGTCATAGACTATTTTGAGGGTTAATGAAATATGGAGTTGAAGAAAAAAGCTAGAGAATTTGACGTAAAATGTGTTGAAGAATATCAAAGTACAAAAGGTTTGTTGTTGTTTATTAAAAATTAAAATAAATTAATATCGATTTATGAGAGCCATTGGTTGTAAGAAGTTCCGAATTTAATCCGATTATGACATCGGATGGTGATAATTGCAAGAAGTATATATTTCGACATCACGTCCACGCGTGTATAAATACTTGTAGTTGTAGATGTAATGATTTTAGGAGTTTTTGCCAAAACTAACCCACAACTTGATTTTAATCCCAAACCTATACCCAAACTTGAATCAAATGCAAAACTAACCTAAAAACCTAATGAAATTACAGCTCAGCCCATTGTGACCAAACAAAAAAACAGAAGCCATTTTTACGAATATAGCCCCAGTAAATCGTCTGAGTCGTCTGAGATGTTGGAAGTCGTCTCGACGACTGAAGTGTAAGTCGCCTGGTACCAGTTTATTTTAAAAATAATTTATAAATCTTGTAAAACAATATTTTGATGCGTAAAAAATAAAAATCAAGTAATTATAAACAGTTTTAAGTGATATAAATTAAGATATGATAAAATTGATTTGTTTTGAAGATAGATGAATGGAAGTAGTGAATCATGAAATACTTTGGTTTAGGAGTTTGGCAAACATATGTTGTAGTATTGTATGTATTGTTAGGGTTAGATTTTGGAAAACTAAAATGTTTTTTTCAAAAATTAGTTTTCACCTATATGTGTTTATTTCTGTGTATAGTAAAACACTTTTCAAGTTTGATTTGGTTTTATGAAGAGTTTAATTAGATAATTAAGTTTAGGGATTATGTTTAGGTGTGGACGACTTATATTTCAGTCATTTGTTGAATAATTTATCCGGACGACGTATATTTCAGTCGTCCACATCGTACCGAACCTTTAATTTTACCAATGTACGTTTTAACTTAACCGGATCATTTTACTCGGACGACTTACATTTAAGTCGTCTGGTGAAGAAATTAAAACAGACGACTTACATGTAAGTCGTCCAAATATTCCCGCCTAAATTTTTTTTTAAAAATTATTTTCCCGCTTAAATAATTTAAACCAGACGACTTACTTGTAAGTCGTCTGAAAAGTCTTCTATTTTAGTTTTCCACTAAAAATATTTAATTTCCCGCTAAAAATATTAAACTCTTCTGGACGACTTACATGTAAGTCGTCTGTTTTAATTTCTTCACCAGACGACTGAAATGTAAATCGTCCAGAAAGTCGTCTGAGTCAAAAATATTTAACCGAATTGGATTTTTTGTATCCCTATATAAAGAAAAATTTACACATTCTCTCTCCTCCTCTCAAATGGCTGCAACAAAAATGTAATGTTCATCATTCTAAAACTCTCCAACCTCTCTCTAATCTCTTTGACTTGAAAACACCAAACTTTATATGAATTTTTCAGTTTTGTCTTATGTATTTCTTACTAATCTATCTCTTTTGCAGGTCTTTAATCAAATGGTACTCATCTTCCACTAATTTAGAGGTAGATCTATTAATTTTAGATATGTATTTTTGTGTGTTCTATAAATGTAGATTTATCTAATCTTCCACTCATTTTCTCTAGTCATTTGAACGTTTTTGGATATGCAGGTTTTTCAGATCTGGATTTGATATGCAGGTTTTTCAGATCTGGAAGACTTCTGGGACGACTTACCTGTTAGTCGTCTGGAAGTCGTCTAGACTTCTTGGAAGTCTTCTGACAAAGTCGTCTGGACTTCCAGGAAGTCGTCTGGACTTCCAGGAAGTCGTCTGGACTTCCAGGAAGTCGTCTGGACTTCCAGGAAGTCGTCTGGACTTCCAGGAAGTCGTCTGGACTTCTAGGAAGTCGTCTGGATTTTTCTGAGCGTTTTGGTAAGTTCTTATGTCTGATTTTTCTTCATTTGGTAACTTCTTGTTGTATAAAGTTCTTACTTTTTTCCCAAACTAAAACTCTCCAAACCCACTTTAATCTCTTTGACTTGAAAACACCAAACTTTATATGATTTTTTCAATTTTGTCTCATGTCTTTCTTACAATCTATTTTTTTTTGCAGGTTTTTAATTAGATGGTACTCATCTTCCACTAATTTAAAGGTAGATCTATTATTTTTAGATATGTATTTTTGTGTGTTCTGTAAAGGTAGATTTATTTAATCTTCCACTCAATTTTTTTCTGTTTTAAGCCATTTGAACGTTTTTGAATATGCAGGTTTTTCAGATCAGGATTTAATATGCAGGTTTTTCAGATCTGGAAGACTTCTGGGACGACTTACCTGTTAGTCGTCTGGAAGTCGTCTGGAAGTCGTTTGGAAGTCGTCTGGACTTCCTAAAAGTCGTCTGGACTTCCTGTAAAGTCGTCCGGAAGTCGTCTGAACTTCCTAAAAGTCTTCTGACAAAGTCGTCTGAACTTCCTGGAAGTCGTCTGGACTTCTTAGAAGTCGTCTGGACTTCTTAAAAGTTGTCTGGTCTTGTCTACTCAAGTGGAATCCAAGCTTGTCTTTGTAGAGAAATGATCTATAATAGTTTTGTTTGTGGTCTGTTTTGTGAATTGCATGTATACTTTTTTAGTTGTGAATTTTTTGTAAAATCAGTAATAATGTTTTCCAAGATGTATTAAATATGCTAACAATGTGTTTACACATTTACAAATCAATGAAATAATAAACTTCAGTAGCCTTTTTCTTATCTTTGGATCTCTCATATGCAATAATAAACTCCAATGGCCTTTTTTTCATCTTAATAAACAAGAATGTTGGTAGCTTCATATTGATACAACATTTTAAGAAGCATTTAACCCTTCTTCCAACTCATAACAATAGTCATCATTATTGTCTATAACAATAATACTTAAGAGATGGAAACAAACAATAGTAACTAGTCAAAGCATATCATATTTATTATACGTTTGCGTCGAAAAACTTAGTTAAATTTAGTAAAACTAAGGGAGAGAACATATTTTGTAAATATGAGTTTTACATATCTTGAAGTTACTTATCACTCTTAAAAATACAAGTTATTCAAAAACTAACGTAGAAGACTTAAAAACTATCAAAGAAGATGCGGACGACTTCAGTCTAAGTTGTCCAGACGACTAAACTATACGTCGTCTGGTCAATGCAGAGGTTATTTTTGCAATTGACTTTGAAATCTGTTATTTCGGACTACTGAAAATAAGTTGTCTAGTATTGTTTGGTTAAAAAAAAACTCCAAAAAAGCTAGACGACTTACATTTCAGTCGTCATAGGTTAGTTTTGCATTTGACTGGATTATTTCAGAAGTTTGACTTTTCTGGACGACTTACATTTCAGTCGTCTAGTGAAAATTAAAATAATAATATTTTTTTAAAAGTAGACGACTTACAGTTAAGTCGTTATAGGTTAGTTTTGCAATTGAAAAAAAAACTTCAAGATTTAATTATATACAGACGACTTATAATTCAGTCGTCCACGAGACGACTGAAATTTAAGTCGTTCAGGATTTACGAGGTTTGACCAGAATCTCGGAAAAAAATCCTGGACGACTTACAAGTAAGTCGTCTGGTGGACTACTAAATTATAAGTCGTCTGTGTATAATTAAATCTTGAAGTTTTTTTTTTCAATTGCAAAACTAACCTATGACTACTTAATTGTAAGTCGTTTACTTTTAAAAAAATATTATTATTTTAATTTTCGACAGACGACTGAAATATAAGTCGTCTGGGGAAGTCAAACTTCTGAAATTATCCAGTCAAATGCAAAACTAACCTATGACGACTGAAATGTAAGTCGTCTAGGTTCTTTGGTAATTTTTTTGAAACCAAACAATAGTAGACGACTTAACTTTCAGTAGTCTCAGGTTATAGATTTCAAAGTCAATTGCAAAAATAACCTCTGTGTTGACCAGACGACTTCCAGGTAAGTCGTCTACAGCCCGACGACTTCCAGGTAAGTCGTCTACAGCCAGACGACTTCCCAAGTAAGTCGTCTGACGAACAGATCTGGAAAAAAACTCGATGTCATACCTTAAATTGGTGAGATAAGTTCCTTAGCATACATAAGGCTTCTCCAAGCACATAGAATCACAAACGAAAGTCACCCACCCAGAATCGTTAGCTTCTATGACTCTATGAACCATAAAAAATTTAGAATCAAAATCTTGGGTTTTTTTAGCTCATTGTGGAGAGAAAGTGAGAGATATGTTGTGTTTAGTTCACAAGAATGGAAAAAGAAGAAGGGTAAATCGATTTTGGGAGCATTAAGAGCTTCAAATTGGTTGTTCATGGTGGTTGTGGTATTGATGACAATTGCAATCTTGTAACTACTTGAAGATGATGAGGGTGAGAGAGTAAAGATGTCATTTTCGAAAAAAAAAAAATTGATGGCATTTTTGTAAATTATATGAACTTGTGGGGTGAATAGGGCAAAACTAATTTTCAAAAAAAAAGGAGGTTAGTTTTGTGTTTGACTTTAAGTTGTAGGTCAATTTTGCAAAAATCCCATGATTTTATAAGGGAAAATTAATAATATAACTAAAAATTAGCTGAGAGATAACTTAAGTGTTAAGAAAATTTGATATTTAATCAAGTATATAGTGAGATTCACGCAACAGTTAAATTAATTTTCTGTAAGTGATTAGATCCAAACTTTGATTCTTTTTTAAAAATAATTAGCTCAAACTCCATAATTTTTTAAAAAATTTATGTTATTTTATGCTGCTAAAAGTTTTTAGATATGTTACTGGTGAGGTCACACGAAAAACAATCAAGTTGCACACTCGTAGTGTCGAATGCATGGATTGTCATGCTACTTTCTAGTTAAAAGGCATTATGCATGCTAATTGGTAGACAATGTTTTAGAGTTTAATTTGTATACGCTTGTCTTTTCTGTAGTGTAATGCATTTTCATAAGTGGTTTTGTTTTTCTCTCTTTACTTAAAATTAAAACATTCGCCTTCAAACTTTTCAAATGAAACTAACTTTAACATATGCATGAACATAAGTAACTAAAATGTAAACTACTTATTTAGGTCGCAAGCTTTTCAATAGGAAACTTAGCATATAGTCCTTGATGTACATTGTGTAGCTACAAATGGAAAAAAATGCGAAATACAGTGGAAGATATTTGAATAAGAAAAATAAGACTATAAACAGACAAGTCCATTTAAAATAAAAAGTCCATTTCAACAGATGGTTCCTTTTGTCTACTGAAGAAAACTAAACATTGATCTTAGTTATTCGACTTGATTTGTTGTTATAGCTTTGTAATTTTCTACAAATTTTCAAAATATGCGTTGAGAAATTTATTTGGTAAATATAGAAAATGCAAAGACCCATCTAGATCGTTTATTTTCTAGGAACATGATATATCTGTTCATCTATATATCTTAATACGTTACCATATGAGCTAATTCTGTTTTTGGTCATCAGTTGAAATAAAATATATGCTGATATGCTTAGAAAACACAGAACAAAAAGTTACATAACTACAAATTAACCAATTACACATTTCGTCTACACAATCGCTATTAATGACTCCAATTGTTCGAAACCAAAAGATTATCGACCCAGATACGATCCTGGCTCGAACCATTTTGAGAGGTCTATGAAAATACACGATGGAATTCAAATTGGTGCTTAAGTTGAATTTTGCTTCGCGTATTTTTGTAAGAAAAATCTAAACGATAATGTTCTTTACAAAAAAATCTAAAACTTTTTAACAAAAAAAAAAAAAAAAAAATCTAAAACTGTAGAAAACTTAGGGCTGTTCAATATGGTAAAACCGAACCGTACCGAAACCGAAATAGACAATATGGTTTGGTTTTGGTATATACCATATAAACCGAATGGATATAATTTTATAAAAACCGTAGGATTTGGATATGGTTTGGTATATAACCGATTAAACCGAATAAACCGAACAAAACCGATTAAAAGTAGAAACATGTAAATATGTATCTATTTTATAACAATACATGAAAATCTATTTGTTACATAAGTTAAATTTGTGTTAATAACTATTACCATAATTTTATAGTAAAAAAAAATCTTAATTTGTAAAACACTTAAACTATAACTAAATAACAATACATCGCAATTCAAACATCTTATTTTCTAAGTCTTTTTTGATTTTTTTTATTTATTTTAGTCTTCACTAAATTAATATGAAGATTATAAATTTGATGGATAATAATTAATGGAAATTTTTCAATTGAAAAAGCATGACTTTAATGAACACTAAATATGGAAAAGTAGAAAAACTTTTCTTTCATGTTTCTGTTTTGTTTCATATTGTTATTTTCAAAATTTCAAGCTTTGATTTTAGTTATAAATTTGATTATTTTATTTGATGGCAGAAGTATTTTTACTTTTTTCTTCATTTATTTGAACATGTAATATATTTTTAATAAATGATTGTGTTGACAATATGACTCTAAAATTCATATAATATGATCTCAAACAAAATAATTATGTTTTTTGGTATAAAACCGAATAAACCGAAAACCGACGGTATATAAACCGAACCGAACCGAAGTAAATATGGATTTAGAATGGTAGTTATATTTTACTAACCGAAATACCGAAAACCGAAAAAAACCGAACCGAAACCGAACCGATATCCGGATTGAACACCCCTAAGAAAACTGCATAATTAAGATGCCTCATTCTAATTGGTGTAAAGAACCTCTCAGCCTCAGGTGGGAATCTAAAAATAAAGAACTTTTTTTGTTTCCCTTCTTTTTTTTCCTTTCGATGTGACATAAAATTAACATTCTGCTTTAGTTTAGAACCTCTCAAGTGCAAATCTAGCTTTAATATAAAAGATAAAATATATATGTATGTTTAATTAAATATAGAATCGAGTAAAATAAATAAATGAATGAATAAAAGTGTGAAAGAATGAATAATTAGATATATTATGAGTTAGGGCAATTCTCTCAAATAGCCATTTTTAAGTTTTTGTCACAAAATAGCACTCAAAAAATAAAATGACCAAAATAGATTTTTTTTATTTTGAAAATTTTAATATCTAGTTTTTATTTTTTAATTTGAAATCATATCCCCAAAACTCTATTAGTTAACCATTGAGTATAAGTGCATACTAGATTTTGACCCGCGCTTTCAAAGCGCGGAATCGATTCTTTTAAAAATTTTATTTAAATTAATAAATATTTGTCTAATCTATATTCAATTTTTATAATCTTGTCTTCTTTATTTTTTTATTATATAATAATAAATTTGTGTACTAATTAATTAGTTAAAAGATTTTAAAATGGTAAACTTCTACTCAATAAATTTAATCATATTGTGATTATATATTTGCTAAGGTTATTTATTTACAATTTTAACTTATTAATTGAATATTATATGAAAAATGTAATAGACATTACGTTTTTTATTCTACATATTTTTAAATAATGCATAAATTTTAAATTATAATTACACAAATATTAAATAATAATTATGTATTTAAATTGACCTATAATTGTTTTAAAAAAAACAGTGTTGGACTTCTTTGACTTTAAGTTTTTAAATTATTGGGCTGTTTTGTTTAGTTGGACTGAAGCAATGTTGGGCTTTTAATTTCTGAAAACCATTAAAAACAATTGAAAAATTTATGGAAATTTTTGTAATTAATTGGAAAAGTCAGGGGCATAATTCTAAGAAGGATTCTGCTTTAATAGTATAGATTTACCCTTTAATAAAACTTATTTTGGTCATTTTCCTTTTTTGTAGTCTATATTATACAATTCAGGAAGCATTTCCTTTGACTAACGGAATTTCTCTATATTATAATCTCACTATTAGAATCCAGAACTCCAGAAATCTACAGTTTACAATTCAGGAAATCTACAGTATACAATTCAGGAAGCATTTCCTTTGACTAAGATATGGTGGCCAACAGAGAACACAAGGACTAAACTCAACTGCATATTGTGCTGACAGTTACAGCTAGAGTCAAGTCAAGCTGATGAACATGATCCGCTTAGTATTAGCCTCACAATGGAGACTTCCATGGTGTACATAAAACAAAGTCGCCGCCACTAGACCCAAAAGAGATGGAACAAATGGACTTATTATATCCAGGTTTTGGTTTTGATTTAAAGAGGGAACTAAAACCTACAGTTTTGATTAAAAAAAAAAAAACTAAAACCTATAGAAAAGGATTATATCCATATTCGTTTATACGTCTTTGCAATCAGTTTTTTGTTCGTTTTGCTAACACACAACTGACGGCAGGTTAATTTTAGGGATAATGCGATGTTATGACAGTCAAACAAACGGACAATATTTGATCACAATAGCGACACGCAACATGCTAACGAACATGGTCTAAGATTAAAGTAGCCCGATCATGAAGGCCAAACACGAGCCCAAAAGGAAAGAAAGTAAATCCCCTTTACAAAAAATAACAATTTATTTCAGCTTCATCTTTTGAATACACACATTCACTGCATTAGCAGATAATGATTATGATGTATACAGTTATATATACATAATCATACTGTAATCATAGACAAATCGACTGAGACACCTTACTGTTGGTCTGTTGCTACACTTTTTTCGTTTGTGTACTCTATCTGAACAAGACAGAAATAAACTACACAAGTTCATGTCTCTTTTTAGACATGTCCAAGAATCACAGAGTTTTCGTTGATCTGTCTTTGTGTGTGTAAAGTTCATGGGAGAAGGCTAGCAGAAGACTCATCACCATGTTCTTCATCCAACTGAGACTCAGATGGAACTTCTAAAACTGGTCTTGTTTCCTCTGGTATGAATCTCGCCCATCGTTTCTCCTTCACGAGTTTTAAGAACGGGTGCAAGCAGAACCCAACAACAATAATCACACCGCTGACAAAAAACGTCTTCACGGTGGCCAAAACCATCACAAGGATGAGAAGCAAAGAAGGAGGCAGACATAGCATCAAAGTTCCAAAGGTGTTTAAGGGAACTCTGTAAGGTCGGTTAAGATCCGGTTTCTTGATCCTTAGCTTCACAAAGGCTGCGAATTCAAGAAGCATTCCTAACGCGTATAAAAAATTCAGAAATTCAATGATCTCTTGAAAGCTCATCCATGACAAGAATATGACTCCTGTCGCTGAGCACAAGATACTAATCGTTGGTGTCCCATACTTTGACCTGCATCAATACACAAATAACGTTAAAACCCAGTTGTACAAAGACATTGCAACCAGTGTTCTAAAAATCGGTTTAGTCAGCACCTAGGCGCCGACTAATAATAATTTCCCGCCTAATTACTGCCTCACGATTTCTTGAACATTAATCATAACCAAAACACACTCTTGCAAACTAAGTTAGGAGAACTTTAATAAAACAAAAAATCATAATTTAGTAATTGACCTCTGGGCGAAAAAAGCAGGGAGCATCCCCATCTCACTCATACCAAGAAGCTGAAAAGCATCACTACTCATCTCAGCTTCAAACAGTCCAAGATTCGACATAGCAGCAGCAGCTTGTATCCAACCCTTGAGCCAAACACCACCAATAAGCATCCCAACCTCAGCAAAATACCCATCACTCCACTCACCTGAAGCAGACTCGCTTAAAGCTCCAGTCCCCGCCATCAAGGGAATCAAATACGATCCCATAACCAACAAAACAGCTCCAAACAAAGCCTTCGGAAACGTCTTCCCGGGGGACTCAACTTCCCCAGCAAGAGTACTAGCCTTGTCCCAGTAGTTCAGATTCCAAAACATGGTGTTGAAGTACCCTCTCCAGTTAACTTTCTTGAAATCAACAAACAGCCAACGCTTAGGACTGATCCTAGGAACCGCTAGCAAAGCCATCACAACGAAAGGGCAGAGGGAGAAGACAGCTAGCAGAACAGCTGAGAAGCCAACGATATGCAAGCCTCTGTAGTTCAAGTACGTCAGCGAGAACGTGAGGACTAATAGTGCAGGAACACGAGCAGCTGCATGGTTCAAAACAGGGAACGAATGTTTCAAGTAATCAAGGAACAACACAGGGTAGAGAGCATTGTCCATAACACCACTGAACCACTTCCAGAACCCTTCCTGGAACCCCCAGAAGGGGCCAAACGCTGAAGAGATCCAGACCACGTAGCCTCCGTTCTCAGGGAAGCTTGTGGCGAGCTCGGCTGTGACTAGAGCTTCGGGTATGCTCCAGATCAGAGGGAAGATGAGGAAGCCTAGAAGGGCTAAGAGAGGACCACCACCTGATTTGACAGAGTCTTCCACACCAAAAGGGCCGCCAGAGACTTCATAGAAGATGAGGAATACAAGAGGCAAGAGTGTTAGCTTTGGACTTGGTTTCGTCTTTGAGCTGTTGTCATCGTTTGCGATTATCTCTTCACCCATCAGACAAGAGAGAGAGAGAGAGAGAGAGAGAGAGTCCTGTGGATAACAAACAAAAAAGATTGAAACTTTACAAGAGAAAATCTAAAAAGCAAGAGTCTTTTGAGAGATTATATGTTCAAAAAGGCAGAGGATATACGAACCAGAAAGTCAAATTAAGAAGATGGGTTTCTGGGTCTCTGACTCGTTCTCTCTTTCTCTGATGAAACCCAGAAACTGATGCAGATGAAAATGATTGGGGGAGACGAAGCTTGAACAAGTTTTCTTTATCAGATTTTAAGATGGGATGTGACGTGTGATGATTTGAAAAGATCTTGATGAATCGTGTTTTTGGTGTGTTCATTAGTTTATCTGTAATTAAAGACGCCACATGGCTCCCACTACACTTACCCCATCAATCCTGGACTTTGTCAAACTTTTGCTTCGGACAGGAACCTTTTCTTCTCTTCTTCATTTCTACATTTATTAATATAAAACAAAAGTCAAATCAATTTATAACTTGGTTTTTGGATTCGGCCTTATCAATTCAGCCCAATACCAAACTAATAGATTCGATAAGCAAAGTTTCTAAGTTGGGTGCATTGCAAGTTTGTAACTGTGAGATTCTAATTTAAATTGGTTGCTTAGTTCTTTTAAATTCGTAGGCTCCTCCACAGGGACCACAACCCATTTTTTCCATCACTGATGAAACACACATTAAATCAATTTTTGGACCTCCTGCATGATGGATGAGTAATAAGCATGCCATTAGTAAATGGCCCATTAGCCAACAGTCCCAACACTTTTGATATGTGCCTTATGATTAAGTATTAACACACAATCTACAATTATTCTTTTTCATTTCATATGTCCACAGATCAAGGCACTATCCATGTAATTCTCTGCCTTACCAAATGAAAGAAAAGAAGAAGAATAATAAAACATCATGAAAGGTTTTATAGTTTGGAACTGCGGAGCTCTTCTATGTATTTCCACGAACACATCAATAGAAAAGTAAGACTAAATACATACTCTAACTTAAGTGAAGGAAAGTTTCGCCATGAATCTCAGTTGTAGTAACTATCACATATAGTGAAAAGCTTCTCCTATGAACAAACAAACACATGGATTGATTGATTGGTAGATATTGTAGCTTTGGATTTTTTTGCTTTAAGATTTTAAGTGTAGATTTTGTGTGTTTTAACTTTAAATTTTATTGTTGTAAGTTTATTTCAAAGTTTTAAAAGCAGTAAACCTAAGGGTGTGATTGGTAAGAGCTGTGATTTCATTTTCTGGCTGTAAAAATATTGCGATTTTTTTGGCTTTGGCTCTAGATTTTTAACTTTTAAAAGTCTTTAAATTTGGGTGGTAAGAATTTGTTTCTGCATAGCAATTATAAAGTCACAAATTTAATGAAGTGTTGTGGACTAAAAAAAAGAGCTGTGAGCTTAAGAAAAATCAAAATTGGTGTAGATTTAGAGATGTGAGTATAATTGTGGTTGTAGAGATCAACTATAACAATAGCCAATTACACCTAAAGCTCTAGA
Organism: Brassica napus; assembly: GCF_020379485.1. Taxonomy (NCBI): domain Eukaryota; kingdom Viridiplantae; phylum Streptophyta; class Magnoliopsida; order Brassicales; family Brassicaceae; genus Brassica; species Brassica napus. The sequence goes on along the minus strand of NC_063434.1, from coordinate 24,168,425 downwards.
AGAATTAATTTTTAGAGCATTATATTTCTTTTTAAAAATTTTGGCTTTAGCTTTAGTTTTTATTAATAAAGCTTGATTGCTTTGATTTTATTGTTCTAAAGAGAATTATGGTTGTGTAAAACACTCACAGCCAACACCGATCACCCCTGCAGTAAATGATTAAATAAGAAAATCATCTACTTCCTTAATTCATATGTTTACAATAGTTACGGCACACCACTAATCTAGTTAATTTAGGATTTTTGTGAATAAAATATGTAAAGGATTGGACAGAAAACGAAAGAATTAGCCATTTACGTATAGCTTTTTTAGGCAATTAAAAAGAGTTTAAATCTGAAAATGGATTTGAACAGAAAAAAAAATGAAAAAGGAGACTGAAATTAAAAAAAGATGAGCTACACAACATACAGACAGAAGAAGTATACTAAAAAGTTTGGGAAAATCCCCAAATCCAGAAACCCCACCTCCACCACCACCACTCTCACAATCTCCTCTCCTCTCTCTCTTGGCTGCGAAGGCAAGTTAAATTATTCAAAATCTACATCGAGGGATCTTTTTGTTTTGCACCCAAATCTTCAGCCTAAGTGTGACAAATCTCTGTAATGCACTCAGAGGATCACGAAGCCGCCGAAGCAGACGAGGAGGAAGAAGAGGAGAGATAATGGTCCCCGCGATTCCTCAAGCAGCAACCTCCACCAGGAAACCACCTCCAGATCCGCAAGACAAACCTCTCCCCAGCAACAATGAACGAAGAAGACCTACACTCAAAAATGTACCCTCTCGCTACTTATCCCCTTCTCCTTCCCATTCTCACTCTCACTCCACCTCCTCTATCACATCTTCGTCGTCTGCATTACTCAAGACGAGTAAGCGGTATCCTTCCCCTTTGCTCTCTCGCGCCACTCCTCCCGCTTCTAATCGGATCAACGCGCCTTCCTCGCTACCCAATCGGTCTCAATCGGTAGACCGTCGCCGGCCGTCGCAGACTCCTGTCGCTGAAATGTCGGTGGCGGCGAAGATGCTCATCACTTCCACCAGGAGCTTATCTGTTTCCTTCCAAGGAGAGGTGTTTTCACTTCCGATTAGCAAGAAGAAGGAGATTACTACTACTACCACCACGCCGGTTTCCCACCGGAAACCTACCCCCGAGCGGCGGAGGTCGCCGCAGGTTCGAGATCAGAGGGAGAACTCAAAGCCGGTTGACCACCAGCAGCAGCAGCTCTGGCCAGGCGCTTCCACGAGAGGAAGTTCTAAATCTGCGGTGAGTTCAGTTTCTAAAAATGTGGATTGTGAGTGTGATGATAGAGGGAAGAAGCTTGGATCAATGTTGCAGCATTCTCTGATTGATGAGAGCTCTAGAGTTGTGAGACTAGGTTTAGATTTGGGAGAAGGTGATGAGAGCACGAGAAGAGTAACAAGACCAATTTCACATTCACGCTTGGGTTCTAGTGACTTTACTGCGTCTGATTCTGATAGTGTTTCATCTGGTAGCACTAATGGTGCGCAAGAACGTGGTGAAAGAAGGAGCTCGCAACGTAACGTTATAGCTTCTGCTAAGTTCTGGCAAGAGACTAACACCCGGTTAAGACGGTTGCAGGATCCTGGCGGCTCACCTCGGTGCTCTAGCCCGAGTTCGAGGATAAGTAGTATCTCATCAAAGTTGAGTCAGTCTAAACGGTTCTCTGGTGATACTCCGTTGGTGTCATCTCCTCGTGGTATGGCTTCTCCGATGAGAGGTGGTGCTACTCGACCTGCTTCACCTAGTAAGGTTAAGGCGACAGCTACTTCATCTACTGCTAGAGCACTTTCTAGTCCTTGTCGAGTGAGAAATGGAGTTTCTGAGCAAATGAACGCTTATAACCGCAACTTGCCTTCGATTCTTTGTTTCACTGCTGATATTAGGAGGGGGAAGATTGGGGAGGATCGGGTTGTGGATGCCCACTTGTTGAGGCTTCTGTATAACCGTCATCTGCAGTGGCGGTTTGCCAATGCCAGGGCTGACTCCACTTTCATGGTGCAGAGACTGAGTGCAGAGGTATCTATTCTTATACCATCAATGCTATGTTAATAATTGTGGACGTATGGTTGTACCTGCTTGGATCGTAAGTGTTTTTAGCACTGCAGCAGAGTTGGAGAGTGCATGATTTGTAATCTATTTTATCGGTAGAATAGGGTATGAAGTCTTGCTAACTGTAGTATAGAGTTCTTATAGATAGTTGAGTCATTAACTTGGTCCAAGAAACTAGACACACTCTAGTGAAAGCAGACTTTCTTTTTTTGACAGAAAAACCTGTGGAATGCATGGGTATCAATCTCGGACTTGCGTCATTCTGTCACTCTGAAACGGATCAGGTTGCTCTTGCTGAAGCAGAAACTGAAACTAGCTTCCATCTTGAAGGAGCAGGTGGGAATATGAACTTCTAGCAATTTCGTTTATCATGTTATTGCGTTTGTAACTGCTCTGTTGACGCTAACAAAACCCGTTGTATTTGGAAATTGTAGATGGGTTACCTAGAAGAATGGTCTCTTCTAGACAGAGATCATTTGAATTCTTTGTTGGGAGCAACTGAAGCCTTGAAAGCCAGCACGCTTCGTCTTCCAATTATTGGAAAAGCTGTGGGGAGTGCTATTTTTTTTTTTTTGAATTATACACAGTTTCCCCAAAGGCTTCCCAGGCCCAAGGGACTAATCTGTGTCGCTGCGGCCCGAATGTTAAATTTCGCAGTGGCCGGGAATCGAAACCAGGTGGCGGTACTCACAGCTGTGAGCCCTTTACCACCAGAGCTAGATGCCCCGGTTGGGGAGTGGAGTGCTATTTTACCTTACTCTAATATGTTAATTTGTGTTGGCTTATTTTGTATCCTTAGGTAATGAACACTAGATTCCGTTTTCTAAATGTTCTTTATGATTTTTATGTTGTTAGGTTGATATTCTACATCTTAAGCATGCTGTTAGTTCAGCTGTTGATGTGATGCATGCTATGGCGTCTTCCATATTCTCGCTGACATCGAAGGTAAATTTCTTGTCTCAGGGATTATAACGTGAGTTATGTGACTTATGAAAGCTTATCCTCTTATCGCTCTTCTATGCATTGTCTCTATTGCTTGGAAGAATAGAAAATTAGAATGCAGTATACTAGCTGCGACATGAGAATAAAGAATATCGTAATGATTATTATTAGATAGCAGGTGGAAACTTGCTTTTGTCCATTCTTATATGCATATATGTCTAGAACTAGTTATTCTTGAAAGTCCTCTAAAGCATTTCTTTCTAAAAATGCTCAACTGTTTCGAATATTAGTTACTGGCACGGAAGCAGTTTTAACTCTGGTCAGAAACTAGAACCTGGTTGTTTGTCAATGCACTTGTCTTGAGTGGTTTAATAGGTGCTTTGTTGTTGTTTGATGTCATTGGTAGGTGGATGGAATGAATTCAGTAATGGCGGAGATGGTGAATATCACTGCACAAGAAACGGTCTTGCTCGAACAATGTCAAGGATTCTTATCAATAGTAGCAGCTATGCAGGTTAAAGAATGCTCTCTCTGGTTTTCTCTTCCCTTTTTTGCATGTTTCCTTCCTGATCAAGCTTTTATAAGCAAATCAATACACTCTTGCTAGGTTAAAGACTGTAGCTTGAAGACGCACATAATACAACTAAGCCGGAAACTGACTTCACAACTGTAGAAACTGATGATGGGTTTATGACTACTCTCTCACACCACTCCACAACATGATTGCTAACCATGCTTACATTCCCACGGCCTTTAGTCATTTTCAACCGGATCAAAGGTGAGATTCTCGGAGGATATCTGTTTCCTTACGTAAGTTTCTTGTTTTGGAGATTACATCAGAGAAAGTTAATAGAATAGGATGCGGTGCTTTTTTTACCTATGAAGTTTTTAGCCTTAATTGTATACAATGAATCGTTCTCTTTGTTCTCTAATGAAGGAAAAAGTGTATATAAAAGAAAGGTTCTCTAACGATTGATTGCTTCTCCTTTCGGATCGACATTCCAGATCTTTCCCATTTAGGCATTTACTTGTTTAGGTGTTGATTTTCTTACCGCTGTCTTGTTTACTATGTGTCGTTGTTTAGTTATGTGTGTAGACTCCTCGTCGTTTTTATAAATACATATCTTGTTGTTTTTCCTCAAGTGTCGCGCATCAAATGCATTTGGACTACGTGTTTCACTATTTGTTGTGTGCTTAAATAAATAGACAAATGACGTCATTATTCTTATTTGTTCAGTACGGTTGATTGTTTGTAGTTTTTGTTTTAGTTTTTGGTTTTTGCTTTTGTAAAAACCATTTTTTATCCAATCAAGTTTTTAGTTTTTAGTTTTTGTTTTTGTAAAAACCATTTCACTTCCAATCAAGTTTTTTAACAAATAGATTCCCTAAAATTTAGGGAAACTAGTTTTTCAAAATTTCAACCAATTTGTGAAGAAAAGCCAAAAACCAACTTTTGTGGGTTTTCAATACAAAAACGAATTTTGTTTATTTTGTATAAAATACTATATTTTAATTATTAATAATTAAGTAAATAATGTTTTCATAAAGATAAAATTCCCATACAATATTTTTTATCATTTAACATTAATGTAAAATAATATATGTGTTTCATATATGTAAATAAATATAGATAATATTAGTATTAGTTGTAACCAATTACTTATTAATATCTATAAATAAATTATTGAATAATTTTATTATACATACTAAACAACAACTAAAAATTATAAATTTAAAATATTTTATTAATACAATATATTATATTAATTTGAAAAAATAGCCATTCAAGTTCTAAAAAACGAAAAATATTTTATGTAATAAAATTTATAAATACTTTCAAAATTTTAAAATATTATAATTTTAATAGTTTATAGATATTTTATTAATTATATTTAAGTATAATACTTAAAAATAAAATAATTAAAACATGGTAATGTTTTTATTTTAAATAAAATCCACTATATTTTGATAAATTTTAATGGTATTTTTAAAAAAAATATTATTTTAAAACAATGTATTGCTTATTTTATAAAAAAACTAAGAATACAGCAAAATAAAAATCTAAAAACCAAAAACCAAAACCAAAAACTGAAACTCAAAAACCAAAATCTAAAAGTTAAAAACCAAAAACCAAAATCTAAAACAAAAATCTAAAAACCAAAAACTAAAACCAGAAACTAATGGAAACAATCATCACCCAAGACTTGGTGAGTGGTGACCAAGTGATCCTTTTTCTAAATTTTGATAGTAAGAACAAAAAAAAGAAAAGCTTTATAAGAATTTATATGGATAAGATTATAATTAGCAACACGTCAAGAACATCATAGTTTATATGCAAGACGAACACGAATGGAATGTACACAGTTGATTTAGAATTTTCAATATTCTTATCTATTAAGTCTTTAACTAGAAACTTTTCACACCTTTTTGTACTTTTCATTCACATAATAATATCTTGTGCCGAATTTGAGGCTTCTCTTTATTTAGAAAATTAAATAAAAAATAGTTTTGTGGTGTTTTGGTGTAAGATATAAACAGCACCGCCAAACCAAAATGGCTGCCACTTCATTAATGAAAATTAATAAAATACGTTGCAGAACATATTAATCAGCAAAGACATATGTGGTGGTTCTATTGATTTTGCGACGCGTATTAGTAAATGACACTTTACACTTAACAATAACGTGTTGGGTTTCTCTTTAGTGTGTGATTAGGTGAAACCGTACACGAGCGAATACAGTTTCAGACTTTCAGTAGTGTCAAAGCAAAACGAAACAACTAATATTTGCTGATCCGCTATCAAACAATCAATTTATCAGATGGTCGGCATGGAACAAATTCAATTAATTTCCTAAAACACCGTTATAATAAATTGAATGGTACAAAGAAAGAAGTTAGGCTCGAATTAAAGTTTAGTGGCCAAGAATCTTAATCACATACCTAAAGAAGTAAAGAACCAATGCACAGATTCGTGGTCACATCTGTATTTATGATTCGATATAATCAACAAAATTAAATAACGATCCATGCATGTGCAATTAATTACGATTAATATAAAGAAAGAAAAAACTATAGGCTATAGTGCACTCTATAGGTTTTAGTGGCCAATAACCATATCGGAAGGTATGGCAAAGAATAAAAATAACAGTTTATGTACCGAACTGATAATACATGTGCTAAATGCTAATCAAGGAAACGAATCCACATGGAAAGGATTCGGATTCTCGTTCCCCCGACTATTTCTGCTCTGTGTTCACACACAGAATGCCACGTGTCTTATATTATACAAACTGAGCTCGAGCTAAAAAACAATCAAAATGAAACTATGATTTATTCAAAACCAAACAATCATATTTTGTATAAACCCCTGACATGAAATGAATCACTACCCAATCCCAAAATAAAAATAAAAATAATTGTAACGAATGAAAATGAAACCAAGTTTTATGTATAATAATAGAATTATTATTATATTCTTAGAGATAAATCTTCTTTCTTGATGACTTGGTCACGATCGGTCAACAAAAGCGGTTTCTTCCCGGTCAACGGACTCAGTATCTCATCGTCGACGACTGGGTTGTGATGAAGGCTGAGCTCCGGTAAAGCCGGGAGGTTCAGATCGATCAACACGCGGTTGCTTCGATCTTCCGAAACCGTGCTCGACACGCTTCCACTCTGGCTAATCGATTTGCTTCCTCCTCCGAGGTTCCCTTCGTAGTGGCACCGTTTGTGGCCGCCCAGAGCTTGACCCGTCGGAAACACTTTACGGCAGATAGAGCACTCGTGAATCTTCCCGGAAGGAGGGACGGTGGCGGAACTGTGATGCTTCTCTCCGGCGATGATCGGAGACGTCGAATTATCGGCGGTTAGAGGCTTGATTCGGTGGCTCGCTTTGTGTCCGCCTAACGCCTGATACGAAGGAAACGCTTTTCCGCAAACGCTACACTTGTACGAGAGCTTCGTCGAGTCTCGCGGCTGCGGCTGCGGCGGCGGCGAGTGTTTGTCTTTAGCGAGCTTGAGGAGACAGAGAGCGAGATACTCTTCCTCAGTGAGATCCTGACTCTCGGATTTAGGGCGGCGAGATCGAGGCGGCGAGGAGGAAGAGGTGGACGGAGAAGGGCTGCGAGAACGCTGGCGTTTCGTGCGTTTGCGTTTCAGCCAAGGCTCCATGAAAACGGCGTCGTTCGTTAGATCATCGTCTGTTGCTGCGATTCTATCTTTACGGACTGTGAACGAAGGAGAATTCATCGCTTCGAGAGCCATAAGCAGACGAATCTTTGTGTGTGTTGTGTTGTGTGTCTCTCTTCTTCGTCGATGTTAGATGAGAGAATGGAGTGAAGTGAAGAAATGTTTGGACTCTGTTTTTTTATACGCAAAAACACGTGGCGGATGAGTATTAAGTCGGTCTCGTATTTATATATATATACTCTGTTGTGTTACTTATGAAGCCTAACACTATAGTAATAAATATGGAAGATAACTATTTTTAATTAGAAATCAGATCATAATCTCAACAATGATTTCATTTTTATTGCATAACATGTTAGCTTCTTGAATATGTGTCAGACTAGAAATAAAAAGATGCTTTAGAAATGCAATCAAATACATAGTACATTAATTATCAAATCAGATGTGAACATCTTTTATTTTCTTAATTTCTTAACACGTTCATATTTTGTCTTTGGTTTATTCTTATATATACAAAAGCCATTGTGATACTAAAGAAACTTTTTTAGCAAAAAAAAGATACCAAAGAAACTCCCAAAATATAGGAAAATCGTCGAAGATATATATAAAAATAATCATAGATTTAAAACTAACTTTAACCATCCCACACCCCAATTGGCCAAATAAACTAAGCTTAGTATTGATGTAAATTACTGGAGAAATAACCGAGTTTTTGGGTCACAGCTGACCTAGTAAGGTAGTCATCACGAGTGAGAGACCGGTTCAAAGTCAAAAACCAGAAAATTAATAAAATTGGTAAACCCAAAAACAGATTTTAGCTAATATAAAAAAGGAGCATTCCTTTCCCGTGGAGCTGACTTATGTGTTGGCTACGGGCCACGAGCCGTGTGGGGCACGTCTTAAACCAAACGCGTACACGCCTAATTACGTTTTTTTGGGGTACTAATCTTTCAAAGATTTATCAAAATTGCTATAGATTATTTCCATTATCTAATCAGCATGATCTCAGGTTAGTAATCTTTACCGCATGGTAAGTATTACTAAAGTAATCATTAATGAAATTGAAAAAACAAAACAACAAATCGAGATAACTTGTTTAGTGAAACACTCTTTTTGGAAGTTAAAAAAAAAATGAAAAAAGAATGTTGAGCTAACTTCAGTGGAGTTGAGTGTAGGTGAGGAACAAGATTAGGTGAGGCGTGGCGTACCGTATTAGCAACTAAAACGGGGTGTGTTTATAGGACACGTGGTAGTTCCGTTACCACTTGTAAGCCGATGTCACTTTGTTGTTATACCCAACAAGCAAAGAAAGTTGGACGTGATTTATCCAAACGCGTTCGCGACGTTTACATGTGTTAGTTTGATTGAGAGAGTTTGAGACGCTTTCTATGATTCTCATTTCTCATCTTCTTCTTATTTACTTGCTTGCAAAAATGTGCAGAATATGGGCCTTGTTATTAAGCCCATTTCAGACCCATTCCCCAAAGATGAGAAGTTATTATCAGACATTTAATGCTCCAGCTTTGACCCAGACTTTGGGTGTTTTCTTTTGGTTTTAAGAAAATAAACTCTTGACATAAAAATAAAATACAATAAAATTTGATCGAAACAGTTTGGCATGGTTATAAACTTGTAATATCGGTACAGTATTAGTTGAATTTATGATTTTCTTTTGTTTTCTTAAAATTTAATTCAAAATTTAATTTTAGTTCAATTTTTAATTAAAATGTTAGTTTATTTTTTGGAAAAATAATTTTATTGATATGAAAACAGGCTTATTAAATAACTAGAATATACGATAAATATCAAAAATTGAATTCTACAATTAAAATTTTTATTTTTAGTTTATATTCATAAGAAAAAAAAAGTAAAAAGAATTTTTAAATAAAAGAGTGTATTAAATTAGAATAGGATCATCCAATTTATTCATTTAAAAATCCCTTCATTTTTGACCAAAAAAATCTCTGATTTTTCTAAACAAAAAAAAAATCTCATTCTCTCTAATTTAAATAAAGTCATGATCAAAGTAAAAAGAGTCCACACTTGCACACTCTAGTATCGAACTATCGACCACTTCGCTTACAGCTTTGAATTCAAACAGTCAGATAAAATTCAAAATTGATTCTCATTTTTCTTTTTTTTTCTTTTATAAAATAAAGTTGAAATATATCTTATTCGAGATTTGTTCCTTTCGCAAAAATAGTTACTTCGATTTCAAAACTCAAAACCCCTCTCCCCCCGAAACCCTAGAATTTGTGAACTTCAACGGGATGAGTCAGCCTCCTCCGTCCGCCGGTCGTGAGCTCGCGAATCCACCGTCCGACGGCATCTCGAATCTCAGGTTTTCCAACACGAGTGACCATCTCCTCGTTTCTTCATGGGATAAGGTTAGAAACACTGATTTGATCGAACTCCCTTTTCTTTTAATCTGAATCGTTTCTTGTTCTTCTGTAAGCGTGTGAGATTGTACGATGTGAGCACCAATTCGTTGAAAGGAGAGTTCTTACACGGCGGCGCTGTTCTCGATTGCTGTTTCCACGACGATTCCTCTGGTTTCAGCGTTGGCAGCGACAACAAAGTCAGACGGTATTTGTCTCTTGTGTGAATCTGGGGTTAGTCTCTCAACTTTGTGAAGAAAAAATAAGAAAGCGTTTTCTTTTCTGTTTTGGTTAAATATGTTCAGGATTGTTTTCAATGTTGGCAAAGAGGATGTTCTGGGGATGCATGAAAAGCCTGTGCGTTGTGTTGAGTATTCTTATGCTGCAGGTATTGTTATAGTGTTGATCATCATCATGCTCTTTCATGCTAGCTTTGAAACAGTGACATTGACTAGTTAAGTAGTTTATGTTAATAGAACGCTGATGATATACTTATTTGCCATGTTTTATTCAGTATATTAGGATAGTGAACTTTGATTGTTAATCATGCTCTTTGATGCTGTAGCTTTGAACAGACCATTTCTGGTGCTTTTCATGTCTAGAAAACTCTTTGTTAAGCAATTACTATGGACACTGGAACCTTAATGTAACGATTTCTGTTGTGAAGTAACTAATCTGGAACTCGTATTCATTTGTTTTCACCATTTTGGTTCTTTTCTTACTGCTCCAAGCCTCCAAAGTATTGCTTACAGCCTGATTTGTTTCGTATGTGATGGATGTTACAGGGCAAGTGATTACGGGATCATGGGACAAAACAGTTAAGTGTTGGGATCCAAGAGGTGCAAGTGGGCCGGAGCGCACCCAGGTGGGGACATACTTGCAACCAGAGCGTGTTTACTCTCTGTCTCTTGTTGGAAACCGTCTCGTTGTGGCAACAGCAGGAAGGCACGTCAACATCTACGATCTCAGGAATATGTCTCAGCCTGAGCAAAGAAGGGAGTCTTCACTCAAATACCAGACCAGATGTGTTCGTAGTTATCCTAATGGAACAGGTTATGGTTGCTAGTTACTTTGTCTTTTTCCCAAGTATCCCTCTTTCCTCAGTTTTGAATATTTGATATTGAAATTTTGCAGGTTATGCTCTTAGCTCTGTTGAAGGAAGAGTTGCGATGGAGTTCTTTGATCTGTCAGAGGCTGCTCAGGCTAAGAAGTATGTTTCTTCTGTTTTGTTTTATTCTTGCCTCTTTTCCACTACTTTGACTTGCGATATATTTAAACTTGTTCTCAGATATGCTTTCAAATGCCATCGGAAATCAGAGGCTGGAAGAGACATTGTTTACCCTGTGAATGCCATTGCTTTCCATCCAATGTGAGTTCCTATCTCAGCAAGATTCAACTAAAATTGTTTAGTGTAAGTTGAAGGCTAGTTCGAAGTTACTGAGATGCTAATTTGCTATGTTCGGATGTTATACTATAAATGCTTTTTAAGTCTAACATCTTAGATACATCTAGACAAAGGGTTTCTTGTGCTTCGTATGATAATTAGTGGGAACAATTATAAACCTCCGCGTAATCATCTGATATTTTCAATTTTGCAGTTATGGCACATTTGCAACGGGAGGCTGTGATGGTTTTGTCAACATATGGGATGGGAACAACAAGAAGAGGCTGTATCAGGTTTAGTAAATGACTTGAGATCTTTTTTATTTTCATTTTCTGAGAATGTTCACTAGTGTGGCACAAGAATGTTTTACAATTTGGTCCTTGTTTCTTTTGCAGTACTCAAAATATCCATCAAGCATCGCAGCACTGTCATTCAGCCGAGATGGTCAGCTGCTAGCTGTTGCATCAAGCTACACATTTGAAGAGGGGGAAAAATCGTAAGTATCTGTCCCCTTTCTAGTTCTCTAAGTTTAGAATAGCGTGCCTTCCTTTGAAATCTTGGATGAGATACACATAATGGTTTGGGCATTATTTTGATTAAATGCGGATAGAGAATAACATAGCATTTCTCATATAGAAATAAACTAAACGTTAGATTTATATGAACCTTCACACCATTTTCCCTAGTCTTACAGGTTGTCACAAACCTAGCTATCTTGTAATACTGGTTGTATGTATCTTATCTTTTGTAGTTGGTTTCAGGTTAGAATTCTCTTTTAACTGGGTCTGTGTTTGTGATGTTTTTCAGGCACGAGCCAGAAGCCATCTTTGTAAGAAACGTCAATGAAATCGAAGTGAAACCCAAACCCAAGGCATATCCAAATCCTGCGGCATAGTAAGGAAGAAACAGAATCATCATCCTCAACACAAGTTGGTATTGTCTTTGCTAAGAGTGTCCCAAAGATTGAGGAACTACGTTTGAGCTTTTTAATCTTTTCGTTTGAGTGTATAAAGTAGAAGTAAATACTTAATACAATACTTTGTAGTTCTTTTGGCTTTAAGGACATATTATTACCTAAGAGATATTAGATTAATGCCAAAGAAATATAGTAAAACAACATATGGAATATGGTTTTAAGGTTCTTAATCAAAACAACTTTTCAAATATACACTTATTACATATGAACGAGACTTTTTTTTTTTTGTAACACTTATGAACGAGACCACACAGATGTTTTTATAATGTTTCTACAGAACTAAAGGGTTCTTTGTCGGCATGATTGAACTCTATCTCCTGTAGCAGCAACCTCACGTCTTTAAACTCCAACTCTTTTTCTTCACCTACTCTGAAGAATCCACAGTGAACTTCTTTGAGTAGCTTCAAAACATTGGCCAAACCACCCTCAGTTTCACTCTCGTCTGTCTTCTCCTCAGAGTATGGCTTCGAATGTTTGCTCTTGCTCATCCTAAAATAGTTGTATTTGCTAATTTCAACCAAGTTGCTCTTGTGATCAGGCCACACATCACGTGTATCATCCACAATCAGCACTCCTCGCTCATGAGCCAAAACCAAATCAAGCGTCTTCATATAAGGACTCTCATCTCTTGTTATCACTCTCTCACCGAAATAGATTTTCTTCGGATCAGTAAGCTTCATGATGAATTTAGCGTAATCACGGTTACCCTTTGTGTAGACATACATTGTGAACATCTTGTTGGCTTCTTCCAAAAAATCTTTAACAAAAGGTCTTAGCTTTGTCAAGAACACCATGGGATTTTCTCCTTGAGGTTGCCACTTGTATAGATCGTCTCTTCTTTTTGAACCCGCTTCTTCGATTAGATACTTCTCTGCTTCGGTGAGACACGGTAGACGAGTGGTGTGGAGAAGCGTGTGGTCCAAGTCAAGGACTAAGTGAAGTTTTTTCTCGTTGGAACAAGAGACTAATGTGGTAAGGTGCTTTGTTACGGCTACAGCCTCGTGGCTTAGCTGTAGACCATCCAAAAGATAATTGAATGCTTGGCCTTGGTCTTTGTCAACAGAGGAATTGCAGGTGGTGCATACTCCGTAACGAACGAACCAGTGACCACATCTTTTGCTAGAATACGAAGGCTCGTTAGGTTCTATTTTCTGCCTTTTGGCTCTCGGTTCCAGATGAATGTTCTCAACTACGGACATGATTTGTCTGATCAACGTAAAGAACCTAGGTTGATCGTAACGCTGGAGAGGGTGATGGTAATGAAGAGGTGAAAATCTCACTCTTTGATACCCTTGTTCTTTTATATAGAGAGACGATAAAGTGAGAAACTCACTAGATGAAAAAAGGAAATACTAGTTGTTATAGTAATTGACCATTATGCCTTTTTATCTATTCTTTTCTATGTTTTCCTTTTCCTCTTTCTTAATGCGCCGTCTAGTTTACTTGTATTCTCTGGAATCCAATTAATATGGGCTAGATATTTATATTTAACATGCGCTTTCTGTAAAAAAAAACTAAAGTTTCTATAATTAAACAAAAGAACAAAGAGAGAAAAATTTTCTATGTCACAATCTATATGATTGTATAGATTTTGATCACTGCAAACTAAAGTAACAAAAACTTTATCTTTTATTAATAGAATACAAATTTGAACTTATTGTTTTCCACCACAACAACAAAAGTTTAAATAGAAAATGAAGCATTACAAAGTGAACACTTGTATCTCTTCATTGCATCTCTTCAATGAAGAGTTGTACTATAACAAATGAAGAGTTGTGTCTATCTCTTTAAAACTCTTAAATAAATCTACTTAACCAAAGCCCTTTTTCAAAAAAAAAAAAAATCTACTTAACCAAAATTCACAACCCTTAACACATGCACCCCTTCACTAAACTCAATTTACAACCAACATTTTCTACTTCGTATTAGGCAGTTTAGTTTAAACACAAATTCTGATCTGTGTTTCTACTTTCTAGTGACGGCTGAGAAGTGAAAGTAATACTTATACTAATGTTTCAAGTAAGATTCAGATTTCAGGATAGTAATCTTGTAGATGCAAATCCAATAGTATATCATAAACCACTTAAAAGACTGCTTTAGAGATGGATATTCATATTTCTTCGAGAGAGTTCATCGATACGATTCAATTCTTTTTTTTTTTTTTTTTGGTAAACATGTTAAAATTGATTACCGTTTTCGAGTTTTTTACAGAGTTTACAGAGAATTACAAGTAGCGGAAACAACAAACTACAACACAACAACGAAAAACAGAAAGAAAAACACGGCAACTAAACCAAAGCCGAGAATCGACGAGAGAGGTGAGAGGACATCACAAAGCTACTAGGAGTGTGCGACACGCGATGCGGAGAGAAAGTGTTGAGGCAACATTGAACAACATGAGTCACAAGCTGGTAATTTTGGCCTCCCCAAGCTCGCCTCCAAAAACATAATTCACCTACCACGTGATACGATTCAATTCTATCTCTACTCCAACTCTTGCTCGACTCTGAAGAATACACTGTTATCTTCCTTGGGCAATTTCAAAACATTCGCTAACCCTCCCTCTTTTTTACTTTCTTCTCTGTCTTCTACTCAGTGTGAGGCTCAAGAAAAAAAACCTTTGTCTTGCCATATCCCTCCAACTGCTAACACAGGGATTATACTTCTTATTTTCAGCAGAATCTGGTCTGTGATGAACGTCTCTTCGCACTTTCCCCACATCCATTTCCTCTAGAAGCTTGAAAACAATACTTGATCATAATTTATCCATTGCCACTAACAATGACTCTTGTGAGGTTTGTGTCAGAAACAACAGAGACAGATAAGAAAGAAGGCTGTGTTTCTCAACCCTGTAGCATACAGAGAGAAGAAAACTGGTGGAATCTAATGTGTTCAAGTTTCAAATATGTTCATAATGAAGAAAGCCTCCAATGTTTTTTGTTGTAAAATGCCCTAATGTGGGTCTTTCATCCTTTAGTGCCAAGCAAGCAACAGATCATTCCTCTGCTATTACGCATTGTTTTGTTTTGACAGTTCTCTTTACTATTCTTGGTCATTCTTTTTTTTTGTGTTGTTGAATACAACAATAAGTCAGTTTAATCAAAAGAATCAATTTTATATTGTATTTAATTCGTACAATACATTATTATAATAAATAAATAAATCAATTAAAACAAATTCATATAACTGGTATCTAAGACTTATTACAATTTGATTTCAGATTATAAAATTTTTTTTTTCTGACAGAAGCTCAACGTCTATCTGCATGCTGAAGCTTTGTTGCTATATTCTGAGAAGAAAGATCTTCATTCACAGAGTTTTGACCAAGACCTCCTGATGATGTCTGATCAAACATATCCATCATCACAGGTGGCTTGTACTCTGATTTTGTTCGACGGTGAGAAGATCCCTGTAATGAAGAAGAACCTTCCTGTCCCATCATTAATGGTCGGTAGCCTCGGCTAGATCCTACAGACAACGATCGATACCCCTGATCTTGTGGCTTATGGTCTTTCTTGATAGCATGAATCAGATATGGAATCAACCCCTCCATTTAAATCTCTCTGTTTCTATGTGAAAAATATCTTACAGAAACCCAATATTTATATTATGCGACATAAGAAGAATCAAACTTGTCTTTGTATTGAATTGACTACTGTTGGATCAAATCTATGGATAAGTATTGACCCTGCTGGTGGAATTATACCAACTTTATATATAGGATATAGTCATGATTGATGATAGCATTACGTAATTGACTTTGACAATAAGAACTTTAATAGAACTCTAAGGTCATCTCCATCCCTACCCCATTTTTTCCTCTAAAATAGAATAAAAGTGAATATGGAGTAAGGAATGCTCCAACCCAACTCAATATCTCACTCCATAATGAAATTTACTCCATAAATGGAGTAAATTATTTTTTGTTTGTTCATCACTCCATTATGGAGTAGGAAATAGAGTAGGGTTGGAGCAATTTCACTCCATTATCATTTTTACTCCATTTTGGAGGAAATAATGTAGTTTTACATTGGAGATGCTCTAATAGAAAATATGTGGGGGTCCTTAAGTTAGTTCCACAGTTCCAGGACCTCTCAGGTTGGTTCACGACTAGCTGCCCGCAGGCTCCACTGATATCGTGACCCATTTGTTTGCGATTTGATTTCAGATGCATCGAACACCCGATTTCAACTTCATCGATTTTCCTTACGAGTTTCAACTATCAGCTCCCCGTCGTCGCCGGTGAAAAGTCGCGTCACTGATTTATAAAGCCGTAAAATTCAAACACAAAGCCGGGAAGAAAAGCTAAACCCGGTTTGGTATAACTGAATCAGAGATCCAAACCGAATCTAACGGAAAATATCTGAATCCATACCAGATTCGATTTGGAAAAATATATTGTAAGATTATATTTAAGTCGTTATCCCAACCTATCTAAATTAAACATATATCTACAAAAAAATTCGAAAATCTAGAAAAAAAAGAACTGAACCCGAATATAAGTATTAGTATTCGAAAAGAGTAAATCTAAATAAAATAACGCAAATAATTAATATTTAATTTTTTTATTTAAAAAATCTGAATTTGAAATCAATACTATTAAAACAGAAGCAATATTTATCTAATTACAAATAGTCTAGGTTGGACCATTATATTCAATTATATTTCCTATTATTTCTACTCATATATAATTTAATTGTTAAATATACATCATACCTAAAATTAAGGAACTAACTAACTAATCTATTATTTTTTAAACTAATGAATTTAATTTATATTAATTCAAAATTCAAATAACTACTCAATTATATTTTAGTTATTAATGTAATAAATAATTGTATATATATATATATATATTTATTCGTATATATACAACTATATATTAATCCAAATGCAAAAAAAAAAAGAAAACAAATTGTTCAAAACCCTCACCAAATACATAAAAATATAATTCTTATAGTTAGAGTATTAAAAAATATATAAATATATATTATTAAATAAATATTAACAGTAATTATATGATGAAACATGTTACTATTGATAGTTTAACGAATATATTTTTTACGGGTTACTCAAACAGACATGTAATATATATATATATATATCAAATATATTAACACAAATATATCATAAACCATTACATTAAGTCATTAACATAAATCGAAGCCAGAGAGTAAGAGTTAATATTTTAATTGTTTAAAAATAAAAAAATATATATATAAATTATAAAAATTAAGAACTAAACATATTAAAAATATATATCCAAATTAAAATAATAAATATTTACATTTCTAATGCGAATAATGAAATTAAATTTTAAATTTAAATAAGCCATAGACAAAACATCAAAAAGTATCTAATAATATGTGAATAACAAAAGTAAACTAACTAAATAAACAGTTATATTTTTTTTGCAAACGTAAATCATTAATTTGTAATAGACGTATATACATTATTGATGCTCAAATCTATTTTACTTTTAGTATGCATCCACTCAAATATTAATCCATTAACAAGATGAAATTTTAGTTGGACTAAAATTGTATTAAAATTGGAATATCAATTTCATAATATATTTACTATTCATCTGAACGTTCATGAATATATATTATAATACTCAAAATATAATAATAAATCAAACTGGATTACATATTGGGTCATCTATCAGTTCAACCGATAACTAGATCTCGGGTTTTAGTGGTTATTACGGATTTTATAGAATTTTTAAATAACAGTTTTTTTTTAAACTAAAATGGATTACATATGAACCACTGAATTTGACAATTTAACTGCGGGTCGGGTCGGGTTTCAAAACATTGAATATAATGTTTCATTTGTAATATCTAAGTGTAGATACAATTAAAATACAAATTTATATCAAATAAATTTGGAATGTTTCAAAAATAATCCCTCGCGCTTTCAGTCAAAATCTAGTTATCATTAAAACCTACCGAAAATATTATGAGTCGAATTTGAATATAAAATGAATTTAATAGAAAAAATATAAAATCTATTGGAACTCGAACACACATCAGATATTTGAATGAAGCCTAAAAAACTACGCCAAACCCGGTTTAATTTCGAGGGAAACGCTAAACCCGGTTTATTTCTAGCAACCATTTGGCTATAAATACTCATTTTCTAGATAATCAAGACTTTCACATAACCCTGCGAGAACTTCTGAATCTACCTGATCACATCATCATCGTACGCAGCAGCCATGAGAGGCCCTAGACCCGAAGATTTCGACTCGAACGCCGGCCACCCGACGCCTACGTTCCCCGCCGGTGGTAGCCGGAAGAAAGGCATGGGCGTGAGGACGTGGCTGGTGCTTTGCTCGTCGGGGAAGGAGCAAGCTACGGAGGCCGGGAAACACACCATCATGCGTCGAACTGGCTTACCGGCGCGTGATCTCCGGATCCTCGATCCGTTGTTGTCGTATCCGTCTACCGTTCTAGGTCGCGAGAGAGCCATCGTCATCAATCTGGAGCATATCAAGGCGATCATCACGGGGCAAGAGGTTTTGATTCTGAATTCGAAGGATCCTTCGGTGGCTCCGTTCATCGAGGAGTTGCAGAGGAGGATTAGGTGTCACCATCACGCCACTAAACCTCAGGTAGTTGTACGGAAATTAGGGTTTGCTTTAAAGGAGGTGCTGATTTTTTAGAAACGTGTGGATAATTGTATTGTTTGTTACTCCCTCCGTTTTTATATATGACGTTTTTAGAGAGTTTTTTTTGTTCCAAATTATTTGATCTTTTCAACTTTTTATGTAAAATTTATTATTAACTAATGCTAGATGACCAATGATATTGTAGTTTCTATTTTATTATTAGTTAAATTTTTGTTAGGTAAACAATTATTGATGTTTATGTTTAGAAAATTAAATATTTCTTAATCTATATGCACAATCCTAAAGCCTCAAAGAACGGACAGAGTATATGATTACTAATGTCCTATTGAGAGATAGTGTGATTGTCTATTTTTAGATAGTAACCACTCATTGGTTACTTTGCATTTTTATGTGTAAAGGAGGGAGTGAACACTGAGGGAGCCGCACAAGGAGAAGCTGGAACGTCACAATTGTCTGGGGAGGAAGCCAGGAAGGATAAGAAGCAAAGTCTTGGGAATCAAGATGGATCCAAGGTTCTTCCTTTTGAGTTTGTTGCTCTTGAAGCTTGTCTTGAAGCTGCCATCACCAGTTTGGAAAGTGAGGTAATATACTTATGGTCAAGACTCTAATACACTGTGGATTTTGTTTCTGTTGTTGTGTGGTATTTCCATTTGTTCTTTAATCTGATGTAGGCCGTTAGATTGGAGTTAGAGGCTCATCCAGCGTTGGACAAGCTTACTATCAAGATCAATACCCTCAACTTGGAGCGGGTTCGACAGATTAAGAGTAGGCTTGTTGCAATAACTGGGCGTGTTCAGAAGGTGTTACAACAACTCCTTTGATCTTATTGATAAACAAATCTTGTTTTCTCTAAGTTGTGATTCTAAGAGGTCACTTTAATCTAACCTTCTTTCGCTTCACTTGCGTAGGTTAGGGACGAACTAGAAAAACTCCTAAACGATGATGAAGATATGGCTGAGATGTATCTTACAGATAAGTTAGCTCAGAAGCAGCTTGAGAATTCGACGGCTTCCTCTACTAGTGATACCGTCGTGGTTGATCTTCCTGAAGGAGACGAGGATGACAGGCATGTAGCAGACTATTTTGAACATGCTACCTTAGGTTTGCACTTAGTTAAGCTTAGCATCTTCCTTTTTTTTACCATGACCTTGCCAGGTTTCGTGCCGAAGTTTCATCTGAAAGCTGCCATCGAGGAAGTGACGCTCACAACCTTCTAATGAGAGCTCATAGCGCACTTAGCAGAAACAGCCGTGGGACGAGCTCAACCCGGAGTGGCATGACCAACAAACTCAATGTGCAAGAGCTTGAAATGCTTTTGGAAGCATATTTCGTGCAAATTGATGGTATACTGAACAAACTATCAACAGTAAGTGATGATGTACACAGTTGCTTTAGTACTTATCAGACACAGTAGATACTCTGTTGTTCTTATACATTATTGTGTTTGCTGGTAAAGCTAACGGAATACGTGGATGACACGGAGGACTACATCAACATAATGCTAGATGACAAACAGAATAATCTTCTGCAGATGGGGGTGATGCTAACAACGGCAGGACTGGTGATGAGTCTCTTTATCGCGGTTGCGGGAGTATTCGGGATGAACATTAACATAGAGCTGTTCAATGATGAAGTAGCTGGTCCGGGGAAATTCATGTGGACAGTGGTTGGAGGTACGGCAGGAAGTTTATTCCTCTATTTTGGTGCCATCGGATGGTATAAGCATAGTCGTTTGCTTGAATGAGTCAACCAAAACATAGTGGGAGAATAATTGTTTCTTGCCAAAACTTAGGATTTTTAGTTTTTATTTTCTTATTTACTGTTCTAGAGGATCTTATCTTTTCACTATTTTCACAATAAAGCTTATTTATTCTTCTAGAGGATCTTACATTTGAAACTTTTTAGTCTCACTATTTTTACAATAAAGCAGAGCAAATTGAAAATTACATGATTTTCTTCTTGGGATCTTTGGTTATCTTCAAATCTTTGGGAAATTTTGATAATGCACATTGTTATGTTTCTTTGTTCGTGTTTGGGTTTAACAGGTCGTACATAGGGATGTTAAAATGGGCTTGTCCGGTCATGTCCGGCTCGTTTATGTCCAAATTCAAACTTCGTTTATATCCGCTCCGTTTAATAAATGCCCGTTAAAGACCCATTTTGAGTTAAACCCATTTAAAACCAGATTATGTGAAGTCCATTTAACGTGAAGCTTATTTACATATAAAAAATTGAACGTAACATTCTTTTATCAAACATTTCTTTTGTCCTATCTCTAAGCAATATGTCAAATGTATCAATTAAAATACAAAGTCCATAAACATAACACTGAAAATAACATCTGTTTGTTTCAACTAAAATGCAAAGTCCACATCATAACTAAAATGAAAAATTCCATAAACGAACCACTACCCTTGTCCATTTGCACTAAAACATTCAAAACACCATATACCATATTTTCATAAAACATTTCAATCTTTTGAACTTGAACACTCCAATCTTGAACTTGCTTTTTTTCTAAGATCTTTATTTTCATCAAAGTTGTCTTGAACCTACAAATTATAATAGAATTAGTTAAAGAAATATATTCATAAATGGTTTTTATAAACTTTACCTTTATATTCAGCAAAACTGCGCAACCAAACGAATGTGCCTCTAAACTTTGGATTAGCCTACACTAGAAAATGCGTCTCTAAACTTTAGAGCTCTAACAAGAATCTTATATGTAGAGTTTAATCGAGTAGGAACAAATGACAACATAGATCCACTTTTAACATTTACTACCTCTACATGCTGCAAATGTATTTTTTCCTTTGTGGCTATGCTTTCACATATCTAACATTTTTTTCATATAAGCACAACATTTCACATGCTCACCATCACACAATATATTTCCTTCACTTCCACTTATCATTTGAAGCTTGTCCTTGAGAATACTCAACATGCTATTATTGTTAGTGACATTTACTAAAGCCATTGAGAAAAAATTATTCTCTAAAACCCCATTCTTTCAAGGACTAAAAAAATCTTATAAGCGATTTGTGATTTAATCACCTGTATGTAAAGACTTCATTTCACAAAATGATAAAATCTTATTATTTAGTCTACAATTATCATCAATATAATGAGATGTTAAGTAGATATATCACATTACTTGAGGATGAGATACTCATAAATCAGAGATGATACATACCAAACTACAAGGTTTCACAAACAACTCTTCTAATTTGTTTTTTTCAATTTCATATCTCCTATAGAAATCAAGAGCAGCAATTTGTATTCAGATATGTTGAATCATAAATTTATGTAAAAGTGCCTAAACGGGCATCACTTGTGCATAATAAACCCACATTTTAAAACATTCTCATTAAGATTATGTTTAAGTTTATAATTTCTGACTAAGTAAATATATATATATATATATATATATATATATATATATATATATATATTAAAGTTTATTATCTCTGTAAAAAGGTATAAATTCTTTGATAACATTGTCTATACTGTGTTGAATTTTTGTCGGTTGGATAAGAACTTGATTAGAGAAACATGAATTTCCGGTCTAAATCCAACAATGTAAATTGAGGTTATGAAGTCTCGCAGATACTTTGTAATTTGTAACTAACTTGTGGGGGTTTCAATGAAGTCTTAAAGAAATATGAGGAATAAACACAATTTTTTTTAAAAAAATTATCAATTCAGAATGTTGCAGGAGAAATGTATAAGCCTTGAAAGGCTAAAACAATAATCTCACCTGAATTTCTTTGATTGATTTTAAAAACGTAAATGGTTTTTCTGAGTATGTAAACGTATATACTGAATGAAAAATGTCTAAATTGGGCTGATTTTATGTTTAGAGCGTAAGCAGTGCAGTATGAACCACATCAACTCTTAATGAGAATCTCTTAGTGGAACCTTCTTAGTAGCTCTTAAGAAATCTTTCTTACTAGAAAACTTATTATCCTTATTCTACTTGTATTATTAAACAAAATCATCGTTTTATGTTTTGCCTTTAGCCTTAAGAGGTCTAGGAGAGATTCAAAACCTGAAGCAGAAGAAGTTCTGAGTAAGAAAGATTCGGATGTAACTGAGACAGATAAGAAACCCGTCAGTCCCTGAGAGATGCTGCGCCACTGGAACCTGATGCTCAGGGTTCGAGAAAAGGACCATCTTACATGCTTTTAAATATTTGAAGAGAGAGAGAGAATCGTGGAGAGGTCCAAGAGATCAGAGTAATCGAAGAGCTAGAGCTGATGATGATGGGAAGTCACAGCATCGTAAAGCGCGGACGAAAGATGCACTTGGCGACTGGATAGGTTCCATGAGAGTGACGACACCCAAGGAGCACTCTCTAGGAAACGACCAGCCTTCAGGGAATCTAGGAACAACATAATGACAACACTGGAAATGGGCTTACTGAATCTCTGAAGGAAGCCCACATCGCAAGCCCAATACCTGAAGTCACACAAGTTCAGACCTTGTCGTCTTCCTCACGTAAAGCAGTCAAAGGACAAAGCCCTTGCTCAGCTCAAATCCGAGACCATCGTACAAGCGTGACAGCTAAGGGTATTACCGTTAAGAACAGATTTGGTTCTTTGAATACATGTGCTGTCATGTGCTAATATGGACAAAGAGGATAAGATCTAGCTTTACTATATAAGTTGTAATAAGGTCCATTGAGAGACTAAGTTGAAAAGATAATAAAAACATTAACGTTTCTTCTTCATCAAGCTCTTGAAGCTTCTGTCTTTACAACACAGACAGAACAAGAACTGAGGAGGGGAAAGACGCCAATCTAAACAGCGAGAGAAACTGGAGAGGCAATATGCATTCTGAGAGATTAGCGAGTGAAACATAGATGATGAAAGAGGTGCAGGAAGCAGACAGACAGAGTCATCGAACTGATAGAGACGGATTCAACAAAAATGGGCGAAGCTGGACAAGGGACGACAAGAAATGGGACCATGGCTTGTTCGAGGACGCGAACGAGGAAGAGCAGGTTGCAAAAGTCGAAGCTTTGTTGGCTTCTTAAAGCTGCATATGTTTTGTTTCTTGCTGTGGATTTGCCTCTAATCTTTAATCTCTCAGTTTGCAAGTGTAGAAGATTATTTTCTGAGTTTATATAATGATAGTACTATCTTCTATCTTCCAGAAAAGCCTCATCGGTTTAAGAATAACCTATATTACACTCTCTACACTACAAAAAAAGTTCACATTGATAGCACATTGTTATAGCACGTTTTACTGAACTGCTATCGTATGTGCGTTTGAAATTTCCGTAATATATAATAGCATTCGATAAACGCTATGATAGAGTGAAACCTAAAATAACACTTAATTAATGCTATTTTCAAGAATAAGTAAGCGGGAATATAAATCACTCATTTCACCAGTACTTAGCGAAAAATTATACTTAAGCGCCAAAAAATTTATTTAAGCGGCTTCCATAATACTTTCAAAGACATATAATAGCATTTTTCTAACGCTAAGAAAAACTATTTTCTAACATTATATTTCAAACACTATAACTCTAAACTACTTAAATTACGTACCAAATCATAAGCTCTTTTTTATATTTAAACACAATTTGTACTTTCTAAAATTCTTTAATTTTATAATTAAATCTTTACATGTATATTTAATAATTCATTTTAACATTTATAACCCCTAAATTAAAAATTTAAATTCCAAACCCTATATCTAAAGTCCAAACCTATTCCACAAACCCCAAATATACTCTAAACCCTATGTAATGTACCAAAAATTGAAATCTACACTGTAAAACTAATATTTTTTAACTTAAACACCAAATCTTAACATATAAATTACAAACACTACAAACACCTAAACATTTTTTTTAAAGTTCTAAAATTCAAACATAAACTTTAAATTTATAATCTTCTTATACTATAACCTCAAATCTTAAAATTAAAATTTCATCTTTTAAATCTTATTCTATAACTTTCAAAACACAGACCCTAAATCTTCATTCTATAATTAAACTCTATTTTGAAACATAAAAAACCATACTTCTCAAACAGTATCTTGATCATATACCCTACATAAAACAAACTCACCCTACCTTCTATATACTATTAAAGCTTTAATAAACTAAACATAATAAATAATACACTCTTGTCGAAGACATAAAAGAAAAAAAAATACTCCTAATTTTCTATTGGTTAAGATAGTGATGTGAGGATCGCCATTTTTAGCCATTGATTAATTATAATCAATGGTTCAGATTCAATTTTTGTGTGTATCTCTCTCTCTCCAAGATTTCCTCTGTCGATTCCTTTTTCTTCTTTTCTTCCAATCTTCTTCTCTCCAGAACTTTGTCTCTTCGACAATCAATTTTTCATGTATCAAATCTTTAACAACTCTCACATCCTTCTTCTCCATTGTTTCCCTCTCAATCATCTCTCAACAACGACGACGCCAACGAGGAGCTCTGGTGTGACCAGCCCCTGAGTCATTCGCAAACAGAAGTAGAAAAGCTCTGGTATGGAAAGATTTACGGTTTGAGCTTGACGGCGGAGGAGGCAGAGACGGACATGGATTCTCCACCTCTACAAAGGAAGGAGGGGAAGAAGACGCGACGACGGCGAGATGGCGGAAGAAGATGGAGGAGAGGAAGATCTGTTGGAGACGACAACAGCGAGCAGGTCCGAGCTCTGGTGTGGAGAGGACGGTGACGACGGCGAGCAGGTCCAAGCCGAGGAAGAAGACGCGACGGCATGTGGAGGCGTATGAAGAAGAAGCGGCGGTTTCATTAGGGTTAATTTTTTTTTTAGGTTTGGTTTGGTGTAGAGTTAGGAAATTGTAGTGGTTTAACTTTATTTTTTAATATCTGGTTTAGTTTAGTAAACCAGAATTTATTTGTAAACCAATTTAAATTTATAAATAAAATTTATTTTATTTTTAATTATAAAGTAATTTCAGTTTAATTTTTAATTATTTATTTTTAATTATAATTATTTGTGGTTTATTGTACAAAAGACCTATTATAGCACGAATATACGAATCACAATCAATTTGTAACAAAAAAATAGTGCTATAATTAAAGTTAATAACAACATTCAAGTATTGCTATCGTATCTGCACATTTCACAACATTTTATAAATACTATCGTAGAGGGGTACCTATGATGGCTGCCGATGACATAGCATATGAGAAAACGCTATGAAAGGCCTATTATAGCGTTTTTCGTGAGCTAAGAATGTACATATTTCTTGTAGTGCTAAACCGGATTCTTATTGGATTAAAGTAAGACTAACTCAAGATAAAGTCCACCAAACAAATAAGCTTCACTGATTTATATTCCTCTTCAAACAGATGAATGAATCATCTTGTAAATCTCAATATTGTTATTCTTTGATTTATTTCCAGAAACTATACATGTATATATTTCAGAACTTGATCTCCACAGCACACAGAAACCGTATGCAAAAAATCTGAGAAAACAAAATACTATCAGGAAAGAGCTCGTTGGCCAGGACGATCAGCGATCTTCAAGGTCTTATTGATGAGATCTCTGGTCTTCTTACGACGTATCTCAACCCTGACGCTGCTGCTTTTATCCATTTTGATGTAAGGTTTCCTTTTCTTCCTCCTCAACAAACCCACCTTTGACTTTAGAGTCTCCACCAAGCTCTCCAACTGTAGTCCCAGCATCACTTCTTCTCGATTCAATCTATTCTCTCTATAGGACCCTAAGGCTGGAGATTTTGTAGTCGCAGCTCCTCATACATATGCCAACGTTTGTGTTTTGATAAATACTGTAAAAACAAACGCTACACTACTTTTGATGAGTTCTTCAACCTCACGTCTTGTAATGTTTGTTTTTATTCATAACGTAGAAAATAGGGCTTTGAAATTGAGATATTATTTTAAGTAGTTGCCACTAGTTGTCCGTCTTTGACCTTTTTAACATTTAAATAGCCAACTACTGCTGATGCGATCAGCTACGCCTACACATTGGCTTTTGTCAACAATCACGTTTACATGCGTATACTTTTATATGAGTATCTTATCTTTTTATTCGTCGCCTACATTACATGCATGAATGCATAAACCTTTGTTCGGAAATTCGCTAGACACTACACGTTCAATCGAATATAATATAATGCTGAATCAGTTAACCATACATTAATTATAGATAGTTTAGTTAGGATTAGTGAATGTGTTTTCAGTATCATGAATAATTACAAAAAAAAAACAGAATACTTTTTTAAGTTTTGGATCCAGATTTTCGATTATAGTTTTGAGTTTAAGATATGTATTCGGTATTTCAAATGTGTTTTAAGTATCATTAGGAAATGTTTTAGGTATTTTTCTGTTATTCAGGTCAGCTTTATAGTAAAATTTTGGGTTTTTTTCTGAATTTAAATATTTTCCAGATATTTGTTTGTGTTTCCGGGTATCCTTTTGTGTTTTAATATTTTTGGTTTTTTCGGGTACTTCGAGTCTTTTTCGAGTCCTAAAGATCCCAAACCAATTCGACATGTTACGTACCCAAAAATTGTAGGTCTTTTGTAGGTATTTGAACTATGGACTGAACCCAAAATGAGTCGACCCGAATCCAAAAATTTTAAATACATAGTTATGTCCAAATGTTTATGATCCAAAAAATCTAGACCTGAAAGGAACCGATCCGTGCCCGATGAGAAGACCTGATTACCAGACCTATTCTCTCACATTATATTTTGTGTATTTTATAAGAATTACATTTGTTGAGCTCGTGAGATTTAAAATTTACTTGGTAGATTTTGGCTTATTTAATAGTATAGATTTGTAAAGTGTTTTAATAGTTTTTAAGCTTATATTAAAAAATTATTTTAAACACTTTTATAAAAAAAAAATTTGACTTAAAATTTAAAATTTTCTTTTTTACATATGGTTTATTAAAGTGTTTGTATTGAATTTGATTTTGTAAATATTTGGAACTATATAGTGTAAGATGACATAATATTATATGATGTATGATATATGCAAACTTTTAAATTAATGTCTGACTTAACATATTTGGAAATGGTATTAAATAATTTAATATGATATATTTTGACACATATTTTTCCTATTATTATATTTCAATTTGTTATTCGATGGTAATTTACATATTATTTATTTAAAATTAAATGGTAGGGGTACTCCTGTAAATAATTAGCAAAGTAAAAGGGATGTCAAAAAAAATTCTGATGTTTGTCTATACCTTGTCATATCAACGAACCATATGGAAATCATATACAAATAATAAAAACAAAACTAGGAAAAGATGGCAGACAAACACTTTTATGTTTTCAAGTTCACGTACCAAATTATGGTACAATTGGATTCTAGTTTCATAGGAGACCATTGGTATTTGAACTAATACAGATTTAATCAAATGCTATAATGAATTACTTTCAAAAATATAAAT
Organism: Brassica napus; assembly: GCF_020379485.1. Lineage (NCBI taxonomy): Eukaryota > Viridiplantae > Streptophyta > Magnoliopsida > Brassicales > Brassicaceae > Brassica > Brassica napus. The sequence goes on along the minus strand of NC_063434.1, from coordinate 24,140,433 downwards.
TGTAAGTTATCTTCAACATTTTAATAGTTATTGGTATGGAAATGATTAATATAAGATTATAATTATTATTTTTAATCATACAACGATTATTCATCTATTGAATTAAAAGTTATTATCTGCAATAGAAACTGTAGGGATAGAGCGAGATGTAATTTTGTTTGGATCGTTTCTTGGAATTTCTCTGTTCACTCCAATATCTGTTACTAAAATTTGTGAACTAGGTGGAGATGTGTCATGGTTTGGACCATTTGGAACCTTTCTGTTTACTCCGATATCCGCTATGGAAAATAATGAGAAAGATGGAGATTTGACATTGCTTGGACCTTTTCTTGGAATCTCTCTCTTAAAACCAACATTCGCCACGGGAAACACTGGGGTAGGAGGAGATGTGATAGGGTTTGGACCTCTTGGAACTTTTCTCATTATTTCATCATTTGAAACTGTTTTTGATACATCATAATAAGAGTTAAAGAAAAAACTTTGGCGAGTGGCTAAAGCTAGCGTAAGAAATAAGAACTGAAGCAATGCAACTCCAAATTTTTTGTTCATGTTTTTGTTTTTGGTTTCTCTTTGTTAATTGATAGATGAAGAAAATATGTGATTAGTTAGCTTCTTGAATCTAGATATTTATAGTTCCTGTAGATGAAGATATATACCAAGACTAAAGAAAAATTCACTTTTAAAGTTATATATTCAAAATAAAACTGATTCTAACAAATAAAATATTTGAATAGAAAGGCATGTATTTCTTCTGTATTTTTTGTAATCTTATTAGTATTTAATTTTGCTATCTTCAGTTGATCAAATGGATGAACATGGAAGTTTGTTGACAAAAAAAAGTTTATATATTTAAACCCCAAATCTAATAAAAATAAATAAAGATACGTAAAAGTTGAAACCTTTTTCAAATAAAATCTACAACTAATACCAAATCCAAATATGAAATAAATGAAACACATTTATTTTAGTTAACAAGACCGTCCTAGTCATCACTGTTTAATAATCATAATCTGAGTTGAGTTCTACATAATATTACAAAATGAAACGTTAGATCTAATATATAATGTAACTTTGATAAACAAAATCCCAATTTAGTAAATAATCTAAAAATACCAATTTACAAACGAGTCATTTAATCCTATACTTTTGTTTAAACATGAACGTTTTCGTTAACCAACCCATTTTATTTATGTAAATAATCATCTATTATAATGTCGTTAACATACTCATGGTTAGCTTCATAAAAGACACTAGATTTTGATCGATGTTTTTAAAGTGATGATTATCTTTTGCCGACAGATTTTGGTTACATCTTTTTGCTTTTCAGTTCAGTTCGGTTCTAGTTCAGTTTTTGATTTTTGTTTTTCTGGTTCAAGAGATATAGGAAATATTTGGTTATTTATAAATTTGAGTTTTTCTTGGTTTGGTTATTTTGGTTATCGGTTTATTCCGGATAACAATGTTAGAAACCCGTTAAAATCTTGAGTTTAGTTTGGTTCTTGATTGGGTCCCGATTTTGGGATAATCTCAAATAATACAAGTAAATATCACTTTTTAGTTTTACATAAAATATTCGATAAACTTAACTATTTGTATAAAAATATTCGGGTGATTCAGTTCGTCCAATATTAATAATTTACATATTTATTGCTAGGTAATTTTCTTATTTATGACAATAGTATACAGAAAGAATTTTTGAAGGTCAAACGATATTCCAAGGATATTCGTATAGATACTATGAAAGTCGATATACATATATATATATTTATATATTGTGTATCGAATATATTTTTATTATAAAATATTAAATAGATAACATAATCATATTTTCTATATTTTGTAAATTGTAATCTATAACAAAAATAGTGGAGTTGATCTCTATAATATTTTTTGAGAAGTATGTTTCCTATATGTCATTCTCACATTAACTCTCACGATGGTTGATTACATTCATACCCTTAATGAATTAAAAATATTAAATACTATTATTTATTTTTTTGGTTAGCTTATTTTTAAAGAATTTCCAAAAACATATACATATAATAAAAAAGGAAATTTTTAATAAATTAAAAAAAAAATGAAATGAAAAACGAAAATATATGTATATATAATATGATTTCATAAAAAAAGGAAAGTTCACAAAATAGTAATATTACATTTAAAAAATATTTTTAAAAAACATAAAATATAATTTTAAAGTAATAAAATAATTTCTTTATATCTATATTTTCTAAGATGAAAAATATAAATTTGTATATAATGCAATTTCATTAAAAACAATTTACACAGATAGTCTTGATATTAGAAAAAGAAATAATATTTATTTTAAAACATAATTTTAAACAATACAAAAAAATTCAAAGTAATAGAAATATTTTTATATATCTATTTATTTTCTTAGATGATTACATAATATAATTAGGTAACATAAACTGATTTATGTTTAATTGACTAAAAATAGTTTATAATTAGTATTATTGAAGTGTTTTTTTTTAATATATTTAGTTGACTATAATATCTTCCAATTACTGTAAAAAAATCAATTAATTATATTTAACTTATAAAATATTATTTTCAAATACAATCACAATTTGTTTTAATGCTTATTTTTAAGAGATATTAAAAAACTAAAAAAAAATTAAAAAATAAGTTTGATCAAATAGTTAAAAATAATTTAGTGAGCTAGATATATTATATTTTATCATTATTAACGTTGTTTGTTTTCTTAATATTAATTTTTTTTTAAACTTTTATGTTTTTATGTTTGTGGAACTTAATATAACCATAATCAAAATACCATAGCAAATCTGAATTTCATTTTTAAAATTATCTAAAATAAATTTCAATTTCCATTCAATAAATCAAAGGCATAAATTTATTTAGAATTTATAAAATATTTTAATTACTGTAAATATTAATATATGCCATGAGCTTCTAAAAATGTATCACCTACTTATGTATGTAACTTTTTGTTGAGCATCGCTTTATTTTATAATATTATTTTTAAGACATCAAAATATATTTTGATAAATATTATGAAAATACATTCACATTTAAACGATAAATAAAATTGATTTTATTTGACTTAATTATAATAAAAATAATTATACTTCCTTTTGAATTTAAAGAATATATGAAACTCAATATACTCACATCATGGGTGACTCGACTAATCCAACATATATCTAAAATCATAGATTTAACTACAATAAAAATATATAATTTTATAAGAATAGTATTTTATTTTATAAATATAAATCATAGGACAACTCAAAAAATATTAAAATGAAAATAAAATATTAACCAACTGTTACAACTTAGTTCTTTTCTAAAACTTATATATGTGCATGAGACTTCAGAATATTATCGTTATATCAATTTATGTAATTTGGAATCAGACACTTTAGTTTATTTTTTTATTTTATTCTAAGCACAATATTTCTTTAATTATACACAATCTTCATAAAATATGTTTACATATCTATGACAACAACCACTTAAATGCAAATCCAAATTATCCAAAAATTAATCAAAATTTTAATATATTTAGAATAATAAATATTATAGTTGAATTCAGAGATGCAATCTAAATTATCCAAATGATAACTAAATTGATTGTAAAAACAACAAAACCAATTAGATATATATAACATATATATATATAATCATATTTATTATTAAAGTAATATAATATTATAAATATAAATGATGCATACAAATTATAAATTTATTTAAAATTAAAAGTAAATATCAATCAATTATTATAGTATATTTACTTTAGAAGTATTTATACTCGTGCATAAGCACGTGAAAATCACCTAATAATTTTAGTGTTTCGCAAGTTATTCATAGGAATATCTTCTTACATATTATAATTTTTTTTTATATATTTTGATATATGCAAAATCTCTCATTAAGCGTTTTCAAAATTATGGAATTTTTATATTATAAATTTAAGGAAGTTATGTATTCCAACGTATTTCTATTTTCTGATTTTTGAAGCAGAAAATAATTTCAAAATGAAAGCACAATATGCACACCTTTTACAAAATAAAGATTAAAATCTTGTAGGATTATTATCTAAATATATTGAAATTAAGGAAGTTATATATTTTATTTTTCAAATTTTAAACCCCAAAATTTCTATAAATAAAAGCACCAGTTATTCTCCTCACACAATATGCAAATATTTTATAAATTATAAAATAATTTTTTGATAACTGAAATAAGTCAAAATTTTAATTTTTTTACAATTTACTTAGAATTATTATACAAAAAATACTGTTATAATAAAGAATATCTCGTAAACAAAAATCAAATCTTATAGATATCAGGTGAAAAACAAAATACTATTATTACTAAAACCATAATAATAAACTAAATTTATATTATTACTAAATTTATTCCTTTGATTCTTTTTGTACATAAACCTTTATCCTATTAATATAAATTTAACATTTCACCAAAAAAAAACTAAATTTATATTTAATGTTTGGTAATACTATATTCAACAAAGTAAAGGGGATATCAAAAAGTATGTTGTTTTAGTTTTATTGATTTGCCAAAAACTCTCCAACTTCCAAACTAAAAAAGTACTCCTTAGTAAGTCATTTTAATCTTCAACTATCATTTAGACACAAAAAATCACTTATTTTCATTGGCAAGATTATGTGGTACGTTTTTTTAATCTGTTAAAATCTCGCTAACACACGTTTAAATATCTCTATTTTACACCCCTAATATAATTGATATATCCTCTTGTCAAAATATATAAATTTATTTTCCCCAAGTCATCCATCTAAAATTTATTAGACATTCAACTACCATTTGATACAACCACATGTTTTAAAATCCATTTCAACACTTGATATAACTCATCATTGGTATTATGCCACAATGTTTTAAGTTTAGCTTTATTCACCTCCATTTAGAAAGTGTATATGAAGAAATTATTTTGAATAGATGATTTAGAAAAGAACATAGGAATTTTTTCTTTTAAGAAGGGATTAGGTCAGTTATATAAGAGGTGATTATTTTTGCTAAGACGTTTTAATGTTCAACCTTTGTTATTAAGGTTTTAGTGTTCAATTAAACATGTGTCTGGATTGTTTTGACCAATAAAATCGAGTGATTTACTTGTGGCTAAATAATATTCAAAGGTTAAAATGGCTTATTGAAGAGTTGAAGTTTTTAAGCTTCAGTTTGAAAGTTAGAGATTTTGGGATAATACTCTTACGATGTTAACGTAGGTTGACAATGTTATAACATTGACTATTCATTTAGCTAAAATGGATTGGTCAACGGGAATTTGATATTTATTTGTGTTTAGAAGACAATATGAGATTTAAATGGTGCATTTGTGAATTGAAGTTTGTTCTGATTTATTTTAGTAAGTTGGAATTTACTTTGTCAATTTTCTCCAAATATATATATATATATGTAATATGTAATAATTTGTTATTCAAACGTTTTCTATATTGCCTTTGTAATTTTAGTTTGATATCAATTAAAAATCTGTTGGATTTTTCTAATAGAAAATGCCTAAATAAACTGGTATGATGATTAATTTTTTCACAAAATAAAAATGTCACATATAGAAGGAATGACTATTTGGTGAATAGTACAAATGGAGATAACCTTCACCATCTTTTTTTTTTGTTACCAGCATGATTAAAATAAAAATAAAAAGTAAACGGTTTGGTTATGTATATCGGTATTACAAAGTCAACGTGAATCTTTCTTGTAGATATATGTCCTAAATATTGGTCTAGGCGGTGCCTAGGCGTCCACCTATATGAAAAATCGGGTCTACAAATGTTTTTCTAACACTGTTTAAAAAACAATGTGGTCTAGACATTCAAAAAATTTGTCGATGCATCCGCCTAATCAACAATCCTATATGATTACTACCTAAGGATTTCATAAACATTGTTTTTTGGTAAAATTTGGATTTTCATGTAAATTAACTTCTACCAATTCATGCTAAGTTATCCTGCATGAATGTTCATTGCACGGAGAACATGTTCCAGATTGAATAAAGAAAATAGTCCTTAGATCTGTTAAATTCATTTAATGGAAAGAGAAGGCAGACCACTCTACCGATGTAGCACTATCTTTCACCAATTCAAAGCAATGTGTTGCAAGCTCCACATCTAATATCTGCATGGTTTTCATACACTCCGAGGTCCAGATAAGGGCCTTGAATTCAGCATAAGGGGGGAGAGACATTAATATATATATTCATTTCGCCCATCATTACATTTTTTGTTTCTGTTTTCTTGCAAAACCATCATGAACATGTAGATGAATCTGAGACCTTCGAGGCACCATCCATGTGACGTTCTAATGCGAATGAGGGAGATCCAAAAGATCTTTTGGTTTTTCTATTATCTCCTGTTTCTGAGCTTCATCCCAATTCTCCCATTCTATTTATGCGATACGAAGAATCTCATGAGAATCAACATATTTCTTTTTTAAACTTTAATTTCGAATTTTCAAGATGTGCCAAAGAATCCATATAGATAATATAATCATATGATGTGTCAAAATGTCTTTTTATTAATTTTTATAGAAATAATATATATGTTTCTCGTATATTTTTTTGGCTAATCTTTTCAAAGCATTGATTTAATCTTGTTATTTTATCCTTAAAAAATTAATTTCTGACACAATAATTTGAATTTTTACAAGAAACAAAATTATTGAGATATGGATATGTTATTGTAGGAAATTCAAAATACTATATCACTATATTTGTTATGTTTTCTTTCAAAAGTTAGACACATTGTATAGGAACATAGAATAAAAGTGTTACAAAGCTAGCCTATATTATCTTGCAGAATTTTGAAATAGTCTGTATTTTAAAAAACTAACAAAATGACTTATATATGTCCAACTCCAAATCTTAATCTTTAAAACACAATGCAATTCCAAATTTTCAGTGAAGTAATATGCTCTCAGTTACAATCATATATTCATATCTTAATAAAATAATAAGATATTTTAATAGATTAACATTAAACTATAGTTACCTATTCGATATTTCATTACGTTAAAGCTGTAGTTCAACATGATAATTGTTTGCAACAAAAAAGTTTACAAGGAGAATGGTTACAAAAAAAAAAATCAATCCAAGACATCAAAGCATGGGAGCGAAATATTTTAACTTGGTGCTAAAGATTGTTCATCTTCTCCATCTTCAATCTCGTCTTCCTTTCCTGACCCTTTGTTTGCTCACTCTCTTCCGCTTTTCTGCACTGCTTTTCCCTGCTTTCATTCTCTGCTTCCAGCACCAAACCTCAGAGCTGTATATATGGAGTTCAATCATTTTCTTAATTTGTGTGAAGAATGTCAAAATAACATTCTTTATGAAATAGATCGAGTAATTGTTTGCTTGGACTATAAATGTTTGAATCAATCTTATCTGTAACCATGGTTGCTTAGGAGATCTTTAATTTTAAAGAAATTGTTTATGTAAAACAAGAATACATCTGAAAACCCAGAGAACATCATAGATTTTTGATGGTTCTCTCAAGCTTAAGTTAGCAATAATCAAAAGAGACCGCAAAATAGCGTCATACCAAATGTTGTATGGTTTTAAAGCCATCTCCAACCCAACTCCAAAACAATATTTTAGTGTAATTTTGACACAAAAATCTTCTTCAACTCAACACTAAAAATCATACCATTTTAGTGCAACACAATAATTTCACACCAAATTTGGTGTGATACTATTCACCACACTAAACACTATTCATCCCAGTAAAACACTATTCACTTAATTTATTAATAAACTAAACAATTAAATAAATGACAAAAAAATGTGGGGCAGGGTATTGAAAATGAAGAAAGATAACATTAGAAATAAGTGTTGGGTTGCCCTTAGGTTGAGTAGAGTGTAAGAGTGATAGATATGATCCTTTTGATGATGAAAATAGAGACAACGCCTCTCTTACCCCTATCTCTTAAAGGTCAATCTCTCAAGGACCTTCCTAAATATTATTTTCTTTTTGAATTATTTTTAATTCAAAATGCTGGCTGATTACATTTTTGCCCTTCATTACTAATCTAAATATTAAAAACCAGATTCATTTTTATTTACTCTCTCATTTTTTTTCTTTCTCTCTCTCCCTTCCGATGGTTTCTCTCTTCCTCTCTGCAACTTTTTTGAATCTGGTTTCTTCTTCTTTCTTCTTCTTTCTTCTTCAACATCAAATCCGATAGTGAACTCTAATATTAGATCCGGAAACCTGAAGAAGAAACAGATTTGCGGTGCCTCACAGCCTGATGTGGCGATGTTGAAGGGAACAAAAAATGGAAACAGATCTGCGGTGCCTCACGATTTAGGGTTTTTATTGGCCTCATGTTTTCGATTTAGGGTTGTAAATTAAGATTCTGGGTTTTGTATGATTAGGGTTCTTATTGTTCTCTATAGATCTGGGTTTTTTTTATGATTTAAAGAATTTTATTGTTCTTGTTCCCCCTTTGCAAAGTATGTTTCGTGTTTTATTTTATTTTTTCAGATCTGGATCCAGTATAACTCGGTATTACTAACTCAGTCGAATTTGGTATAACTAACTCAGTAGTACTTAGTATTATGCAGTATAACCAGTAGAACTTAGTCGAACTCGGTATAACTAACTTAGTAGTAGTATTAGTAGTACTTAGTAGTCCTTAGTAGTACTCAGTACAATCAGTATAACTCGGTATAACTACACTCGGTAGTACTAAGTATAACTCAGTATAACTCGATATAACTACATTCAGTAGTACTCAGTATAACTCAGTATAACTCGGTATAACTACATTCAGTAGTACTCAATATAACTCAGTATAACTTAACATCAATATTACCCTGTAGAATGAAGTATAACTCAGTACAACTATGTAAAACTATACAGTATAATATAGTATCCGAAATTTGAAAATTTGAAAATTTAAAAATTTAAAAATTTAAAAATTTGAAATTTGAAATTTGAAATTTGAATTTTTTTATGATTTAAATTAATAATTTCGAAAATACAAAAGGGCAAAATCGGATATTCATATTTTATTAAATCAATGAGGGTATAGGAGATTTGAGAGGCCCATAGGAGATTGTCTCTAGAGATAATGGGGGCACGGGAAAAGTTGACTCATGAAAATATTGTACCCTTGAGTCGTAGATATCGGGTCATGACGTTGTTATTCGTATGGGTTGATCAGTTATGAAGCGCTTGAGAGATTTTCACCTACTATCTTTGGCTTGTTGTGTCATTTAGATGGAATATTCTTCTTTGCGATAAAACAATTGGAGGTTCGTATTAGCAACATGCTTGGATATAGTGAGCTTTACAGAAGCTCCCCATTACCTCTCTCTTTGAAATGTTTTGTTTTGATGAGTTTCTTTCACCAATCATATGTGAAAATAAGTTATGTTTTACTAGTCAACTCTTTAGCAGGAAATTTTAGAAGAACACCGTAGTTGATTATTCGAGTAATAGAAGGCATGCATATTTTCACAAAGAAATTGTCTATTTCCGAGCATAATGCATAACCATATTTGTGGTACCAAGATCCAAGCATAATGCATAATCATATTTGTGATCATATTAGGTAATGTGATCATAACCATATTTTGAATTATTTCTATGATCACATTTTTTTTTGAATATATATTTTTATGATCACATTACCTAATACAATTCCCTCCAGATAAATAACATGACACAAAACAGATTAAGGTGAGTTAGTCTTGCTAGTTCAACTATTGGACCATCTAACCATTAAGTCTTTAACCAGCCTTGGATCTAACAGAGTATCCACAACGTTAGATCTCAACGGAGTTGTAATCAAGTGGTCTTATTCATGATATTGTTTGGGTTATTGTAACGCATGTCTAAATATCCTAAAGTTGGTCTTTAAAACCATATTAAACTGTTTTAGCAAAAAAAAAAACATATATATGAAACTGCATTAAGAATATTTTTCCAAAATCCTTACATGTAGCATTAATAAATTCATTTAAACTAAAATATTATAATATATATATCCTAACATTAAAATTTTTAAATCTATTTTTTTTTTGAAATGACAAAAATTATTTTCCAAAAAGGTATGATATATATATTTTATCTGAAATGCAGTGCATACATCTCACAGGTTTTGATGCAATGTAACAGATGAAATAACAACACTATATTAAAAATCATGCATTTCATCCTAATTTTGATAAAATATCAAGATTTTAATTTGTTTCTAAAATGGCAAAAATAATTTTTAATATAAAATATAATAAACAAGTTTGAGTTAATTTAGAACCACTCGAAATGGTAACGGTTGGTATTTTATGTTCGACTATTAATATGCGATGATCTTCTGTTTGTTAACACCAACTTATATTTTTCAAAAATTTGTAAAATGGTGATAAAAAATAAAGGTCGCCAAAAAATAGAGATGGTGAAAATGAAAAACGAAAATAACCTTCAAGTTACATTCTCAAAACGAAGATCCGGTCTTTTCAAAAAAGCTAGTGAGCTTTGCACGCTTTGTGGTGCAGAGATTGTTGTTATTGTATTTTCACCTGGCCGAAAAGTTTTTTCTTTTGGTCATCCAAATGTTGATGTTGTAATTGATCGCTTCTTAAAGATTAATCCACATCATCCTCACCAAAACAACAATTTGCAACTTAATGAAGCCTGTCTAAATGCAGTTGTACAAGATCTCAACAATCATCTCACTCAGGTAAATTTTACATTTTCAGTTTTTAGTCATAAAATTTATTATTTTAAGCTATATGTTAGAGTTTGATGCATTTACTGGATTATACTCAAATTTTTTGTTGTAGTATTATATAATTTACATAATATTTTTAGTTAAATAATAATTTATCAACAAGAGAAAATATCAGTTTATTAGAATAGAGTCCATGATCTCTTTCCTTTGTAATTTTTTTTTTGTCTATTTGGATTTCAGATCTTCTTTAAATAATCTCATTTTGTAGATCCCCAATAAGTCTGAATAGTTTAAATATAATCAACTCCTTCGAAACAATGGAAATTTTAAAAGAAAATATATAGGTATTTAATTTATATTCTATTATATGACCTATTTGATTTCTAGGAAATGTAATTTAAATTTGTTATTTAGACTAAGTAAAAAATACAACGAAAACAGGTAACAGAGCAATTGGAAGAAGAGAAAAAGAGAAATGAAGACTTGAAGCAAAAAAGAAAAGATGATAAGAAGTCTGAGAATTGGTGGGAAGACCCTATAGAAGGATTCAACTTACGTCAACTCACTGAATTCAAATGTGGTTTGGAAAATTTTAAAAAGACAGTGACAACTGAAGCCTCCAAGTATCTTCAAGCGACTGGTCATAACTTCTATTTTGGAAGTTCTAGTAATGCTACTTTTGGAATTTTTGATAATGATGGTAATACCAACAGTGAGTTGGACCTATTTAATCATCGAAGATTGGTGGATATGAACACGTTCTCGGGCAATCATCAAAACATGATCATTCCTCATCATTCCACAATACCGTATGGGAATAATGTTATTGAAAGGTTTGCTCCAGAACACAACCAAAACCAGAGCCAATATTGTTTTAAGCAAGAACGTGCTTCCGAATGTGACCGTCAACCTGATCATCCTCCTCACTATCGACATGAATACTGTTAATCTTTAATTTTTCCATAAAACACAATATATCGCTGTTTTCTAATTATCTTTTGTTTTGGTTTTATTTTATACATTTGAGATGTTACTTTGGACACTATTTCTATTTATAATTTTTCTTTCGCTGAGCTTGGCAACCACATTTTTTTTTATTGTTATTTTTTATGTTTCAGAATTCAGATGTTTTTGTAATCTATAGTGAACTCTCTTATTCAACTTTTATAGTGAATTTAGTTATCTGTATCCTCTTAACACTTCTCTGCAAATTTTTATGTTTGCATACATTTACACATAAGATAATGATCTGTTTGACTTGATTTGTTCAAGAAACAAGAAAATGAAATCTTTTGATTAATGATTCTAATGATCAAAAAATTTCAAAATATTACGTAAGTACAGGAGCCCGACACTTTTTTTTTTGATAACGAAAGGTTATTGTTTTGTTAGTTCAACAAACATAAACTCAAAAGGATAACATATATAGGAAGAAAACAAAAGTCTAAATCTTGTAACAAGAAAAAAAGAGAAGTCGCTGGAATTCAAAGACAAGATTGTGAATTAAAGCGCATGAATGAATCAGCAATGGTGACCTCGACCTCAACACCAGGCTCAATGGTGATGGAAGTGATCTGCTTCACAACATCAGGAGAGCTGAAGAGATCGATCACACGCTTGTGTACACGGAGCTCAAACCTGTCCCATGTGTTGGTTCCTTCACCACAAGGAGCTTTTCTTGTGGTAACTTTGAGAACTTTAGTTGGCATCCTCACTGGTCCTTTCACTCTCAATCTCTTGTCTTTGGCACCACGGACCAAGTCAGTGCACACCTTCTCAAGGTTTTTGACGTTCTTTGAGGAGAGAGTGATTCCGATCTTGTGAATCTGCTCTTGTGGCTTCTCAAATTCAGTCTTTCCTTGCTTCGTTGGTGGTGCGTAAGCCATAACTTTCTACTACCTTTCTTTTCAAGTTCCTTAAGCAGAGAACAAAGAAGATAGAAGCCGCTGAGTTGATGAAGAAACTGGGCGGTGAAAAGCTATTCTATTACTCAAACTTGAGGTGTTCTAAGTAACCAGACTACAATAAAACAACCGATAAAACATAATTTCCTATGGAAGAACCTCACAGTCCTAGCTAAAGAATCAAAAATCTAGTTTTGCGCTCATGGAATATGAATGATCTTGAAGTCTGGAAAGCATATCTGCAGAGTCTCTACTCTCTCCAGTTATGTTGCAAAGCTTGGCCAAGCGTTGTGCTCCTTAATCATGGCGATCAAATCCTTGCAATCTGTCCTAAATCTTTGGCACGTTGAATGCTGAAACATACTTTCCATCACCCATTATGCTGCTTCCACTTTTGAATGTAAGGTAAAGTCTCGATGTAGATAATTTGTGTTCTCATATGGACTATCATCATAGATACGAAAGGTTGTTTTCATAGCGACATATAAACATATTCAGTGTGTTTTTTTTTTCATATGTAAATCAGTCTAAAATGTTTAGACCCTACAAATTTTTTTATAAATGTAAATGGGCTACATGTTAAATAGTTGAAACAAAGCTACAACCCTCTCCCGTACTTTTTCCAACTGTGAATTGAAATGCATAAATTTTGTATGATTTATACTAATATTGCAACACCCCTATCCGTCTTTCTCATGTGCTTACAACATTCATTCTAAGTTTGTGTATCAATCATGTCTGATGGTCTTTGAGAGGTTTAAAAGAGCTGCTTGTTTACACTGAAATCTACATGATCTTTACTTTGTATTTTGGTTTCATTCGCATAATATAGTGAATCACTTTTCGATATATCACTTATTCTTTTATCGTTCCAATTTCAACAATATTTCATTATGAAGTTTTTTTTATAAATAAGTGATAAAGGATCAATTTGATAAAATTGTAAAAGGAGACGAGGCTCTTGAACAAAATCCAAAATAAAATACTATTACTTGTTCAAAGTAAAAAAAAAAAACTATTATGTTATATAACCCATACGTTGTAATTTTTAGTTTTTTCAATTATAGTCAATATTCACGATTATGCTACTATCCCAATTTGATTTGACGTTGGACATGATGGTATATAACCCATATGTTGAACATGATGGTATAAAGGAAGACTATTTAGGTACATAAATAATTTAAATTGAATTGGGTTTTGTTAATGTGGAACGTAGTTATAAATTGCATGTCTTTTTGTTTATTATGAATACTATCTTGGTATCGAAAAATCGCCATAGATCCTGAAGCAATGTATTCCATCCGTTTCTAAAAGATTTATATTCTAAAAAAACTTTTGTTTAAAAAAAATACATATTTTATATTTTCACTGTAATTTTTATCAACTAATAATGAAAAATTGTGAAATTTAAAAACATTAATTGCATTTTTTAAAATTTTATTTGTTTAAAAATATTAAAAATAAAAAATTACAAAAAACTATGTATCTATAGCTAAGTTTTAATATGTTTTATTAAAAATTGTGAAAATTTTAAAGCATGAATCTTTTAGTAGTATATAGTAGTGGTGCTTTTCTAGTAGAAGTACTAACTTCCTTTGTCTAGAGTAAATGTATTTAGCATAGTCATAGGTTTTATAAAAAGGATGTATGAAAACAAGGTAATTTGTATATAATTATCACATGATTCTAGTGATTCAACCTCTACGCATGTGTCGCTGATGTATCCAGACATAGGAAGCTGGAGAAATATATTAAAAGCTGCAATAGGGCTGTTCGTTTGGTTGCCGCAGGTACCGGCGGCAGCGGCAGCGTCAACATTCTGCGTCAACTCTTGTTCGTTTTGTTGACGCAGGAACCGGCGGCAGCGGCAGCGTCCGAACGCTGCGTCCTGCGGCTGACGTTGATAAAACCTGCGGTCGCGATATGATATGCGGCAGCGGCAGCGGCAGCGTCAGCGTCTGCGAAACGAACAACAACTGTCCTCATTAACGCTGCCGCCGCCGCTGACGCTGCCGCTGCCGCTGCCGCCGAAACCTGCGGCAACCAAACGAACAGGGCTAATATGAATCTGAGGATGATCTCGATAATAAGGTAATTTCTGATCTTAATAAAGAAATATATATGGCCATATATTATGGGCATACAGCTGCGGCTCGCTCCTCGCGGTCTTCTCTGTAGTCTGTAGTACTCACTTTTTTTATATCTGTCAAACTTATAATTATTTTCTAAATAATTATCACTCGAAAGTTTATAAACCCATCATAGTATAGGAAGACATAGCAAAACGACACAGAGGTAATGAAGGAAACGACAACGGTAGGAAAGCATTCTTACTCTTTCTATGGTTGTCTTCGCTTAATTATTTAGTTGAAAGAAAAAAAGAAATAATATAAAATCCTTTTATATTAGCCACTGAAGAAGATGCCAACTAAATTACCTACGTGCTCCACTTTGGGGCCAGCTCATCTCGAAGTGGTGAACAGAGAGACAGATAAAGATCGCGTAAGAGAGGGTCCACGGTAGCTTATCTTAGACCCCACCTGGTATCCAATGGCAGCGATTAGCCTCTTGCGTCCACGGTGTGTTTCACAATTATCATTCTTGTATATTAGAAAAAAAATCATACCGGTTCAAAATCATAGAAATCAAATCAACAAATATGTGCGATCCTTGTCCGATATCTACCGACTATAAATGTTGGATAATTGTAATTTTGTTTCAATAGATAAACGTAATTTTGTTATTAATCTACTAGTAACGGTTTATATTATTTTATTATAGTGTTAAGATAAATGTTTTGATAATTTCTTCCTTACCATTGGTTCAATTCTCAGTAAAATAATTTATGTTTGCATTGCTTATATAACGACTGTATCAATCCCTATACGTTTCTACAATACATAAACAAATTTAGAAAAAGGAAAATCAAAAAAAAAATTGAAAGGAAAGCTGGTTTTAAAAACGTTTGAAATTTTTTAAAAAGTAAAAATAACGCTGGCAATCTGGAATATGATAGGTGAGAGGGTAAGCTCACTGTTTCACTTTGACCCCACAGGATCTGTATTTTTGTAAACAAAATATTTACTGTATATATTTATTTGACTCTTAAATAATTTAGATACATTCCCCAGCTGTTTGCCAGGCTGTTTCTATTTCTCCGTTTTTATACCTTCTTCTCCTTCCCTTCCTCACTCATTCCTCTCTCAAACCTTAGCTTCATCTCTCTCGCAAATCTCAAACTCAATCTTAAATCAAATGGATCCGTGCTCTTTCGTACGGGTCATAGTCGGTAACTTGACCGTTAGGTTTCCGGCGACGTCTCCGTCTTCTTCTTCATCATCCGAACCGTCTGTTTCCGGAATCAACCCTAACTGCTACTGCAAAATCAGATTCAAGAACTTCCCTCGCCAGATCGCTTCTGTTCCGGTCATGCTCCGAACCGAATCCGAATCCGAGACGCGCTCCTCCGGTAACATCTCAACCGTCGCCGCTTGCTTCAGCCTTAGCAAAGCTCAGATCGAGGCGGCACTTAAGAAGCCTAATTGGAGCGTCCTCTCAATCGAGACTTACTCGCGCGTCGGCGATGGCGTTAGCGGCGCGTCGTGTGGACTCGCTTCGGGGAGCGAGAAGTTGCTCGGTAGATTCGATGTTTCGATTGATTTAAAATCTGCGGAGAGTAAGACGAGTTTGGCTCACAACGGATGGGTTGCTTTGAGGAGGTCTAAGAAAGGGGGAAAGTCAGGATCCGATCCGGAGCTCCATTTGACCGTGCGGGTTGAACCCGACCCGAGATTCGTGTTTCAGTTCGACGGCGAGCCGGAGTGCAGCCCTCAGGTTTTCCAAGTGCAAGGGAACACGAAACAAGCCGTGTTCACTTGCAAGTTCGGCGCGAGAAGTTCCAACTCCGGAGATCGGAATCAGTTAGGCAGTTCTTCGATGAGATCGGAGAAAGAGCAACCGTCGAAAGAGAGGAAAGGCTGGTCCGTAACTGTCCACGATCTCTCCGGTTCACCCGTAGCGATGGCCTCTATGGTCACACCTTTCGTACCGTCTCCCGGTTCTAACCGCGTGAACCGGTCGAGTCCCGGCGCGTGGCTCATTCTCCGGCCCGACGGTTGCACGTGGAAGCCTTGGGGGAGGTTAGAGGCGTGGCGTGAATCCGGTTACTCCTCCGACGCGCTAGGTTACCGTTTCGAGCTCTTCCAAGACGGAATCGCCACCGCGGTTTCCGCATCGTCGTCTATCAGTTTGAAAAATGGCGGGAGTTTTGTTATTGATGTCACCGGCGGGAACACCACGGCGGCTTCTACGCCGACAACGAGTCCTCAGGGAAGCTGGGATCTCGGATCCGGATCCAGCGCCGGGTCGAGGCCCGCGTCGAGGCCAGGGTCAGGATCCGGGTCGGATTTTGGGTATCTGCTGCCGCAGCATCCGGCGCAGAGCAGAGGGTTCGTGATGTCGGCTTCGGTGGAAGGAGTGGGGAAACGGAGTAAACCTGAGGTGGAAGTTGGTGTGACGCACGTGACGTGCACGGAGGATGCAGCAGCGCACGTGGCTTTGGCTGCGGCGGTGGATCTGAGTTTGGACGCTTGCAGGCTGTTCTCTCAGAAGCTAAGGAAAGAGCTGAGACAGCAAAGCCAGCTTGGTGTCGTTTGATGTGTATGGCTTTGTCGTTTTACCTATTCATGAGTTGTCTTCCACTCACAATTTTTTCTATTTTTCTTAAAAAATGTTTGAATTTTCTATTTTTTTTTGGTAAGGTAGCGTTAGGAATTAGACCAACTTTATATCTTCATGTACAGCTAATGAATGACAGAAACAACTTCTTATATCTCATTATCCTTTTTATTAACCACAAATTATTTTATATCATTCAAAAGTATTAAATAATGAAATTTCTCCAACCGGAGGATCACAGTTTATGTAACAAGATAGCTGCACCACTGCTACACACCACTTTAGCGCATCCGAATCGCAGTGTTTTGAAACTACTTGTGTGTCATGTGGTCACGTGCCACCGTCTGAATCGGTCACGTGTTGCTATTGTAGTTTGTAGTACTTTACTACTCTTTCTCGTCGATCCACATATCTGAAGCATCCTCAGCCGACATATCTACTTTCCTTCACGCTATGTCTCTCTCCTAACGGTTCATTCGAAATGGACCGTGGCACAAATGGGCGGACGGAGTGCATCGGGTACGGGGGCACGTGCCCCCAACTAATTTTAAAATTTTCTTTAACAAATGATGTAAGTACATATAAGTGTCCCCAACGGAAATAAAAAATACAATGAAAACTTTGTTGTGCCCCCTATTAAATCTACTTCTGCATCCGCCCGCACAATCACGAACCCTCTGGTTTGCATAGCATAAGGCATAAGTAACGACCTCATCGTCCCAAACCAATGGGTCTAGCCCGACCTAATTCCGGGCTTCGTTTTGGGCCTTCTTACTTCAAATTTTCGACTAAAGATGAAAGAAAGCAAGCTATAGGAACGAGGGAGTGAAAGAGAAATAAGATGTTGAATACGTGATGGTGTTGAAGCTTGGGAGTTAATAGGATTATTTTATATTTCAAAATTTGGAATAGTTAACAACTTTTGATTGAAACAGAAGAAGACCGTATATAAAAATACGTAGGAGTTAATACGTGTACTTAATACAGTATTGTTACCCAAATTAAAAAGAAGACCGTGTTAAGATAACAAGTCAACGTTCTTCGTATTCATTGAATTCTGCTATTATTGGGGTTTGAATGTTTGTACACGTATCTCTTAATAATGACTGCAAATTTTGAAATCTTCATATTTTGGAATATGATCACAAATTAAATTTAATTGTCAATTAGAATATCATTTTGGCTCTACAAAATATTGGAGCGTATGAAAAAGTATATTTACATTTGACTTATGATAAATGTATAGTGAAAAAAGTCTGATAACAAATAACTAAACTACTAATAGAACAAAAAATATCAAATTGTAGGCGGTTTAACTAATCAAACTAATAAAACTTAATGCACATGAACAAAAAACATCAATTTTCCGTTTCTAATTTTATTTACATCATACGTAGGCACCACCTTTTGTCCTTCCGACAAGAACACCAATGTTCCGACAACTATTTATCGTCCGCCTTCTCTTTCTACTACCCCTCGCTTCATCGAGCTCCAACCATAAAAGAGAACTCAAGAATCTCCTCAAACTAAAATCCACATTTCAAGAAACAGAACCAAACTCCGTCTTCGCCACCTGGACTCACCAGAAACCGCCTTGTGAGTTCTCCGGAATCACCTGTAACTCCGGCGGAAACGTCGTCGAGATCAACCTCGAAAGCCGGAGCCTAAACAACGGAGATAATAACAATACTTCCGATCTTCCTTTCGACTCAATCTGCAACTTAAAGTTTCTCGAGAAGCTAGTTCTTGGAAACAACGCCTTAAGCGGCAAGATTCTCAAGAATCTCAGGAGCTGTAAGCGTCTGAGATACTTAGACCTAGGAATCAACAACTTCTCAGGCGAGTTTCCGGAGATCGATTCTTTACGGTTACTAGAGTTTTTAAGCTTAAACGCCTCAGGAATCTCCGGGAGATTCCCATGGAAGTCTCTGAAAAGCTTGAAGAGGTTGAGTTTCTTGAGCGTGGGAGATAACCGGTTCGATCCTCATCCATTTCCAGGAGAGATCCTAAATCTCAGAGGTTTGAGTTGGCTTTACATGAGCAACATCAGCATCACCGGTGAGATTCCAGAGGGAGTCAAGAACCTTGTTCTCTTACAAAACCTTGAGATCTCTGATAACAGAATCTCCGGTGAGATTCCTAAGGGAATAGTTCAGCTTATAAACCTAAAGCGGTTTGAGGTTTATAACAATTCCTTGACAGGCAAGTTACCATTAGGGTTTGGGAATTTGACGAATCTGAAGTACTTTGATGCATCTAACAACTCATTAGAAGGTGATTTGTCAGAGCTAAGGTCCTTAAAGAACCTTGTATCTCTCGGCTTGTACGAAAACCGACTCACCGGTGTGATCCCAAGAGAGTTTGGAGATTTCAAGAGTTTAGCTGCTTTGTCTCTTTACAGAAACAAGCTCACAGGGAAGCTACCGGAGGAACTCGGATCTTGGACTGGTTTTAGTTACATAGACGTGTCTGAGAACTGCTTGGAAGGTCAGATTCCTCCTGATATGTGCAAGAAAGGCGCAATGACGCATCTTCTTATGTTGCAGAACAGATTCACAGGACAGTTTCCTGAGAGCTATGCTGAATGCAAGACTCTGATACGTATCCGTGTAAGCAACAACTCTCTCTCTGGTATGGTTCCATATGGGATTTGGGGTTTGCCTAAGCTCCAGTTTCTTGATCTTGCTTCTAACCGTTTCGAAGGACCTTTCACTGATGATATTGGTAACGCCAAGTCTCTTGGCTCTTTAGATTTGAGCAGCAATTTGTTTTCAGGTTCTATACCGTCTCAGATCTCAGGAGCTGACTCGCTGGTCTCGGTGAACATTCGTATGAACAAGTTTTCAGGGCAAGTCCCTGACTCTTTAGGAAAGCTTAAGGAGCTTTCAAGTCTCTATCTTGACAAGAACAATCTATCTGGTGATATACCAGAGTCGTTAGGCTTGTGTGGATCTCTGGTTGTTCTAAACCTAGCTGGAAACTCACTCTCTGGGAGAATCCCTGGAAGCTTAGGATCTTTACGGTTATTGAAATCTTTTAATCTATCAGAAAACAGACTAACCGGATTGATTCCGGTTGCTTTATCAACTCTTAAGCTAAGCTTACTTGACTTATCCAACAACGAGTTGTCCGGTTCTGTTCCTGACTCACTAATAAGTGGAAGCTTTGTCGGAAACTCAGGTCTGTGCAGCTCAAAGATATCATATCTTCACCCATGTGTAGGACCTCGAGGTTACATTGGGACAACAAAACACTTGTCTAAACTGGAGATCTGTTATATCACCGCTGCAGTACTTGTCTTGTTCCTTTTATTCTGTTACGTGATCTACAAGGTAAAGAAAGATAGGTTAAATCGCACGGCTCGGAATAAGAACAACTGGCTAGTGAGCTCTTTCCGGTTACTAAACTTGAACGAAATGGAAATCATCGATAAGATCAAGCCAGAGAATCTCATAGGCAGAGGCGGTCACGGGGATGTCTACAAAGTAACCCTAAGGAACGGCGAAACCCTAGCTGTTAAGCACATCTTGGGAACAGATACTTGTAACCGAGAATTTGAGGCAGAAGTTGCAACGTTGAGCAATGTAAAACACATAAACGTTGTGAAGTTGTTCTGCAGCATAACGAGTGAGGATAGTAAGTTACTTGTCTATGAGTTTATGACTAATGGAAGTTTGTGGGAGCAGTTGCACGAGCGGCGTGGTGATCAAGAGATTGGTTGGCGTGTGAGACAAGCAATAGCTTTAGGAGCTGCTAAAGGGTTAGAGTATCTGCACCATGGATTAGACCAGCCTGTGATACATCGTGACGTGAAGTCTAGTAATATATTGCTTGATGAGGAGTGGAGACCGAGGATTGCTGATTTTGGATTGTCTAAAATCATTCAGTCTGATTCAGTTCAACGAGATGTGTCTTCTTCTATCGTTGAAGGAACTCTCGGCTACATTGCCCCCGGTAAGTCCAACTATTAGGTCAACTTATTTTCAAGCCTTGCTTCTCAAGTTAAGAACATCTTGCGTACTAATAGTTTGTTGTTGTCAACAGAATATGCATACACAACTAAAGTGAATGAGAAGAGCGATGTTTACAGTTTTGGGGTGGTGCTAATGGAGTTGGTGACGGGGAAGAAGCCAATGGAGGTTGAGTTCGGTGAGAATAGAGACATTGTCTCGTGGGTTTTGAGCCGGAGCAAGGAGATGGAGAAAGAGAAGATGATGGAACTAATCGACCCGGTCATAGAATATGAATACAAGGAGGATGCTCTTAAAGTATTGACTATTGCTTTGTTATGTACTGGCAAGTCTCCTCAGGTTAGACCGTTTATGAAATCAGTGGTTCGAATGCTGGAGACAACAGGGACTTCTTACGACAAAAGCAACGGAGAAGCAAGTCATGGTGTGAGTGATAGTGTTGAGATTACTGAAGGTTTATAGCTTTTAGATTGAATAACCAAAGAAGGATGGCTTCTTGTTAATTTTATACACAATTCTGAGAAGAAACTCATATTTCTAAGATCAAACAAGAGTTCAGTGTGCTAATATACAATATTCATTTTCCCCGGAGGAGGAATCTTATATAGAAAAATATATATCATTGTGATATTTTAAGATTTATGAATCCTCTGTATGAAAAATATTTATATTGATACTACACATACTTTAAGTTCATATGATATACATACAATTACGGAAAAAAATAATTTGCTACTCACTTAAAATGCATGTCAAGTTTTTTATTTCAAAAATTAACAAAAAGTTACATCCAATTTTTTTTTAAAAATAACTAAATTAATGCCTTTTTAGTTTTAAAATGTTATGTCCAAATCTATTAACCATTCAATCTATTTAAAATAAAAAATTAGTTAACAGAAAGTTATATTTTTAAATACAAAAAACTTGAGAAATGAAAATTTTAATTTTTTTTTTCAAAATCTAAATATCCGAACCCGATCCGAAATAACCGAATCCGAACTAAAAATAACCGAACCCGACCCGAAGTACAGAAATACCCGAACGGGTTCTACACCTCTATACCGAAATACCCGAAAATCCAAAATACCCGATCCGAACCCGAACGGGTACCCGAACGCCCACCCCTATTCTCTTGCATGCACCATGCATCTATCTCTACAGAACATATATGTAAGTGTTTTCTGTTAGTGTATATTTTTCTGTATGCTCAACTTCTAGTTTTGAATTTTGAATACATATTATTGAACGACTACTAATTGTTATTTTTTTCAAACTGTAAAGATACTTTTGTTTTTTTCTTTGGGACATCCAAAGTTGAAAGGCAGATGTTCCCTCATGAAATACACTCTTAGATTGTTTCTTAACCTACAAGTAACAAAATACATATATTGAAAAGAGAGATATCGTGATGACCTGAGTCACTACTGCAACGAAGGCGGGTTTAGATTCTGAGCAAACTCGCGAGAGTTCAGCTTCTCATTCATCACTCTGAATTTTTCTTTGATCCTTTTTATTTGTCCAACATGAATACAAAATCAAATTAACATACAGTCAAGCATGATGAACATAAAGATTGAGAGTTCAAGTTTGGCTTTACCGTTCTCAGTTCAGTTTCAGTTCTCCGTTTCTTTTGATCAAGTGATTGCCGGAGTTCGTGATGTCGAAAATGCTATCGAGATCATCTTCAAATGCATTCTCCAACTCTTCCCGGAGAAGAGCAGGTAACTTATCCATAATAGGCATCAGAAGAAAACAGTTGAACTGCATAATAAAAACAGTTCAAAATGTTGGAACGAAGAAGACATGACCAAAAGAAAAGAGTCATTGGATGGTCTAAGCTAACCTATCCAAACAAACCCATCTACAGCCATTCATCTGCAAGCCAACTCATCCACAGTCGACCCATTCACAACAATCCATCCATCCACACGTTTGTTGGAGCCAATTGAGTGTATTTGAATTTTAAACTCTTGGAGCTTAAATCTGTCACATCAAACCACTTGCCTCTAGTTTATTATTTGTTTATGTTTCTCCACAATATTACTAGTTTAATTGTCTAGGATTGTTGATTGCTTTGGCTATATAAAGCCACCATTGTAATCAATTGCAATCTAAGCTGAAAGTTGGAAGTTCTGAAACACCTCAACCCATAAACACCTCTAAGTAAAAGATCAAGTCAAATTTTATCGGATGAACATGAAAAATAATTCAACTTTATAAATTAAAACACAAGACTAAATACTTAAAATCATGTATTTTACAATAAAAATATCTTTTGCAAAACTTCTCAACATTACCCAAGTTCATACACCCTAGCTTCGATGGTCTTTATAGTCTCGCACTTCGGTCCACACAATCAACCTTACCTGCATCGCAAAGGAGGCATGAGTATACAAAATTACTCAGTGAAGACGCTCAATACCGCCCACCACAGTCCAATAATCAAGCACTGAATCAATACTAACACCATAGCATCCAGTTCTATCATTCTTTTACTTAACTAGTTCCATCATTTTCATTACATTTACATTCCTTAACCGTTCGACCCGAAGGTCCATAATCATGCGGCCGATGCCAAACCTGCGGGCGTCGCCAAACCTGCACCGAAGCCAAACCTGCGGCCGAAG
This sequence comes from Brassica napus, assembly GCF_020379485.1. NCBI lineage: Eukaryota > Viridiplantae > Streptophyta > Magnoliopsida > Brassicales > Brassicaceae > Brassica > Brassica napus. The sequence continues at coordinate 24,116,538 of NC_063434.1, read as the reverse complement.
ACAAACCTGTGGCCGAAGCCAAACCTGCAGCCGAAACTAAACATGCAGTCGAAGCCAAACCTGCGGCCGAAGCCAAACCTGCGGCCGAAGCCAAACCTGCGGCCGTAGCCAAACCTATGGCCGAAGCCATACCTGCGGCCGAAGCCATACCTGCAGCCGTAGCCAAACCTGCGGCCGAAGCCAAACCTGCGGCCGAAGCCAAACCTGTGGCCGAAGCCATACCTGCGGCCGTAGCCAAACCTGCGGTCGAAGCCATACCTGCGGCCGTAGCCAAACCTTCGACCCATCAGTACTTTACGGCTCATAGCCAAACCTTCGACCCGAAGGTCCCTTACATCCTCTTAACCAGTTCCCTTAATTAACTCAATTCGATTATACTTTCTTTAAATGCATTATATTTTTATGACTTAGATTCTCAAGATCAAACATTCATTTCTCACATAAACATCCTAGCATAATTTTATTATCAATTCATCAATTCTAGAATGCATTTCTTAAGAACACAATGAACAAACTTTCCTTAAACAAATTCTATCATACATTTTCTTATGAACACGATGAACAAATTTTCCATAAACGAATTCTATCCAAGCATAAACACGATCATACTAATCAAACCAGACAAACAATTATTATTGGACTGCCACGAATCACATCCTCACCTTAACTTAATCTCAAAGATTCGAAGACTCTGAACTACCTAGCGTTTTCAAGCGATGAACTCCTTAGCTCCTCCTTGCTGAATCCCTCTTCTTCGGACTTCTCTCTTTACCAACTAGTTTCTGCTCTCTAACTTCTCTCTAATCTTGTTTTCTGAATTGTGTGAAAAAATGAGAGCTAAAGGGGTCCTTATATAGAATTTCCCAAGATTTCTCACCAAGTCAGACACTTAATGCCAGTTTCCTTATTTGGCTTGGTCAAAGACCACCACCATCAATGGCTTGATTTGATATCTTTGATTCTTTCCTTAGCTGATTTCCGCAGATCCGAAATTCCTTTTGTATTATCCCGCAATTATGGCTAGTCAAACTTTCCTTACCTGGAACCCACATTATCCAACAACCGAACATTCTTTAATTGGTCTCGCGGTCTTAATTTCTCCGTATGTATGCTCTGATCATTCCATTATCGGTTTACCGTCGCTCAACCCATTCTGAATATTTCAATGATATCACTGAAGATCCATCATTTAGTTAAAAATACATTTATTCTTCCAATATTCACGAATACAAGTGTCTCCACACTTAGAAAAATACGATCCTTATAGAATAAAACCTCCTGCATTCTATTTTCTTCAAAATTAAAAATACTCCGGGAGCGGGTCGTTACAAGTTCCCCTTTCTTCTTCACCATTCTGTATTCTCTTGGTCACTTTCAATCTCTCTTAAACTCTCCATAATCTCTCATACTCTCTGAAGTGAAAATTAACTCTCTCCTTCATCAATTCTCTTATCTCTATTTCTCAGTCTTTCTCTTGTTCACTCTCAACCAGACTCTCACATACACTCAAACACCATTCTCTGTCTTTTATTTCATGGTACGTATCAGAGCTTTAAGCTCTTGAACCTCACAAAAGCTTCTGCAAATTCATTCTTAGTTCATCTTCATCTGAGTCTGGTACAACCTTTTTCCAGCGGTCCAAAGGGTTTCCAAGAAGGAAGAACCCACAACCAGCTCTCAAGACAAGGTGTATACAAATCTCTGAAGTCTGAACCTCAAGAACCCTTCAGCAAGTTCAGCCAGTTTAGTCTACCACTCATTTTCTTTGAAGATTCTTGAGCACATTCTTTTATCCAGTGGTCCGTAGTTCTTCAAAGCTGTCCAATCTCCTTTTCTCCTGTCAAATATGGTGAAGAAACCACTTGTAAGCAAAAGTTTATGGAGTAGTTTTCCTAGCTATCAAAGCTCCAAAACTGTGTTGTTCAAGTGGTTCACTTTCTCTATCCAAGAAGAGAGCTTCCTAGAAGGTGGCGCCTCTCATACATGAAGAAATGAGGAGTCTTTGGTGCAATGGATACAAGAAGGAGATCATATACTTAAAGAGAAGGAGTTGGAGTTCAACTCAAGATCTCAGATCCAACAAAATGTCATGACCCATGTGTATTGGAGGTTCAAGGAACCAGCTCAGGTTCCTTGGTTATAAGTTAAACCTCTCCTTCTTGATATGAGCTTGGGATAATGGTTCTGGTTGTGTTGAAATGTATATTAAGGTGATTAAATGAGTTGTCTAGTCTCTGATATTGTCATTTGAGCATATCATTGTTTAAATGATCACAAAAATAGCCTAAATGTATTTTAATTGATGAGTTATTATACTGGAACATTTAGTGAGTTGGTTGCATGGATTTGAACTAGATGAGTTGTTTAGATTCTGTCCATTGCATTTCTTAAAACATTGGGATCAGAATTGGTGAGTTATCAATGTCTGATCCTAGTGTGTGTGGTCTGATTATTGCTGGAGTTTGAGTGATGTTTCAGGTACACAAGTGTTGTTCTCTGCCCATCATCAAATCAAGACAAAGAAGAAGGATTTGCCCATGCTGTTCAGAGCCTATACATGATGTATATTCCTGTTTGATCTAGAGCCTACACGTGATGTATATTCCTGACCATGGAATTTTTTTTTTTTGAGGAGACCAGATGGTATTAAGTCGTGGCTGAGACATAATATGGCTGGCATTTGAAGATGCTTCAAGGAGTATTGACGGAGAGGTAGACCAGAAGTTGACCAGCCACCCACCTAGCTGGATTTCCTCGTGGATTGCAAGGTCAACGATGAAGTGACTTGTAGCTGGAAGCTAACAAGTCAGGAATAAGTGGCACTCATATCAAGCTTGTTTCCTTCACTATACTCTGAGCCAAGCTTAAGGGGGGAAGTAAATGAGCTTCCATGGCCTGTCTATAAACGCTTGCAAGAAGAATTCAACAAGGACAACAACAACTTGGTGTTAGAATAAATGACCATCAGAGACTACTTGACAAAAAGATCAGGTGAAGAGTCAAGCTGAGTGGATAGCTATGAATCAGCCCAATGCATGGAGTTAGAATAGTTACCTTCTGATTGGAAAGCTATGGATCAGCCTCTAAAAGGAGTTAGAACAACTACCTTCAGTTGGGAAGCTATGAATCAGGCCATAGCATGTGTGCTAGTACAATGTTGATGAAGCTGTAGAGGGTGTGTAGAACAGGTTGAATTAAGTGCATGTCGTTTGGTTGTTGAGCTCCTGGTTCAAGAGATACACAAGTTGGGCCATCACCTAAGTCATGAGGAGACTGGTGGTCCAGTTGGCAGTGGAGCATAGATCAAGGGATGAATCAGTTGGATTAAGCACAAATGTTGGTATTGTTGTGCTCGAGCAACACTGAGGCCATAAAAAATTACTTAAAACATTGATAAACAAATTTCTCATAATTTAGAGCTTCTAACTATGCACATAACTGCTAGTTGGGTTGTGCCCAAATATAGTCATGAGATTAATTTACTCCAAAATGGGTAAACCGAACCAAAATACCGAAATGGTTTTTAAATTATATGGGCCATGTATTAAACCAATACATTTGACAAATCGATTGGATCAATCTACAACTCATTTAAGTTAATGAGTTAATTGTTTAAACGGTTAATTCATGAACAGTAATTTTATATTTTAAAAGTTATTAAGTAAAATGTATTATTTTTAGGGTTGAAAATAAATACAAATATAAGGTTTTGGTGGAAAATAAGATTTTCTTATTTTCTTAAGTGTTCTTCGCAAGAAAACTCAATTTTACGGTTTTAGAAGAAAACACCATTTTGTGGCTTTGTCGAAAATCTCAATTTTACAGATTTTGGGGAAAACAATTTACGGTTTTGGATGGAAAACACGATTTACGGTTATTGCAGGAAAACTCAATTTTGCTGTTTTGTCAGGAAAATAAGATTTTTGAGGTGTGGCGGAAAAATACAATGTTGCGGTTTTGGCAGAAAAATCAATTTTACGGAAAAAAGATTTTTATGTTTTGGTGGAAAACTCAATTTTACAGATTTGGCGGAAAACAATTTTACAATTATGGCACGAAAACAAGATTTTACTGTTTTGGCGGGAAACCTAAATTTTAGGGTTTTGACAGGAAAACAAAATTTGCGATATTGGCAGAAAAACTTAATTTGCGGTTTTGGCAGGAAAGCTTGTTTTTTCAAAAGGCGGAAAGCTTTATTTTATTGTTTTGACAGGAAAAAAAGATTTTGCAGTTTAAGAGGGAACATTCAGTTAAACATTTTGCGGAAATACTCAATTTTACGGTTTTGGCTGGCAAACACAAATTTGCGGTTTTTGGTGAGAAAACTCAATTTACATTTTATGTGGGAAAACTCGATTTTATGGTCATGGCGGGAAAGCACAATTTTGCAGTTTTGGAGGGAAAGCTCAATTTTGTGGTTTTGGCAGGAAAACCCAATTTTGCGATTTTTGCGAGAAACACACAATTTTGCGGTTTTGGCTAGAAAAAACGATTTTTTCGATTTTGACAGAAAAACATGATTTTGCAGTTTTTGCAGGAATACATGATTTTGTGGATTTGGTGAAAAACACAATTTTACGATTTTGACAAAAAAAAAGAAGAGATTTAGCGCTTTTGATGGAAAAAATCAAGTTTTAGTTTGTCAAAAAATTGATTTTATGTATTTGGCAAAAAAATATGATTTAACTTCTAAAACCCAACATATATATATGAGAAATTGGGTTTTAACATAAAAAAATTATGACTAAGTGAGATTTAGGTTATTGTAATTTCGTTGTATATGTGAAACGTAAATAGAATTTGGTGTAGTAAACTGGTTTAAAAATTTGGTTTGGTTACTTTTTTATATATATATATATTTGATTTGATGTTAGGTTTGTTATAGATTTTTATTGATTTGGTTATGAATAACTCATTATCCATTACAATCCAAACCATTTAAGTCCATTAACTCATTTACCCATTATTCCATTTGTATCCAATTTTTCTATCCATTAAAATTCGTGGTTTGGATTGGTCCTGATCGACCCATTAGTTTTTATCTGTTTTGACACCCCTAGCCGTTCTCCTCTGATGCATCTTCGCATAAATCGTCGAGTAAAGTAATGTCTTTATCAATGATACTCAACGTAATTTCTTGCATCTTTTTGTAATTTGTCTGCCATGAGTAACAAAAACAGATGAATGTATTTGTTGACACTTTGATCACAAGAGAAAAACAAAGGCACAAAGTAGACTATATTTAGCCACTCCTCAATAACTGCCAAACATTTATTATGGTCTAAGAAAACTGTTGTTGATTGGCGATGGGAACACTCGAGGAGAAATGATGGATCATGAATGAATAGATGTGTCTGTTCACGTGATGGTCTTTTTCACACAGAAAAAATATTTTTAGTGTTGTATACTTCAGTGTTTTTAATATTATGATTTCTTCGGAAAGTCAGGTAAGCAATTAATCAAATGCTATTAGGATTCTTTCTAAAAAATTATATTAGGATTTTTTTTTCAAAATTATATATTGTACATTCAGCATTTTTTTTATATGAACAATATAGTGTATAGAAAAAATACTTATTATTTTTATTTTTTATTTTTTTTAAACAATCATAACTAAACCAATATTAGATTAGATTGACAGAAAGTTTGTGATTATTAATTTATTGAACTTTTAAAATATATATCCACTAAAAAGATGGTGGGGTAGGTGGAGATGTCTGATTGTTCGGACCTCCTGGAACTTTTCTTTTCATTTCAATATTTGCTACAAACGCTGGTGGATTAGATGGAGATGTCGTATTATCTGGACCTCCTGGAACTAGTCTCTTTATTTCAATATCAGTTACAAACGCTGGTGGATTAGATGGAGATGTCGCATTGTCTGGACCTCCTGGAACTAGTCTCTTCGATCCAATACTTGTTAAACTTTTGCGACTGGCTAAAGATACCGTAATAAATAAGAACAGAAACATAACAACTCCAAAGATACCTTTCATATTTTGGTTTTTTGTGTCCTTTTCGTACTTACTAGATTATGTAAATATGTGATGGTATGAACTGCTTGAAATGAGATAATTTATAGTATCTGTTAATGAAGGTAAATATTTAGTATGCACATACTTATGGTACACAACAAGACCATTCTAACAAATAACTCTTTTAATAGTATAGATATCTCAAAGGAAAAAAACTAAATCTAACAAAAAAATCTTTGAATCGAAAGACACGTATTTCTTTTTTCTTTGTCACCTTATCAATATTAAAATTGAATATCTAAACAGATTAAATGCATGAACAGAGAAATTTGTTAATAAAAACAGTTTTAGTACATTTGAACTCATATCTAATAAATATAGATAAATTTATATAAGGAAGTTGAAACCCTTTTTCAAAAAGATCTACTACTCATACCTAAACTAAATATTAAATCAATAATTATATACATATATATATATATATATAATCTATTCTACTTAAACAAAAACACTACATAGAATCAAATTTAACCAGGCGTGTCATTTATGAATTGTACCATTAAAATTTCTAGATTCTTAGACATTAATTGAAGGTAACGTTATCAAATCAATTTTTGACTAGTTAGTTTTAAAAACTTAACTAATTCATAATATACTATCATATTCTTTATTAGCGGTATTCCGGTGCTATGCGCCGGATTCGTATATTTTATTCTTATATAAATTTATGATTTTTTTATGATTTTAGTAAAGAAAATATGTTTAAAAATATGAAAAGTAAAATATGTTTAATTGGCTCCAAAATGGGTAAACCGAACCAAAACACCGAAATGGTTTTTAAATTATATGGGCCATGTATTAAACCAATACATTTGACAAATCGATTGGATCAATCTACAACTCATTTAAGTTAATGAGTTAATTGTTTAAACGGTTAATCCATGGACAATAATTTTATATTTTAAAAGTTATTAAGTAAAAAGTATTATTTTTAGGGTTTAAAATAAATACAAATATAAGGTTTTGGTGGAAAATAAGATTTTCTTATTTTCTTAAGTGATCTTGGCAAGAAAACTCAATTTTACAGTTTTAGAAGAAAACACCATTTTGTGGCTTTGTCGGAAATCTCAATTTTACAGGTTTTGGGGAAAAACAATTTACGGTTTTGGATGGAAAACACGATTTACGGTTTTGGCAGGAAAACTCAATTTTGCTGTTTTGTCAGGAAAATAAGATTTTTGAGGTGTGGCGGAAAAATACAATGTTGCGGTTTTGGCAGAAAAATTAATTTTACGGAAACAATATTTTTATGTTTTGGTGGAAAACTCAATTTTACAGATTTGGCGGAAAAACAATTTTACAATTATGGCAAGAAAACAGAATTTTACTGTTTTGGCGGGAAACCAAAATTTTAGAGTTTTGACAGGAAAACTAAATTTGCGATATTGGCGGAAAAACTTAATTTGCGGTTTTGGCAGGAAAGCTTGTTTTTTCAAAAGGCGGAAAGCTTTATTTTATTGTTTTGACAGGAAAAAAAGATTTTGCAGTTTAGGAGGGAACATTCAGTTAAACATTTTGCGGAAATACTCAATTTTACGGTTTTGGCTGGCAAACACAAATTTGCGGTTTTTGGTGAGAAAACTCAATTTACATTTTATGTGGGAAAACTCGATTTTATGGTCATGGCGGGAAAGCACAATTTTGCAGTTTTGGAGGGAAAGCTCAATTTTGTGGTTTTGGCAGGAAAACCCAATTTTGCGATTTTTGCGAGAAACACACAATTTTGCGGTTTTGGCTAGAAAAAACGATTTTTCGATTTTGACAGAAAAACATGATTTTGCAGTTTTTGCAGGAATACATGATTTTGTGGATTTGGTGAAAAACACAATTTTACGATTTTGATAAAAAAAAAAAGAAGAGATTTAGCGCTTTTGATGGAAAAAATCAATGTTTTGTTTTGTCAAAAAAATTGATTTTATCTATTTGGCAAAAAAAATGATTTAAATTCTAAAACCCCACATATATATGAGAAATTGGGTTTTAACATTAAAAAATTATGACTAAGTGAGATTTAGGTTATTGTAATTTCGTTGTATATGTGAAAAGTAAATAAAATTTGGTGTAGTAAACTGGTTTAGAAATTTGGTTTGGTTACTTTTTTTAATATATATTTGATTTGAATTTAAGTTTGTTATAGATTTTTATTGATTTGGCATTATCCATTACAATCCAAACCATTTAAGTCCATTAACTCATTTACCCATTAAACCATTTGTACCCAATTTTTCTATCCATTAAAATTCATGGTTTGGATTGGTCCTGATCGGCCCATTAGTTTGTATCTGTTTTGACACCCCTAGCCATTCTCCTCTGATGCATCTTCGTATAAATCGTCGAGTAAAGTGATGTCTTCATCAATGATACTCAACGTAATTTCTTGCATCTTTTTGTAATTTGTCTGCCATGAGTAACAAAAACAGATGAATGTATTTGTTGACACTTTGATCACAAGAGAAAAACAAATGCACAAAGCAGACTATATTTAGCCACTCCTTTATAACTGCCAAACATTTATTATGGTCTAAGAAAACTGTTGTTGATCGGCGATGGGAACACTCCAGGATAAATGATGGATCATGAATGAATAGATGTGTCTGTTCACGTGATGATCTTTTCGCACAGAAAAAATATTTTTAGTAGTGTGTACTTCAGTGTTTTTAATATTATGTTTTCTTCGGAAAGTCAGGTAAGCAATTAATCAAATGCTATTAGGATTCTTTCTAAAAAATGGTATTAGGATTTTTTTTTCAAAATTATATATTTCATATTCAGCATTTTTTTTAATGAATAATATAGTGTATAGAAAAAATACTTATTATTTTTATTTTTTATTTTTTTGAAACAATCATAATTAAACCAATATTAGATTAGATTGACAGAAAGTTTGTGATTATTAATTTATTGAACTTTTAAAATATATATCCACTAAAAAGATGGTGGGGTAGGTGGAGATGTCTGATTGTTCGGACCTCCTGGAACTTTTCTTTTCATTTCAATATTTGCTACAAACGCTGGTGGATTAGATGGAGATGTCGCATTATCTGGACCTCCTGGAACTAGCCTCTTTATTTCAATATCAGTTACAAACGCTGGTGGATTAGATGGAGATGTCGCATTGTCTGGACCTCCTGGAACTAGTCTCTTCGATCCAATACTTGTTAAACTTTTGCGACTGGCTAAAGATACCGTAATAAATAAGAACAGAAACATAACAACTCCAAAGAAACCTTTCATATTTTGGTTTTTTGTGTCCTTTTCGTACTTACTAGATTATGTAAATATGTGATGGTATGAACTGCTTGAAATGAGATAATTTATAGTGTCTGTAAATGAAGGTAAATATTTAGTATGCACATACTTATGGTACACAACATGACCATTCTAACAAATAACTCTTTTAATAGTATAGATATCTCAAAGGAAAAAAAACTAAATCTAACAAAAAAATATTTGAATAGAAAGACACGTATTTCTTTTTTCCTTGTCACCTTATCAATATTAAAATTGAATATCTAAACAGATTAAATGCATGAACAGAGAAATTTGTTGATAAAAACACTTTTAGTACATTTGAACTCATATCTAATAAATATAGATAAATTTATATAAGGAAGTTGAAACCCTTTTTCAAAAAGATCTACTACTCATACCTAATCTAAATATTAAATCAATAATTATATACATATATATATAAAATCTATTCTACTTAAACAAAAACACTATATAGAATCAAATTTAACCTGGCGTGTCATTTATGAATTGTACCATTAAAATTTCTAGATTTTTATACATTAATTGAAGCTAACGTTATCAAATCAATTTTTGACTAGTTAGTTTTAAAAACTTAACTAATTCATAATATACTATCATATTCTTTACTAGCGGTATTCCGGTGCTATGCGCCGGATTCGTATATTTTATTCTTATATGAATTTATAATTTTTTATGATTTTAGTAAAGAAAATATGTTTAAAAATATGAAAGTAAAATATGTTTAATTGGCTCCAAAATGGGTAAACCGAACCAAAACACCGAAATGATTTTGAAATTATATGGGCCATGTATTAAACCAATACATTTGACAAATCGATTGGATCAATCTACAACTCATTTAAGTTAATGAGTTAATTGTTTAAACGGTTAATCCATGAACAATAATTTTATATTTTAAAGTTATTAAGTAAAAAGTATTATTTTTAGGGTTGAAAATAAATACAAATATAAGGTTTTGGTGGAAAATAAGATTTTCTTATTTTCTTAAGTGATCTTGGCAAGAAAACTCAATTTTACGGTTTTAGAAGAAAACACCATTTTGTGGCTTTGTCGGAAATCTCAATTTTACAGATTTTAGGGAAAAACAATTTACAGTTTTGGATGGAAAACACGATTTACGGTTTTTGCAGGAAAACTCAATTTTGCTGTTTTGTCAGGAAAATAAGATTTTTGAGGTGTGGCGGAAAAATACAATGTTGCGGTTTTGGCAGAAAAATCAATTTTACGGAAAAAAGATTTTTATGTTTTGGTGGAAAACTCAATTTTACAGATTTGGCGGAAAATAATTTTACAATTATGGCAAGAAAACAAGATTTTACTGTTTTGGCGGGAAACCTAAATTTTAGGGTTTTGACAGGAAAACTAAATTTGCGATATGGGCGGAAAAACTTAATTTGCGGTTTTGGCAGGAAAGCTTGTTTTTTTCAAAAGGCGGAAAGCTTTAATTTATTGTTTTGACAGGAAAAAAAAAGATTTTACAGTTTAAGAGGGAACGTTCAGTTTAACATTTTGCAAAAATACTCAATTTTACGGTTTTGGCTGGCAAACACAAATTTGCGGTTTTTGGTGAGAAAACTCAATTTACATTTTATGTGGGAAAACTCGATTTTATGGTCATGGCGGGAAAGCACAATTTTGCAGTTTTGGAGGGAAAGCTCAATTTTGTGGTTTTGGCAGGAAAACCCAATTTTGCGATTTTTGCGAGAAAACACAATTTTTCGGTTTTGGCTAGAAAAAACGATTTTTCGATTTTGACAGAAAAACATGATTTTGCAGTTTTTGCAGGAATACATGATTTTGTGGATCTGGTGAAAACACACAATTTTACGATTTTGACAACAAAAAAAAAGAAGAGATTTAGCGCTTTTGATGGAAAAAATCAAGTTTTAGTTTTGTCAAAAAAATTATTTTATGTATTTGGCAAAAAAATATGATTTAACTTCTAAAACCCCACATATATATATGAGAAATTGGGTTTTAACATAAAAAAAGTTATGACTAAGTGAGATTTAGGTTATTGTAATTTCGTTGTACATGTGAAAAGTAAATAGAATTTGGTGTAGTAAACTGGTTTAAAAATTTGGTTTGGTTACTTTTTTATATATATATATTTGATTTGATGTTAGGTTTGTTATAGATTTTTATTGATTTGGTTATGAATAACTCATTATCCATTACAATCCAAACCATTTAAGTCCATTAACTCATTTACCCATTAATCCATTTGTACCCAATTTTTCTATCCATTAAAATTCGTGGTTTGGATTGGTCCTGATCGACCCATTAGTTTTTATCTGTTTTGACACCCCTAGCCGTTCTCCTCTGATGCATCTTCGCATAAATCGTCGAGTAAAGTAATGTCTTTATCAATGATACTCAACGTAATTTCTTGCATCTTTTTGTAATTTGTCTGCCATGAGTAACAAAAACAGATGAATGTATTTGTTGACACTTTGATCACAAGAGAAAAACAAAGGCACAAAGTAGACTATATTTAGCCACTCCTCAATAAATGCCAAATTAACATTTATTATAGTCTAAGAAAACTGTTGTTGATTGGCGATGGGAACACTCGAGGAGAAATGATGGATCTTGAATGAATAGATGTGTCTGTTCACGTGATGGTCTTTTTCACACAGAAAAAATATTTTTAGTGGTGTGTACTTCAGTGTTTTTAATATTATGATTTCTTCGGAAAGTCAGGTAAGCAATTAATCAAATGCTATTAGGATTCTTTCTAAAAAATGGTATTAGGATTTTTTTTTCAAAATTATATATTTCACATTCAGCATTTTTTTTATATGAACAATATAGTGTATAGAAAAAATACTTATTATTTTTATTTTTTATTTTTTTGAAAAAATCATAACTAAACCAATATTAGATTAGATTGACAGAAAGTTTGTGATTATTAATTTATTGAACTTTTAAAATATATATCCACTAAAAAGATGGTGGGGTAGGTGGAGATGTCTGATTGTTCGGACCTCCTGGAACTTTTCTTTTCATTTCAATATTTGCTACAAACGCTGGTGGATTAGATGGAGATGTCGCATTATCTGGACCTCCTGGAACTAGTCTCTTTATTTCAATATCAGTTACAAACGCTGGTGGATTAGATGGAGATGTCGCATTGTCTGGACCTCCTGGAACTAGTCTTTTCGATCCAATACTTGTTAAACTTTTGCGACTGGCTAAAGATACCGTAATAAATAAGAACAGAAACATAACAACTCCAAAGAAACCTTTCATATTTTGGTTTTTTTGTGTTCTTTTCGTACTTACTTGATTATGTAAATATGTGATCGTATGAACTGCTTGAAATGAGATAATTTATAGTATATGTAAATGAAGGTATATATTTAGTATGCACATACTTATGGCACACAACAAAAGACCATTCTAACAAATAACTCTTTTAAAGGAAAAAATCTTTGAATAGAAAGACACATATTTCTTTTTTCCTTGTCACCTTATCAATATTAAAATTGAATATCTAAACAGATTAAATGCATGAACAGAGAAATTTATTGATAAAAACACTTTTAGTACATTTGAACTCAAATCTAATAAATATAGATAATAATATATAAGGAAGTTGAAACCCTTTTTCAAAAATATCTACTACTCATACCTAATCTAAATATTAAATCAATAATTATATACATATATATATAGAATCAACTTTAACCTGGCGTGTCATTTATGAATTGTACCATTAAAATTTCTAGATTTTTAGAAATTAATTGAAGCTAACGTTATCAAATCAATTTTTTACTAGTTAGTTTTAAAAACTTAACTAATTCATAATATACTATCATATCCTTAACTAGTGGTATTCCGGTGCTATGCGCCGGATTTGTATATTTTATTCTTATATGAATTTATAATTTTTTATGGTTTTAGTAAAGAAAATATGTTTAAAATATTAAAAGTAAAATATGTTGAAAGAAAATGATATTTTCCCCTGATTTATTTGATTTTGGTTAGTGATCGTAGTGTATAAATTTTTTTTTGAAGTTGTTCTTAGTTGAAAGTGGATTAACATAAGTGGCTATGACTAATTGATTCAATAAAAGTAAATAAAAAGATGATAGTCGTATGAGAGTTAATTTTGTTGGAATTTAAACATAAAGTAAAGTTGATGCTTAATTAAGAGAACATACTTATACTGTTAAGTACCATATGGACAGTATGTAGAAAGAATGACATTTGAAATTTTATTTTAGAGACTAAACTAAATTAAAGCGTGTGTAATAAAGTTTTGTTCATATATTCTGCTTCTTTTATTTTTGCGAAGAAACTAATTCTTTTATTTATGTTTTTAGTTTGCTCCGTGGAATTTTGTTTGGATGGTGATTTGGTTCGGTTGAGAAAATTTAGCAATGTGGTTCTAATGATATGGCTAAACATGCTATTTTAAGGAGTTTCTGAATTTTACTATCATCATCCAGATCCAACAATGATCCAACAAAAGAAAGACAAGAAATAGGATAATTATTTGGCAGCGGTTAAGTAGCCGCTGGATTAATCCATTGTTTTGGTATCATTGTGATTTATAACTGATGTTTTTTTGTGAGTCTCCAATTTTGTACATAATTTTCTGTGGTGATATTTAAGATTTTCGCGTTTAGTGTTACATCAGTATATTTTTGTTAATTGTACATGTATTTTGTTAACTACAACTAACTTTCGTGAAAAACTTATTGAGAAATTCCCTGAAAAATTGATAGAAAATTCATTAGTTTATTTTTTTACAAAATAGCCTTCAGTGAAAAAAATTATCAAAATCAATTTTATTAAAAAGTAAAAATACATTTTTACCCTAGAGTTAACTAATCTAGACTTAGAGTTTAGAGTTAAGGGTTGGATTTTGGGATAAGGTTTCAAATTTTAAAAAATAAAAATTAAAAATTTGAAAATAAAAAAGCTATTTTGGTTATTTTCTTCTTTGAGGGCTATTTTTGTGAAAAAAAAACTTAAAAGTGGCTATCTGAGAGAATTGCCCTAATCTATTTCTATTTTTATTAGTAATTCTTCCATCACTTTTTTATCAAAGCAAAAGTTTGGTGCTTAAAAAGAGATAAAAAATTCATAAGATTTACTCTTCTTTATTTGATTGGCCCTGGTTTGATGAGACTTGGAAAAAATAATTATGTAAATAGGTTATTATATATTTGTTAAATCATTATTTTTTGACAATAGTTGATGTCAACATTTTGATTGGATTGAAAATAAAATATTAATTTGAAAAATATGTTGTTAAACTTTTTAAACAGAACCCCTTTTTTTGTAAGATAGTAAATTTTTTTTTGTAAACATGATTGTTTCCTTTGCTTTTTTCTTTTTAATATTTTACTGTTCCTTTTGTTGGAATTCATGATCATCAAGATCAAAACAAAACGGTTTCTTTGGCTAGAATATCTTTATTATTCTCTAACTGAGACCTCACAACCTTGGTGGCTTTAGACCTTCTTCATAAGTCAGAAGCTTTGGCCATCTATCCTTCTTCGAACGTTAGGAATTTGTCAATCATGTTGGCTCTATGCAAGCAACATGGCTCTTTTAAGTTTTAAGCTGCTCGGGAGGATACAAGTAATAACATCTGTTTCAGACCCTCTATTTATTGTATCTTCCTTATAAAACTGAAATGAACATATAACCAGATAGTTGGGGATAACATAATAGAGGTAAATATCTGAACAATAACCCCATATAAGAGGTGCTAATATTTGAATATTTTAACTGTAAAATAATGAAATTCTAAAACAAAGGACATCTCATGAGCAACTAAATGATATCAATAGATGATATACCTGGTCCGGCCTGGTATATCCTGCAATGAGAGTTTTAAACACATATGGAGGGTACTCTTAATCCGTGACAGAAAGAAAACACCAGAAGCATTGCAACATTGACCGAGATCTCATGGTCGACTGCCATGAGAGTGACAGTATTCTCAGTTCCATATGTGTATTTTTCTTCTATCAGTGCGTTAAAATCTTTACCATTACCCAACGTTACTGTATATATATACTTTCCTTCTTCAGGACCAAAGTCTTCTTTCAAGCTTGGAAGCTTAATGTAGGGGAAAGTCTCCAGAGCTGAGCATGCCCCGGTGCTAATGATACCGAAGGTCTACTGGTCGGATTGCGCTATAGGGACTACTTCTTGGTTTCCATTATCGATGTAGAACACTTCAAATTTATCATCTCAACAGCTCCTCGTGGTGCATTCATGATCTGAAAATAGGTATCAATCAAATAAATAAACAGAAGCAAAACAAAGCATAAAAACTAAGAAGGTGGACTGGAAGTTACCATTGCACGGTCCCAGAAGTTGTCAAGGATAAACTGTCAAAAACGATGAGAGGTCCTCTCTTAGGGTTGAAGGATGCGATGATGGGAGCATTTTTGACACACATGGATGCAAGATGGTTCTAAATCGAAGCTAGTTTCTAGTCTCCAACCGATTGAACATAGAAGCGACCACCTCCAAGTACCTCTGTGACAGCAACCTATTATCATACAAAATGAAAGGAAACTTGAATGGATTGATGCTTATTGTATACATGTATAAAAACTATCTGAGTAGTGCTAAAGAGATACATGATTTTGTGGATTTGGTGAAAATACGATTTGATTTTACGGTTTTGGCAAAAAAAAAGAGATTTAGCGCTTTTGATGGAAAAAAATCAATTTATAGTTTTTTCAAAAATTTGATTTAATGGTTTTGACAAAAAAAAATTATGATGAAAGTTAAAAAACCAATATATATTAGTAATTGAGTGAGATTTAGTTTATTTTAATTTCTATCTATATGTGAAAAGTAAATAAAATTTGGTTTAGTAAAACTGGTTTAGAAATTTGGTTTGGTTATTTTTCCTTTAAATATTTGATTTGAGGTTTATGTTTGTTATAGATTTTTATTGTTTTGGTTATGGATAAGTCATTATTCATTACAATCCAAGCCATTTTCACCCAATCCACTAAGTCCATTAACTCATTTTATCTATTAATTCATTTCTATCCATAAAGATCCATGGTTTTGATTAGTTTGGATCAACCCATTAGTTTTTATCCATTTTGACATCCCTAGCTATTCTCGTCTGATGCGTCTGCACATAAATTGTCGGGTAAAGTTATGACTTCATCAGTGATACTCAACGTAATTTCTTGGAATTTTTTTATAATTTGTCTGCCATGAATAACAAAAACAGATTAATGTATTTGTTTAAACTTTGATCACAAGAGAAAATCAAAGGCACAAAGTATACTATATTTAACTACTCCTTAATAACTGCCAAACATTTATTATGGTCTAAGAAAACTGTCGTTGATCGGCAACGGGAACACCCCAGGAGAAATGAGGGATCATGAATGAAAATATGTGTTTGTTGTTTTTTCGCACAGAAAACATATTTTTAGTGGTGTATAATTCAGTGTTTTTAATACTAAATTTTTTTTACGGGAAGTCAGGTAAGAAGTTAATCAAATGTTATTAGGATTCTTAAAAAAAATGATATTAGGATACTTTTCAAAAATATATATTTCACATTCAGCACTTCTGTTTATTGATTTTAAAATGAACCATATAGTTGTATAGAAAAAATACTTATTATTTATTAATTTTTATTTTTTTGAAACAATCATAATAAACGAACATTAGTTTATAATGATGGAAAGTGTTTGATTATAAATTTATTGAACTTTTAAAATCTATATCCACTAAAAAGCTGGTGGAGTTACTGGGGTAGGTGGAGATGTCCGATTGTCTGGACCTCTTGGAACTTTTCTTTTCATTTCAAAATTTGCTACATAAGCTGGTGGAGTAGGCGGTGGTGTGATAACCCATCTCTTTATTTCAATATCTTTTGTAAAAGCTGGTGGGATTACTGGTGTAGGTGGAGATGTTATATTGTTTGGACCTCTTGGAACCTTTCTCTTCGATCCAATACTTGTTAAACTTTCGCGACTCGCTAAAGATAACGTAATAAATAAGAACAGAAACACTGCAACTCCAAGTAAACCTTTCATATTTTGGTTTTTGTGTCCTTTTGTTACTTACTAGATTAAATAAATATGTGATCGTATGAACTGCTTGAATTGAGATACTTTATAGTATCTGTAAATGAATGCAAATATTTAGTATCTACCTACTTATGGTAGACAATATGACTATTCTAACAAATAACTCTTTTAATAGTATAGATATACGAAGATTTATATCTAAATTGATTAAATGCATGAACAGAGAATTCAATATCTATACTATTTGTTAGAACATGTCTTTCTATTCAAAGATTTATTTGTTAGAATTTGTCACCTTAGTAATATTAAAATTCAATATCTAAATTGATTAAATGCATGAACAGAGAAATTTGTTGACAAAAACAGTTTTAGTAATTAGTACATTTGAACTAAAATCTAATAGATATAGATAAAAATGTAAAGAATTTGAAAGCTTTTTGCAAAAAGATCTGCTACTCATACTTATTCTTAATATTAAATCAATAGTTATATGTTTCACAAAAATAATCAATAGTTATATATGTATATATATAAGGTTTCAACTTTAGCCTGTATATTATCGATCTATTTTATTTAAAGAAAACACAATACATAATCAACTTTAACCTTACGTGTTATTTATGAATTGTACCATTAAAATTTCAAGATTTTTAGACATTTACTGAAGCTAATGATGTCAAATAAATTTTTAACTACTTAATTTTATAAACTTAACTAGTTTATAATATATTATCATATTTTTGATTTAATGATTGATATATATATGGTATACCTTGTTATAACAAAATCTTTAAAAAAGGTTTTACTCTACATTTAAAAATATTTATTTAAATTTGTAATTATTGTAATAATATAATAATAAATAATATTCTACTAAATTTTTATTTTTAAAAATAATTGACTTAAGTTATTAAAAAAAATTGGAAGTCTATTACAATACGAAAAACTATATGTATGGGGCAGCTTTAATATATGAAAATGGCCCAATTTAATTAACAAAAAATATTTTTTGTCTAAAATAATCATAAAACAAAATTTAAAATTTATGTACATATTTCAAATCAAAAAATAATTAATCAAAAATTGATTCAAAATATACATATGTTCAAAAAATTGATTTTACTAAAATATTTTTCAATAACCGTTATAAAAATGTTTTCAGTATATATAAGAAAAATACAATACAAAGCCTAAATTTCAAACACCAACTTAAATTATGGTTTTGCTCGATACCACCAACAATTTTTGATTATCGCATGGGAAGAGGTTCATCTTCAAAGCATTTTTCCTACATTTCACGTTAAGTTTTAAAAATATAATATATATGTAATTAATTATACGATGGTACATATAAAATACTATTAACTAGGTGATCACCCGCGCCCTGCGCGGAGTGAGGAAACTTAAAGAAATTATAAGTTTGAATATATAGATATTAGAAATGTAAAAGTCATAGATACAAATATTACATGTTATTTATATTAAGGGATTCAACGAAATTGTGGATATGTAAATAAAGTAAGCTTCAAAGTTTTTTAAAACTTGTGTTATTTGTTTTGTGTGATTGAAGTATAGTTCGAGAAAATAAATCTATAAGAGTAAACAAAAACTTATATAAAATTAATTATGAAATAAAGATAAAACGAAATATATGCAATATAATTATTGCTTTCAGAAAATAAAATATGAATATAAGATAAAATGAAACATAGACGATAAAATAAAATAAAATGTGAAAGCATATCCTATATAATAAGGAAACAAAATAAATAAAAAAACTAAGAAAATTGCGACTGCTGTGAAAAGTGTCTTCAAAACTCTTCGTTTACAATCCTATAAAGTCCGCCATTGGTTTACTTCTGGTTTTGTTAATGATGATTTAGAAAGAGTGATGTGGTGAGGAGCTGTGTTGCAGACACTGCGTATTTATATAGAGTTTTAATGATGAAAACAAATAGCCAAAATTATAGTCGCAAATATTTACTAATTAATATTTCTATACTTGCCGTACAATTTACTTTAAAACTGATCTTTTCACATGTTTTTTAAAAAAAGCGCAGCTCTCAAATTAGGCAAAATTTGGATCTTGAATCGTATATGGAAACGTGTTTCTCAACGACTATAACTAAGGTAAATTACTTGATGGTTTTAACAATTCATTTAGTGAAGATTATGAATTGATTATAAACTTGATAAATAGTACTGTACAGCAAGGTTTGCATTATGGCGAAAGAGAATATTCAGTATCCATATTCTTAGGTAATCCCAAATAAATTTAATTTGTAAAATAAGGAAATCTGAGGAAATAAAGTTAGCCGATAGCATTAATATGTTTGTAGTATATGACCAAATATTCACATTCCCTATAGCTTATAAATTACAAATATTTATACCAGAAATAATAAATTAATTCAAACCATATAGAAACAGCTTAAATTTGGGACGTATAAAATAAGGAAATCTGAGGAAGTAAACCTTGTCAATCTAAATATTAAACTGTTTGTAGGCCAAGGGAAAAATATTGACTTGATTTTCAAAATCATCGGAAGAAAATAAATTATGAATTGATTCCACACTTGACTCCAGAATTTAAGATCTGAACTGGCCAAATCTTTGATTTTCTTCCGATGATTTTGATAATTAATAATTTGATCGTATCAAATATTATGAATTGCTTACGAAACTTTAATGTATTTTCCTAAATTACTGTCGATTTTAATTGCTTTTCTAACTAAGATTAATAATTTTGAACATATATGTAGTTTCAAATATTCCATAGTTTTATGATTGGTCGAAATATTGCATAGATTTATGCATAACTTGATCATGATCTTCGAAGTATTAAACTAAAAAAAAATTGATTTTAAAGAATTCTTATTTTTATATTGTTCACTTCATAGCTTTGTTATAAATATTTTTAAAGCAATATATTACATGTTTGAGAATTTTTTTCCGAATCTGATGTAAAAATGTTGCACTTAGTCTTTCACAAAATCAAACGATCTCTTCAACGAATATCTATCACAGTATTTTGAAAAAGAGTATTGAATTAAATATTGTTCACTTCATAAATCTGTTATGTTTTTTAAAGCAATATATGATCTAGTCACGCAAATTTAATGTAAAAATATCTTCTGTTGCAAAAAGTATGTATAAATCAACGATGGACAACATGTATTCGTAATAACTTTGACGTGATAAAACCGTATTCAAATAACAACTATGCAATATGGTTTACAGAGTCTATATGAGTCTGTAAATGTTCTTGCTGTAAAAAAAATAAAAAATAACAACTATGCAATATCCGTTAAATCCCTTATATAGGAAACTCCTCTTTTCACGTCAATTTTGTTTCCATTATCACGCTAACATTGCCATTGACAATAATGTATTTGATCCCGTGATTGACAATTCAAATTTGAATCATATGTTATGGGAAAAATCAAAATGGTAATGTATTAAATTGTATTGCCTTGAATTTAAACTATCATAAAATGATCGTCGACTACAATTTCATTGATAATTATGAAAACGATAAACATGGTTAACATGCAATGGAGAAGATTTGAAACTATTATTAGCTCTTAAAAATATAATATATTAGATCGTTTTATGTCATTTTAAAAAAATGTACGTATATATCTATTACATTTTGCCATTATGTAGTAATTCTTCAACATTGCGATTGTGATTGGTATCTTTATCTAATACGGAGAAGAGTTGCAGCAACACATATATAAGTAGATATGTTGATACATACGTAGACAATGAATTTTATGTAGTCTAACTATATAGAAAGGCATTAATATTTAAGTCAGACTATATAAAAAAATCGATCATTACAAAGAATCTCAGGTTATGGCAATAAAATCTCTGCGTATTTAAAGATCCAACCGTTTGTAATTGAAGCTTAGCAAGTAAGGCGCATGTTTATTTTTTTTTGTTAGTCAATACTCAATAAGCTTATAGTATATTCAAATTTTTTAATGTAATGATCAATGGCAAATATTGTAATTAGTCTAGTTAAGAAAGGGTTTTTGAATATATGAGGTGAGATAGCTTGTGATGCTGACACGTATGAAATGGCACACATGTAATAAACACATGAATGAAAGGTTAGTTATATACAATGCTCCTCAAATAATAAGAAAGGGATTATATGATGATACGTATAAAAGCAGAAAATACTTGAAATTCCAAAATAACATGAAACAAAACAAAAACAAATAATGAGAAACTATCTATTTGAACTAGCTTTAAAATATACGAAAATAGCCCAATGTAATTACCTAGCAAATAATGGACTTAAATTATTAAGAAAAATTTGAAGTCTTTTGTATTATGAGAAACTATATGGGCCAACATTAAATATATGAAAATAACCCAATCTAATTACCTAAAATTTATTTTTTCTAAAATAAACATAAAACAAAATTTTAACCTTATATACATATTTCAAATCAAAATAATAAATAAAATTTATTTATATAAAAAATTGATTCAAAACTATACATATTCTCAAAAATTGATTTTTACCAAATATTTTCTAAGAACAATTATAAAAAATATTTTCAATATATATAAAAATAATACAATACAAAGCCCAATTTCAAACAACTATTTAAATTATGGTTTTTATATTTCACATTAAATTTTAAAAATATCATATATCTATCTATATTATTAAAACTACAGCACATTTGAGATTTGTTTGGAAATATGAATAGTAGTATAAAAAAGAATATAATGTTGTTTGGGAATATGGATATCAATATATTTAAAAAAGTAATGGACTTAAGTTATTAAAAAAAAATTGGAAGTCTATTACATTATGAAAAAAACTATATGTATGGGCCAACTTTAATATATGAAAATGGCCCAATTTAATTACCTAAAAATATATTTTGTCTAAAATAATCATAAAAGAATTTAAAATTTATATACATATTTCAAATAAAAAATAATTTAAAATTGATTTATATCAAAAATTGATTCAAAATATACATATATTTTTAAAATATTGATTTTGCTAAAATATTTTCCAATAACTATTATAAAAAAATATTTTCAGTATATATAAGAAAAATACAATACAAAGCCAAAATATCAAACACAAACTTAAATTATTGTTTTGCTCGATACCAGCAAAAAAATTTGATTATCGCATGGGAAGAAGTTCATCTTCAAAGCATTTTTCCATATTTCACATTAAGTTTTTAAAACATAATATGTATGTAATTATTTATACGATCATACATATAAAATACTATTAATTGTAAGATTATTTATATGATGATGCGTATAAAAGCAGAAAATACTTGAAATTCCAAAATAACATGAAATAAAACCAAAACAAATAATGAGAAACTATCTATCTCGACTAGTTTTAAAATATATGAAAATAGCCCAATGTAATTACCTAGCAAATAATGGGCTTAAATTATTTAAAAAAAATTGGAAGTCTGTTATATTATGAGAAACTATCTCGGCCTAAAATTACCTAAAATTATCTAGTCTAAAATAAACATAAAACATAATTTTAACCTTATATACATATTTCAAATCAAAATAATAAAAATAAAATTTATTTATATCAAAAATTGATTCAAAAATATTCATATTCTCAAAATTTTATTTTTACTAAAATATTTTCCAAGAACCATTATAAAACATATTTTCAGTATATATAAAAAATAATACAATACAAAGCTCAATTTCAAACACCTACTTAAATTATGGTTTTTATATTTCACATTAAATTTTAAAAATATAATATATCTATATTATTAAAACTAAAGTACATTTGAGATTCGTTTGGAAACATGAATAGCAGTATAAAAAGGAATATAATGTTGTTTAAACATGTATATCAATATATTAAAAAATGCAATGGGCTTAGGTTAATAAAAAAAAATTAGAATTCCATTATATTATGAAAAACTATATGTTTGGACCAGCTTTAATATATGAAAATGACCAAATTTAATTACATAAAAATATCTTTTGTCTAAAACAATCATAAAACAAAATTTAAAATTTATATACATATTTTAAATAAAAAATTAATTTTAAATTAGTTTATACCGAAAATTGATTCAAAATATACATATACTCAAAAATTGATTTTACTAAAGTATTTTCCAATAACCGTTATAAAAATGTTTTCAGTATATAGAAGAAAAATACAATTCAAAGCCAAAATTTCAAACACTAACTTAAATTACGGTTTTTATTTTTCACATTAAGTTTTAAAACTGGTCCATTTTTATATATTAAAGCTGGTCCATTTTTTTTAATAACTTACACCCATTATTTGGGTGTAACTTAAATTACCTAAAATTATCTTTTATCTCAAATAAACATAAAACAAAATTTTAACCTTATATACATATTTCAAATTAAAATAATAAAATAAAATTTATTTATATCAAAAATTGATTCAAAAATATACAGATACTCAAAAATTGATTTTTACCAAAATATTTACCAATAACCATTATAAAAAATATATTCAATTTATAAAAAAAATCAATACAATACAAAGCTCAATTTCAAACACCAACTTAAATTATGGTTTTTATATTTCACATTAACTTTTTAAAAAATATAATATATGTGATTAGTTATATGACAGTACGTATAAAATACTATTAATTATATGATTACTTATATGATGGTATATATAAAATAAGTTTAATTATACGATGACACATATATGATATATACAGTGACATGAAAAACAAATAGCAACATATTTTGGAAAAATAAATCTGTCCGGGCGCGTAGATCAAAGTGTAATTTTGTATTATGCATATAATGAATATCATGTATCTCTACATCTGGTTTTGTGTCATCCTTCACAATTTTTAAGACAATCTCTGGAGTGCATCATGCATCGATCTTTCTTAAGAACATATATGTATGCTTTTCTGTAACTGTTTTTTTGTTATCAACTTCTGGTTTTGGATTTTGATTACATAGTATTACACGACTACTAATTGATATTTGCTTCAAATTGTAAAGACAACTTTTGATTTTTCTTTGGGACATCCAAAGTTCGCAGGCATAAGATGTTCCCTCATGAAAACACACTCTTGGACTGTTTCTTAACCTACAATTAAGAAAATAAACATATTGAACAGTGAGATTTATGATGACTTTGAGTCACTGCTGCAAGTCTGCAACGAAGACGGGTCTAGATTCTGAGCAAACTCGTGAGAGTTCAGCTTCTCATTCATCACTCTGAATTTTTCTTTGATCCTTTTTATCTGTCCAACATGAAGAAAAAATCAAAATTAACATAAAGTCAAGCATGATGAACATAAAGATTGAGAGTTCAAGTTTGGCTTTACCCTTCTCAGTTCAATCTCCGTGCTCCGTTTCTTCTGATCAAGTGATTGCCTGAGGTTTGTAATGTCGAAAATACTATCGAGGTCGTCTTCAAATGCATTCTCCAACTCTTCCCTAAGAAGAGCAGGTAACTTATCCACAATAGGCATCAGAAGAAAACAGTTGAACTGCATAATGAAACAGTTCATAAGGAAAGCCAATCTCTAAAATAAAAGTAAGAATTTGAGTAAAACCGAAGATGGAGCAAACCTTTAACTCAGCAGAGGCAAGAAAGTATTCTCGTATGCCTTGGAATATCTGTTGGACCAATGCGTAGACAATTCTCTCAGAGGAAGGAGCTAGCTTGCGGTTCCAGAGCGTGCTGTCTAGAAGATCAGCCAACCGCGTTTCTGTTGTCTGAAGACTGGAACCTGAATCGATGTTCGAGGCGAGTTGGCTTAGCTTTACATCTGATCTTGCCTTTGTATCTGTTGTGCCGCCTGGTGCATCTTGGGGAAGACTAAAACCCAAGGGATTACCTGATGTAGCAACTTGCTCTGTTCCCCCAAACGAGTCCAGGAATTGACGTAGACCAGCTCGGTTCTACATAACATTGAGAATAGAAGACTACTGAATTAGTGAGTGGATGCCAAATTTGAAACATAGCTATAAAAGCAGTAGCAAGGACCTTGTTGTGAAGAGACCACGTAACATAGCGAGTTGTACTTGCTAAATCCTCCATACATCTGCAATCAATATAAGAACCAGAGGGAGATTGGTCACTGAAACTCACTAGAATACAAGTAGAAGGCATTCGAAAATTGAATTACTTGTCACGACATGATTTTTCTGTGGACTCCACAAAACTGTTGAAAGCTGAAGCAACACGCTTGAGAAACACCTCATGTCCACTTAAGTATTCACCTTCTTTCTATTCAAACATAGCAATACACACCTTCAGAAATTTGCTGGGAAGGAAAAATTACTAGGATACCATCAAACCAAAGAGAACAGTGCCCACCTGAAGAAGATATACAGAAATTGGAAGCAATCTCTTAAGAATGTGTAGCAGCCTGGCTCCTAACTAAACCAACACAAAAACAACAAAGATGAGAAATGAAAAAACACTTTCCTTTTCGGAATGATGAACATGTGAATAACAAAATTCAGACAAAGATATTCTCCAAACATAACATGTTTACTCAATAACTCTTAAGCACAAATATAGTTATAGCAAATCTGATGTTATATTTCAATATTTTCTGCCATGTATAACTAACTAATTAGTAAGATTTATTTATATCATCCACGAAAGAAGAAGAAAATAGTAGATCACCTGATGAAGGAAAGGTTCAAACGTGTCACGAGCCTTTGCAACTGCTATAACACAAGCTGTCCTACAAAAGCAAGTAAACAAAAGAGAATAAGAGGCTCCATAGCAAACATTACAAACATTGCAGGGCAGATTAGATACTGAAATGGATATGAGATGCAAAGACAGTAAATTTGAAAATATTTGTTGCTTTTCAGCAGATGATATGAAACCTGGAATAGTTTGTTCCATCATGAATATCCTCCACTCCACATGCGTTTACAATTTCCTCCCGAGTTATTGGGGGACATTTAATAGCACCAACTAGAAAACGGAACTCAGCCATGGCACGATGATACTGTGCACCTCCATAAAGACGCATCCCTGCATTCTGCAATTGAAAAAAAAATGGTTATCTTCCCTCATAATTCTTGAAGGCCCTATATATGATCTCTTTTCTTCGTTCTCCGTTATAGACCATAAATGCTTACTGGTATTAGCTTATGTGGGAACTGGAGACCATCAGTACCAACAAAAGATCCACCTTGCGTTCTTTCATCTTGCAATGTTTCACCTGAAAAAACATCCGGAGGAAATATAAATTATCAAAGAACCCAACATAAAGAGAACATCTTCATACAATGTGCTTCCCAAAGTATTATACACAAATTATTGATTGATTAGCATACATCATATTATGTGCAATCATCGCAGTCTGATGACCAAATATGCATTTAACGAAACTATCTTGCAAAATTCAAATCAACCAGAAACAAGAAAGAAAATATTGCTAAAGACAGTTGAGTCGTAGAGAACAGACAGTAACATTACCAAATTTATCAGGAGGGGCCACAACTGTTCCTTTCAGTAACAGAGATAACTGGCAAAAAAAAAAAAAAAAAAAACAGGTGAGAAAACCCAACTTGGATCAATACAAACAAAGGAACTTCTACGTTAATCAGAGAATATGTCCTATATATCCAACAAAGCAATTCTGAACTACTACTCAGTCCTAGATATGATTCACTGTCGCTAATATATTTTTAGTGTCAATAGTCGATAAACAAGAAATGGAGTAGATTACCAAATGAACTTTGTTGTAACTACACAAATAATATTATTTCATGAGTCCATGAACAGATGAAATAGTACTTGAAGGCATAAAAAGAAATCTTAAAGATCCAAATACGCTCTACAAAAACCTTGGTTAAGAAGAGATCATGGAAAGTCCTGCCTCTTTCTTTGAGCTTTGCTTCATCTAAAGAGCTGTAAAAGGAAAACAAATCTACCATCAATAAGTTATATTTCTTAACAGAAGAGGAAAACTAAGCTTACTAAAATAAATAAGAAATTTTCAGACGAAAAAAGTTCCCACCTAAGTTCCTTGCTAACGGTATCCAGCTTTCTGACTGTACTGCGGTATTCCTTTCCTAAGAGGGGAATGATCAACGGAACACTCTCTTTGTACCTGCAAAGAGAATGGCATCAAGACTATAACGAGAAAAAATAAACTGTAGAG
Source organism: Brassica napus (assembly GCF_020379485.1). Taxonomy (NCBI): domain Eukaryota; kingdom Viridiplantae; phylum Streptophyta; class Magnoliopsida; order Brassicales; family Brassicaceae; genus Brassica; species Brassica napus. The sequence goes on along the minus strand of NC_063434.1, from coordinate 24,089,040 downwards.
GAAACAGAAGCTGGTTATATACCTCTTCCAGAGTAGTTCTTCGAGAAACAACCTCAGTTTACTGACACCAATCCTATTCTTTTCCTGCTTTGTCAGCACACGGCCCAACTTCTTCTCTAAAGATGCAATGTCTTCAATTTCTCTAAGTGACACAGCCTGCAATAAAAACACACAAACATATTTTAGAATCCATGAAAAGATTAAGGAATCAGACAGCAGAGCAAACACCTGTTTGAATTCGTCATTGGACTTATATACTGAATCATGTCCATAGCCGACTCTTCCAGAAGGCACAGACGTGAAGAAAGGGGAATCGCCAAGTAAGGAGCTGTCGAGTGCGCTTGCAGGAGGTGAGAGGAAAACTTCCACGTCGGATGAACATGAAAACTGAGGGATTTTGGTGTCAAGCTTTGTGGAAACAACAATTGTCCTAGAAAGTTCAGGATCCACCTAACAATAAACAAAAACTCTATTAAGACAAAAACAAGGCTAGACGCAATGGGGGCTAGGGCCAAGTCTCATACTTGCATCACTATCCTTCGAGTAGTTGCAATGCTCCAGTCACTGCTATCTTCAAGGCATAAAATGATAAACTCCTTGTGCTGCATCTTTGCTCGGACTAGAGCTTCTACAGCTCGCGCTTGAACCTATTAAAAAAGAACAAGAAACGCACTCTCAAATCAAGCAAAGCCAAATAAAAAAAATGAAAAGTCATTGGAAGCTACACGAACAAGACACCAACCACCACATTGTAAACTATGAATTAATTATTAAGTGTTTTGTTGATAACATCATCAACACCATTCAAATAGTCATTTTCATTTAGATGTATGACCGACCATGTGATGAAGTAAAATTCGTGTAACTGATAATCATTTTTATTTATTAAAAAAAAAAAAGAACCTGAAGAGCTCGGTTTTTGAGTCCTGGAGCAGGAGCAATAAGTCCAGGTGTATCAATGATGGTAAGGTTGGGGCAATACTTATACTGAACTTTCACAATAATCTCCTTAGCAGAGAACGGTGACGGCTCTTGCTCCAGCCTCATATTCTCAGCTTCAATATACGCCTATAAATCCTATAAACATCAGCATCGGTTCAACTAAAAGCAATTAAACAAAATCCGTATAGTCAACCTGAATTTGCGAGAGTGATTTGGGGAGAGCGACGGAAGGATCGTCGTCGGATCCGAGATGGCAGAGAGGGAACTGACACTGAGGATCGTACTTCATGTGGAGAGTAATCGGGCGGCGAGTCTTGGTTCCGCCGCCGACGTGGTTAAACTGAAACCCCATGAGTGCTTCAACCAGCGCGCTCTTGCCGTCGGTCTGCTGTCCCACCACGAGAACCGCCGGAGCTTCGAACGGCGTCTCCAGCTCCTGCGCTAGAGCGTGTAGCTCGTTGTACGCCTCGTAGAGACTGTACCGCTCCTCGATCGCCGCATCCTCCTCCGCCGCCATTTCCTCAACGGTCACTGATTTAGGCGCTGACGAATCCGACGACATCGTTTTGTTCGAAGGTTGAGAGCAGAGGAAGGGTACGAGTGCGTGAGAGTGTTTTCTACTTTTCCTCGCCGTTCCTTTCCGCCATTGATTGAAATTAGTAGATACGGTTATTTCAATTTTTGAATTTCTTTTTTCTTTTCTCTCAAAATAGTTCCCCACGCGCATGTTTGGAACGTTGGAATAGTTTTCGGCTAAACAAGAAAAATGTGCGCGTGAGGAGAATCACATAATTTAATTCAATTTCAAGAAAAGGATATATCTGTTGCTGTGTTCTCCCATTTCCTTTTTGGCTGACCAATAGAATTTGTTTATTATATTTGTAAATATTATCAAAAAAATGTTTGTTTATTACTTTTTGTGTGACTAAAATCAACTGTGTAATACAAAATTGTGATTGCTGGATGAGGTACAAGATAGGGACTAGGAATTGGTTTATTGGTTACTTTTATGAAATGAAACTGAGTATTAAAATTTAAATAGCGACTTTCATTGCTTATGACATGAAAAAAAATCTTGGTGAGTTTTTTTTATTGTTGAAGAGAAATTGAATATATGATGAATCTAACAAAACTGGATTAGAAGCCGAAAGGAGACTTGGTCCGGCTACCACCTTCACCGTACTGCTCGTTCCATTTTCTCAGCTCGTTCATCGTCGTTGCATCATATGACACAGACGGACTTACCTGCAATTGCATTAAAAAAAAATTGATGCAATCTCAATATATTTGACAAAAAAACATTAACAAAATAGAAGAAGCATAAACATAGATGCTGTTTTCTTTGGACATTGAGGATCCAATCAACTACCTTAGTTTTAGATTGGATGAAGTCGTCCAAACTCAGAGGCCGTAGATCAGGAGCTACACCATTTGCTCCCGAACCCTGAGGAGACCAACATTGCAAAAAAGCATCGAGTGTGTTACAAAACTGTGTTCATGCAAATCAAGAAAGATCTGTTCATGTCTTTTTACCTTGTTTTCTTCCTGTAATAATTCTTGAACTGGTCTGTACGCAGCAGCGATGCATAGATTCTGCCATTTTTTTAAACATATCATTTAAAGTACTACAGATCCTACTAATACTACAAACTTGTCAAGTAAATGAACCAAACCTTTAGATCGCTTCCTGAGTATCCTTCGGTTTCTTTTGCAAGTTTCTCAAACTCGAAACCGGTTTCAAGATTTTCTGGAGTCAGAAATATCTTCAATATCTTTAACCGGTTATCAGCATCTGGTAAATCCACATATATCCTATAAACAGAAAGCAGAACAACAAAAGCTTCAGTGAGACCAATGTTTTTGTAAAGAAAAAAATTTGAAACTCGGATTATGGTATTTATACCTTCTTGGTAGACGGCGAATGACAGCGTCATCAAGATCAAAAGGTCGGTTGGTGGCACCGAGTATGAGTATCCTTTGGCTATCTTTTGACCTCAGCCCATCCCAAGCTGCCATGAACTCATTTCTCATCCTCCGAGTTGCTTCATGCTCGTGAGAGCCACCACGAGCGCCTAACAAACTGTCAACCTACTCATAAGACACAACAAAAACCACTTCATTACCTCCTTGAAAGCAATGACTGAAATAGTAAAGTGATATCAATAAAAGATGAAGAATCTCTAACCTCATCGACAAAAATAATCACAGGCGCAAGTTTGCTTGCAAAGGAGAAGAGAGCTTTCGTGAGCTTCTCTGCATCTCCAAACCACTGTACCAAACAATGGACATAGTCAGAACCAATCACATATAAATTTGGAAACAGACTCATTCTGTACGAGTGACATAGTTTAAAGGTATATACCTTTGATGTAAGGGATGAGCCAGTTATGCTGATAAAGTTTGCACCAGCTTCTGTAGCAAGGGCCTTGGCAAGTAGCGTTTTACCAGTACCAGGAGGACCAAAAAGCAATATGCCTTTACAAGGCTGGAGAAGAACCAAAAAAACTAAACAATCAGAAAGATCCATCTCTTGAGGAAAAGAAAACAATGCGAGAGATAGAGTACCCGCAAGAGATTCCCACGAGTGAAGAGCTCTGGCCTTCTCATGGGAAGAATAACCAACTCGTTCAGTGTCTTCTTCACATGCTCGAGGGCACCAACGTCGTCAAACTTGACACCGATTTCTTCAGGAGCAACTACAGCTGAGACAAAGTTGCTTTCAAACTCATCCTTTGCTATGTTCTGCAAGAAAAAGATCTCTGTTAATTAAATAGGAGTAATCAACTTTCAAAACGCAACACGAGGAAGAAACTAAAACCTTCAAGCTATGGGAAGGCTTTCGAGATATATCTTCTTGTGCTTTCAACCTCTTAACTGATATCTCAATGCTACAAAAGAGGAAGACAAAATCAAATTAAAAGATATATGATAAACTTCGAAGATACTGCCACAACTATATGCCATTACCTTTCACGAGGTAGAATCAGGCGGTCTTCTTTAATCAACGGTTTCGAACAAGAAGATAAATAGTGGTTTCTGGCCCAGCCAACAACTTTTTCTGCCCCTGTACAATCAAATATAAACAAGTTTCTGAGCTCTCTTGGTCACACCATAAGTGACTGGGACAAATAAAAGACAGTGGCAGAGATCAACGTCAATAACAAGGAGCTGTATCCTGTTTCAACTTAATATATAATCATAACATCAACTATAACTATTTCAGAAAAGAAGGACAATCAGAGCAAGGGAATGTGATAGATCTAAACATATACGTGCAAGTTAAAGCCTTATCATATATGTCTCCGAACAACCTGATTCTTGCCATTATAGTAACAAATGTCATACAAAACATAGAGCAAGGGTCTTTACAACATTGCTAAAGACATAACAAGCAAACATATACATAACAAAACATGTGTTTTGTAGGGAGTTACTTTGTTTTGTCAGTATGACGTCATCGGTGTTCACTTGGTACAAGTCTGTGCATAATAACTCGTTTTCCTCAAGTGCCTGGGAAAAAGGTTTTCAAAGTCAATGATTACGAGAATAATCACAAATTGACTCCACTGCTGTATAAGAGAATCGATCTAGATCTGTGTACCTTAAGTATCTCATTTAAATTGCTCCGTGATACAACAATTCTTCTATCTTCTACAAGTTGTTTGTTGAATACTGCAAGGATATCTTCCTCCTGCACACAGAAACAAGAAAGTTTATCCAATTTTTGTCGGTTATCCAAACTTATATAAGAGAGTTGATCAAAGACATAAGGCATACCTTAGGAGCAAGTAGGTTCATAACATTAGTGAATAGTTTGTATATCTCATTATCATCTGAACTTTTCCTTCCGCTGAGTCCCTCAGTAAGATGCTTCAACGGAAGGGGCTGCAAGACACAAATGAACCAATAACTTGATATGAGACCAAACTAAGATTCTATAATCAAAAGTTACTTTTATGTTTTAGCCAACATACCAGTTTGGCAATGCGGCCAAAGTTTGGGAGTATCATCGTCTGTTCACAAAAAAAAAATACAATTAATTTACTGATCAATAACAAAAGTAAAGCCAACGAAGAGAAAGGCTTACGAATTTCTCTCTCCCTTTGGAGACTGTGTCAATCTTGTTCCGTCCGCAGATCATTACAACAGGACCTGTCACTTTATCGAACATTTCCTCAACTTTGTCTACAAACTCATTTCGTTTTGCCTTGGGTACAGCTCTAGACAACCACCGGGACGAGTCTGGAAAATAGACAATAAGTGGTTGTGTTGATTGCAAAACCTACAAACACAGGAAACAAAAACGGATACATGAGTGCAAAAGCTGAACCATCCTTATATGTTAAGTTTCAAGAAAATTTAAACTTAAAGAACACTTGCTTCTGCTGGATACATATTCAGATCTGATCTATCGGATAAGAAACATGTACAAGCAACAAGAAAACATCACGTCGCTTCCAAACATACCTCATTTAAAGCCTTCAGGGCAGTGTAGCCATCTTCTGCCTGCATATCCAAATCATGCTTCAGGTCTTTAACTGCGCAGATGATATAATATGGAGGTTAGCTACATTTACGTATGATGTATATTGTCTGCATAGAGGATAATTTTTCAAATATATATATGGGTTTATCAAGTAAACATACCATCTATCCAGTGTATATTGGGCTTCTGGGACTGCTTTTTTGGTTTCTTCTCGCTTCCCTCTGATGATGTATCACCTTCATTGTCAAATACGACCGCAACTCGGTTCCCATTCACCTCAAAGATCTCTCCACGCTGTCCGGTAGTTAATGGCCTGTAAGTATACAAATGGTTGAAGACAAATATAGGGCATAACAACATACAAATCCACTCACCAAGTTAAGCACACAAATAAAGCAATACATCATATAGGAAACGACTGTGGCAACCAAAACTACTCAAATTAAACGTGCTAGAAGCATTACCAACGGTATATCCAACCAATCACAATTAAGGTCTCGCAGTTGACAAGAGAAGTACTACTGATATAATTAGGCAGCGCTAACAGCACTACAAGTTATTGACAGTCTTTATGGCCACATGTTTACGCTACTAGACGGTGTTATAGCCTAGCATTGGCATGTATTCATGTAGTAATAATGGATGGAGTCTATAGTACATATGGAGCCAACCAAGTGATAAACTTCGAAGGACTCATCTACTGCAATTAGGTAGGTAATAATGTGTGATAAGCTTTCAAGAATTTTGATACATGCGTTAACTTTTAAACAAGGATGGAGCGCTACAGACAAGCACTGCTCAGCCCTATTTAAACTGTCTAATAAAAATTGGAAATGATGAAAGCAAAGTATCAAACTGCAGCAATTGCGAAGCGAATAACCAACTGGCCTTCCCTTAGTAGCAAACAGACATTAACACAGTATATACTCATTCTACAATTACAATCAATGGTATGCTCAAATAAAAACAAACAGGGCACAAGGTCAACATGCCTTTTCTTAAAACTGAAAAACTCAATATAACACAGAAGTTAAACATACTGTTGTATCTTGTTGCTGGCATAATAGACTGACATTTTACGAATTACGAGTGACCCATGTATAAGATTCTAAAACATTTCAATGAACTCATTCCTAAAAAATGTGTTGGAACTGTTTAAATCTAAGTAGCATGGCTAGAGGATAAACTGCGGAGAAGTAAATCAGTAAACTACCTGTGCTTTGCATCACCCTTCTTAGAAGGTCCAACATATTTGACTCGATCTCCTGCAAATTATGTAACCACAAATAGAAATAAAGAAAAGTAAAAAACAACACAGAGAATAAATAAAAGTCTAACAAGTGAATGATGAGAAAGTGAAAAATCTGATTAGACAGGTACGTATCACTAAGTCAACTCTACCTAGCACTTATAATGATGAATATGCCTACTGGATGGTTACCTTTCCTTGCCGGGCGCCTAGCTTTATCAGAATGCTCAACAGCTGCCGCTTCGCAAGCTCCACCAGCTTCATGTAGTTCTTCCGCTACTAACTGCCACGATTTAGAGCAGATAAGCAAATATTCAGAATATTTCTGAAATTCGATAAATTAGAAGTTCAAGAGGGAACAATGCAAAGAGTCATCAATCATCATTCGCCATGTAGAACTAAAGAGACAGCATCCAAACGGTAAATAACTAGGAACCTCATAATACAATCATACCTCTCCGAGCTCCTCAAGTTTTGGCACAATTTTCTTGATATCTTCCTCAGTAACCTCGAGACGAGCTTCCTCATTGTCACTACCATCTGTTTTCGCTTCAGAATCCTCCTCGCTATTCGCTCCAGAATCTTCCTCAGCTTCAGACTCTGTCGTGCCCTCATCTGCTTCCGCTTCTGCGTTCTCACCATCAGATTCAGAGTCTTCATTGTACTCATCAGAAAAATCCTGATCCCGAACCGAGAAAGATTATATAACACACACAAAAAACAGAACAATAAAAGGTGACTTGTTACAGGCAAATTACTCATAAAAAATATCTCACATAAGGGGCAAGAACGCTGCTGTCAAGAACCAACAGAGGAACTTGTACATCTCGAGCAAGTGCTCGTACCAGCCTCTCCTGGTAGAGGTCAGTGCCTGAACAAACATAAGGTTTCTTATTGGTCCATCTTATGTTTCCTTGGTAATTACTTTGATAACAAAAGAGTAACAAACCTGGAAGGCCCTGGAGCAATATTCTTCCACTTGAAGAATCTAAACGGGCACCATACATTGAAGTGGCATTCCTTTGTCTTATATGTGAGCTAACACATTCCACCAAAATGTTTTTCGTGTGGTCGCTGTGAAATGAGCATGAGCAGAAGAATCCATAAGCAGAAACACAATAACAAAGAAAAAAAAAGTATCGTGTAGATTATTACTGGATATAGTAAGGGAAGGTCTCCCACGAAAGCTGTATCTTCTCCCAAGGTTGGACTCTCCTCAAAAACTCGTTTTTGAATCTTTCTCGTTTGGTAAGGAGAGGTGACTCCTTCTTTTTGCATTCACTAGCAAGCTTCTCGTTACTGAGCCATTCTATTTGGTCCTGCTCTCCGAGTTGAGCATGCGAATCTAAATGCCCCACACCGCAACTAGTTTTCTCCTTCCCGGTTTTTCCATCACCAATGTCACTCCCTTTGTTCAAAGAGACATGTTTATCATCACCTTCAGAACTAAATCTACGCAGCTGGATGTTCTTCGAGAGTCTTAAACTACTTCTGGAGGCAATACTAGTACCACCGTGGAGAGAAAACAAACGGAAGAGAGACCCTCTTGTCAGATTTGCATTACTGGTCAAATGATTAGTGAGTCCATAAGATCTGGACACAGTGTAGTCACGAATGGCTGGTCTAACTAAGTATTTGGCTTGCTGCAATACCAAACCCCATCTCTGGTTCCGTTTTATTGCTCTAGTATACATCACAACACACCTCCTCTCAAAATCTAATATTACTGCCAAAAAACAAACATATTACACAGTCGATATCTTGCACCATCCAAACTTTATGCATTGCACAATTAAAACAACCCAAAACAGAAATAAAGAGATAAGTGAAAATCAAAAGATACGGTTTTGCCACATAACAGGAGATCCCATTTAACGAAAGGCAACGAAGGATGTGAATTAACAGCTAATTCTCGAATGTTACAAAGCACGAACCTTCAACAGAGATGAACAGAATAAGTTCTATTTCATTCCCCAGAGCTATACAAAAAACATTCCAATCAGGCTCTGAGCAAAGAGGAGAGGATAAAATTAGGAGCGAGATAGGGTCCGTGAAGAAGGAGAGATAAAATTCCGACAGAGAAACCGATCTAACTAGGTTCTTCTGAAGCTGTGTTCGCGAGTTCGGCTTCGTGATAAAGCGTTGTCGTTTTGAGGCTTACTTTCCTCATTTCAACTTGGGCATTTAATTATGGGCCAGGCCCATTGTTAAATAAAAGCCCAAATAAGTCCACATCGAGCCGCGCTTATCTCAGAACAGCTCATCCTCTAGAGAGAGAGAGATTTCACGATCGGAAACCCTAGGAGAGAGAAAAATCAGATAGAGAGCAATGGCGGAAGCGAATCCTGGCCGTGGAGGAGGAAGGAGAGGCGGCGGACCAATGGACGACGACAAATTAGTCTTCGAAACAACCGAAGGGATCGAGCCCATCACCAATTTCAACGACATGGGGATCAAGGAAGACGTACTCCGCGGCGTCTACGAGTACGGCTTCGAGAAGCCCTCCGCGATTCAGCAGAGAGCGGTCATGCCTATTCTCCAGGGCCGCGATGTAATCGCCCAGGCTCAGTCCGGTACCGGAAAAACCTCCATGATTGCTCTCTCCGTCTGCCAAATCGTTGACACTTCCTCTAGAGAGTATGGACCCTAATTTCAAATTTTTGAACTTTTGATTGTTTCTTATGTTATGGTTTTGATTTGCAGAGTTCAGGCGTTGATATTGTCTCCGACGAGGGAGCTGGCTTCGCAGACGGAGAAGACTATTCAAGCTATTGGGTTGCACGCTAATATTCAGGCGCACGCGTGTATTGGTGGGAAGAGCGTTGGTGAGGATATTAGAAAGCTGGAGAATGGTGTTCATGTTGTGTCTGGGACGCCTGGGCGTGTATGTGATATGATTAAGAGGAGGAGTCTGCGTACCAGGGGTATTAAGCTTTTGATTCTTGATGAATCTGATGAGATGCTGAGCAGAGGGTTCAAGGACCAGATTTATGATGTTTACAGATATCTTCCACCTGATCTTCAGGTGAAGTTTCACTGCCTAGAACATTGTTTGGTGCCTAACTCCTAGTTTATTGACTGTTATTGGATTTGCTTAATTTGTTACAGAACATTGTTAAGTAGCTTGGTTGATCCATGTGAGAATTCGGTAGCTAGATTTTCATTATTTGACATCTCTCTTAACTTTATTCCTTATGTGTATAGGTTTGCTTGGTTTCTGCAACTCTTCCTCACGAGATTTTGGAGATGACATCGAAGTTTATGACGGAGCCAGTGAAGATACTTGTGAAGCGTGATGAGTTGACTCTTGAAGTACGTTTTCTTCTTCTGCATCTATGTGCTTGTTTATTTTTAGTTTTACGTTAGGTTTACACTCGTAGGCTTCGCTGGCTAACTTTCGTGTACATCCTTTTCAGGGCATTAAACAATTTTTTGTTGCTGTTGAGAAGGAGGAATGGAAGTTTGATACACTCTGTGATCTTTATGACACGCTTACTATCACTCAAGCTGTTATCTTCTGCAACACTAAACGAAAGGTAATCCTGGTGCTATCTTGAGTTAAGTATCTGTAGTTTATTTGAGTTGTTTTAGGTGATCAGGTTACATTTTGTTAGCATTAAGATTCTAGCACTGCTATCTTAACTTGATTTGTAAGCTTGTAACGTCCTTCAAATTTCTACTCTTTTGTGACTATATGTAGTTGTTTCTTCTTGAAAGGAGTTAAAGAATACATCTCCACTGATCTATATTCCTTACAATATGTGCTCACCTGCAGATTTGTAAATTGCATTGGCTTCTTAAAATATTCTGTGATGCCATAAAATCCTGATACTTTGCAATTTTGCTTTCAACGGTTTTGGTTAATTAGGTTTCTGCGACTTGTGTCTTTCTTTTCAATGTATCGCTCAACTCTAGCTCTGCATTTGATATAGGTGGATTGGCTAAGTGAGAAAATGAGGACTAACAACTTCACAGTCTCATCAATGCACGGTGACATGCCTCAGAAGGAAAGAGACGAAATCATGAATCAGTTCCGGTCAGGCGACAGTCGTGTATTGATCACGACAGATGTATGGGCACGTGGGATTGATGTGCAGCAAGTAAGTCATTATAACTTATTCGCTATATATCTTCCGTATAGATGATAATGCAGGCAAAAATGTTTAGTCTCTGTTATTTAGGTCTCAGATTATGCGTCATAAGATTATGGTAGAGGTTTGAATTGACATGAGGAATTTTCTCTATCAGGTTTCTCTCGTCATCAATTATGATCTCCCCAACAACCGTGAGCTCTACATCCATCGTATTGGACGATCTGGTCGTTTCGGGCGCAAGGTAACTGATTTATTATAAACTCTGCATTATTTGTAGTTGATTATTCTGTCAAGTTGTGAACTCAACACGGAATACTGCATAATACCTCTGTTAACTACCCTTATGATCATCATTGTAGGGTGTTGCGATCAACTTTGTTAAAAGCGATGACATCAAGATCCTCAGGGACATTGAGCAGTACTACAGTACCCAGATTGACGAGATGCCAATGAATGTAGCTGATCTTATCTAAAAGACCTTGCCTGAGAATTTTTTTTGTGATGGTCCTTTTTGAGATTTCAGTGAGAAGCGTCTGAATAATAAAGTATTGTATTGTTCAGAGCTTGTGTAAGATTATTGCTCTACCTTTTGATGTTTATTTGTGTTCTTTTGAACAACTTAAACTCATCTGTGGTAGATCTTCAATGTCTTGTGAAGCGATTTCGGTTAAGAGTTGGGTCTTCTTTTCGTCGTAATTGGTTTTGACTGTGGCTCAAATCTCTCAACTATCATTACTTGTAAGACTATGGTTAAGAGTTGAAATGGTTCAGTGTTTTCTTTTTGTTTAAATCAAGTATTATTTGTTTTTGCAAAAACATGCAGTTTACACAATCAGCTTTGATAAGCTGAATATGAGCCATCGTTGCAATTAATAAAGGCGATCATATCCCACACACCATTATTGGGACACACTAGTCCGACTAGAATGAAATCGTAAAGCATAGGCTTATTTGTTACTGAGATTTCGATTCTCTGTAATAAGCAAAAGGAAAGTGTAGTAATCAAAACAGTGACCACCACACCACACTAAATCAAAACGCTAAGAAAAGCGTCCAAAATACTCTAGTTAGATTGCTTTATATGAGCTTTGTATTCCAACGTCTTTAATATGTAAATTTGTTTATGAGAAAGTTACACGTCAAGCGCCCCAAAAAGATGTGGTGGTGAGAGTGTTATATATATAGTGGATAAGGTTTGGTGACATTTTGCATGGTTTCAGACCACCAGAGAGCTTCCGTCTGGAGAATCATCATATCATAATCCATGGCCGAATCATCCTCTCTACGTTGTTTGGTCTCACCAAATCTCCTGAATACTAAGAAGAAAGTATCTCAACGCCCTCATCTACTTCCGGTTTATTCTCTCTCAAGGAAACAAGAACCTTCTTCTTCTTCTTCGGTACAGTATATATTATTCTTTTCGTTTTGATGCTCATTTTAGTTATTCGTACCCAATGCCTTCAACTAACACATACAGGCAGCAATCAATGGAGGAGGGAACTCACGAACAGTGAAGCGTCTGATAACTTTATCTCCTTCTGAAGGCAAATGGAACGGTAGCTGGAACACACACTACAATGTTTCCCTCCGTGATCTTCACCTCCAAGATCTTGTTGAAGATGATGGCCCTACTAATCCCCGTGTAGCTGTTGATCTCTCCGTCCAAAGGGTAGCTTTGTGAATGTGTTACATTGACAGTGTTTAAGCATTAGAGCTTGCATGACTCTCTCTTGTCTCTTACCTAAACCAAAATCATTTTAGGTTTTGATAGTGTTGTTTCTTGTATAGCACGCAAGCATGGGACTTTCAGTAGATGGAAGAATAATAACATCTTTCTCAAGAAAGTGCAGCATTTGCTCCTCTGCTTATCCTCGACTGGTATATGTATATAACTGTTTCGTTCTAAAAATAAAGTGAAGGCATCTGAGCAAGAAAACAACTGTATTTTGATGAAATATCTGTGACCAGATTGATACAACTTTCACTGTTTGGATATTGCCATCAAGTAGGGAGAATCGAGCTTCAACACTCCCAGATATTGGTGGTGATGATCCTTCTGTAAGCACTCCTGGAACTCCATCATAGGCTCTTCTACATATACAGAATGAAATGAGTAGAGTCTTATGTTGTTTTGGTGTAGGTTATATATGTGAGGCCTGGATATGAAGCTAATCTTGATTCCCTTGTACAAGACACTATCAGGCTCACAACTTATGCTAAAGTAAGAGGATTCAACTACAACTATATTGAACTTTCATGATGTACATAAGCTCAACTGACAAAAATAAAACTGACTCTAGGATATATGCTCGGATTCCTGCGAAAAATCGGAACCTACACTGCATTGTAAGAAACATTTGTGTTTGTTTTGTTTCTTAATTGTTCATAAGGGATTTTGATTAAAGAGGTTTGGTTTTGTATATTGGTTTTTGCAGATGTTGGAGAGACAAATACAGCTTCTGTTCATAAAAGATGGTCAAGACTACTTGAACTAAAGAGGAAGAAGTAGAAACCTTTAAATCTTGAATCTTGTTTATCAGTTTGTTTTTCAAAGTCTCATAAAGATTTCGAAACTGTTCATATTCAAACATATACCAAAGTATAAAAAATATAAAGCCAAAAATGTCATTGTGTTTATTCATAGATGGTATTAAGCTTCTGCTTTGTGCAAATGATTAACTAAAGATTAAAACTGTGACCTCCAAGATTCATAAAAGATACAACCAAGAAGTGTTGAGTTTAGTTTCTCAGACCCTCTTTCTGATGCAGTTGCTTCCTCAGGCTTCCAAGAGGCCCATATCCTTAATCCTACTCATCACTGCCACATCATGCTCTCACTTGCAGCTGGCTCACAGTTTCTTCAAACACATAAGAGAAAACCGGTAACTAAGAAAGTGGATGCACAAGATTAAGTAAAGAAGCTCTGATGAGTTCATAAGAAAGCACCAGTTGCAGCCAAATGTGACAACAGTCCTGACAATCCCATCAAGTCTCAGTGTCTTCTTGTTTATGATATCATCCTAACCTTGAACCGTGTGCCGTCTGGATAATCCTTGGCATCATCTGTCACTCTTAGTCCCACTGCAGAAGCTCTCGGTTTAGAGACCTCAATGTGACATCTTTCCCGGTTCACTCTAACCATAACCAAATTAAGTGACAAATTCATATGAAACGTGGCTCATCTCTAACAAAGGTGTCATAAGCAAAATCCAAATCTCAAAATCTAACATTTATTCAAACCATAAGTCCAAACAACCAACAACGAAAGTCATCATCAAGACACTAAACTGAAAACAGAAAAAAAAACACATAACAGACAAATTGCAAAAGAAACGACAGACTACAACAACCCAATAACAATATTCTCCACCTCTCTCAAACTTCATTTTCATTGCTTAATCTGCCTCAGCATAAGCTGTTTCAAGATGAGCTTGCTCTGCTTCTCTAACTTCTTTCTCAGTCTTCCTTCCTTTCTTAGACTTGTAGTAAACACTCATGAACGTTCCGACAGCTCTGTACTTCTTGCGGCAATGCTCGTACAAGTCACCATCAAACATCCTCCAGAAACTCTTCTCGTCGAGCTCAGAGACTGCATACTGAGGCTGGAACCCATGGTTCTCAATCAGCCACTTCTCCATCTTACGCACAGCTTCTGAACCATCAAACTCTTCACCTCTTAGGACAGGACCTGGTGCGTAGTAGACTCCAACGTCAGTGTACATCTGAGCATCCTCTGTGTCTCCTTGTCTCTTCTCGTACTCAAACCCTGGTTCTGGATAAATTTGTTGTTTGATTGGTGCCTTGTAGAGTTTGTGTGGGCATAGCCAAATTGGATACACCTGAAAAGGATACAACCGTTTGAATCACCAATATATATTTATGTTTTTATAAATCTGATTTCTAACCATATAATCCCAAATATAAAAGATAAATATAGTTATGATTTTTTGGTATAAATTTGAATAAACCGAAAACCAAACTAAATTAGATGTGGTTCTAATACGACATTTAATTTTAATAAACCGAAAAAACCGAACGTACCCAAATTGTTTATCTATAGCTTTTACTTTACCTCCATTTTTGGTATAAAACCGAATAAACCAAAAACCAATAGGATATAAATCGAACCAACCCAAATTAGATACGGTTCTAGTTTGGCAGTTAATTTTTATAAACCGAAATACCAAAAAAAAAACGAAAAAAATCGAACCGAAACCGAGAAACTTTAAGATATAGCTTTTAGCTTACCTCCATTTCGTTGTGGACCCATTCAAGAGCATCACCGACCTTGTAAAGAGGAACAAGCATGTCCTGAATAACATGCATATCATGGTAGTAGTTCCTAATAGCTTCACCTTGAGTAGCCTTGAGAAGAGACACCTTTGGAGGCATCAACCAACCAAAGAGAAACCTAAACCAAAACTGATCACCAAAAGGAAGGATAAGCTTCCCTTCCCAGTACAAACACCTCGTGTGCCTATGGTAGTACTCACGCGTTGGGATGTACTCAACAAACTGTCCCTTCTTCAACGCGGTCTGCGCGTGTTGGTAGAACCACGGCTTGAACCACCATCCCACATTGTTGATCTTGTTCCCTTTCTTCTTGGCTTCTGCCTTAGACGCGTATGTACCAACCATCATCACACCTTCTGTCGGATTATAAACCATGCCTTCGACGAAGTCAGGGATCTTTGACTGGTCTCCATCTTTGGGCGCGAAAGAGTCCATGTAGCCTTGTGCTAAGGCCTGAAGATCTCCCTTGACCGGTATGTAAGTGAGCCTCATGTACTCCTTAACCGGTATAAGCCTAATCTCAGCAGCAACGAGGAGTCCAAGAGTGCCTTGCGACCAAGGGATCGCGTAGAAAAGATCTGAATACTCATTATCTCTAGTGGCACGTACAAGCTCCCCACCCGCTAGAACAATCTCGTAAGCCTCGACAGTGTCCGCAAAGAGACCGTAGAGGTGAGAGCTTCCTTCAATACCGTATCCGTTAATGAGTCCACCAACGGTGAGATCGTCCAGCTCAGCGACGACAGCGAGAGAGAGGTTCATGGGGACGGTGGCGCGAGAGATCTGTCCCATGTTGACAAGAGGCTCGACTCTAGCGATCATCTTCTCCTTGTTGATCTCTAGGATGTTGCGGAACTCTCCCAGGTCGACCTCGAAGTGGCGAGCTCTCTTGTAGTCGACGTTCCTCATCCCCACGGCGATCCAGGGCTTGCGTGCGGTGCAGACAAGACCGTCCTTGGATGCGTTCCTCTGCTTGAGGCGTTTGATGACTTTCAGGACGTTCTCGTCGTGTTCCTTGCGGCGCTGCTCGTAGGATTTGGACTCTGAGTACATGTCGCCGAGGTAGATGAGGAAGTAGAGTGTGGCTGAGATTGGGAGGACGACGAATATGACGATGATCCATCTGAACTTGACGAAGTAGTCGACCCATGTCTTCTTTCTCTTTGGCCTCACAAGCGGTGCCTTAAGATCCGCCATTACTTTGAGATTCCTCTCCTTACTGCATCAAACACACAAGAAACAAAAAACAAGTCCTTGTAAACACTATAGTGTAACCTTCATGGAGACTGTAATCTACTCAACAGACAAAGAGACATGCAGTTTATGTTCTATAATTATTATTTTTTTCTAAATACTAGGAGGTTTTGGCCATTATACCAGGTTAAGACCTCTAATTATGTTCTATAAATTAGTTTCAGTTTTGGTTTTAAGTCTTTAGATCTGAACATCTAGACTTCCTACAAAGCCAACCAATGTCTATTTTCTACCACCAAAAGATATAAAAATGGTGAGCAGGTTCTGCAACTTTGTTTGAAGTTTGAAGACAGAGGAATCAAAATCGACATGGTTCACTTGTGGTATGTAGCAACTATCAACAAAGTTAGAGAGATCTAAGAAACTAAAAGATAAACCAGTGAGTGAGAGGGGAAGAGATTACCTTAAGAATCCGAAGGAGATAGAGAAGTGAAAGTGTATGGATGGTGAGAGGGGATTATCTTTATAAAATAAAAGTGTGAGGAGCATGATTCTCTTGTATTTATTGAACAAAACAAGGTGATTTCCCATTATTTTATTAAAATGTTTAATATTTTCCCGAAAATATATAGAATGTAATTAATTAGTATCTACATTATGCCAATGTGCTAATATCTAAAGTTATGCCAATGTCTTTGACTTTTGTATTTTTCTGGTAATTATGTTTTGATGGGATTATGTAATTGGTTTTTGATTTATTAGCACAAAATCTATCATACCAAAATATAACAACACCAAAAATAAATGAAAATATATTTTAATAAAATATACTCAGATATAGTTACATTTTAGTTTGATTAGTTCAGTTTATATAGTGTAATGTTAATTTTAAACGTGTAAGTCTAAATCTTATAAAATTTATAATTCTAATTGATAAAAATAACTTGATAAAAATGGCTGAATTTTTTTAATTTTATACTAGAAATCAAAACTATTAACCAATCCAAAACCATAATATTATATATTGATAATTTCGATATACTATGGTTGTTGTTGAATCAATTTCTAAATTTTAATTTAACATAGTGATTAAGCTATGTTTCATTTTGAAATTTTTTAAAAAATTGTGTTAGATTTTAGTTGATATGAATTTAAATTAACATTTCGAAATAATAAACATCTTATAGTAAAAACAACAACTAACCAAAAAGGCAACAACTGAATATACTTAATTTTCCTTTTCCTACTGAGATATGTGTTCCAAGCTACTCTATATGCAATATGGAGAGAACGAAACCTGCGTAAACATGGGGAGAATCCAAGGACCCCTGACCAACTAATTCAAATGGTGGACAAGATTGTTCGTAACAGGCTCTCCTCCATCCGTGACAAGGCTCACTCAGGAGGTTTAACCAAATGGTTTGCCACTAGATAACCATTCAAGGCTCAGCTTTTGATTAGATTTTATTAAAAACTTCAGCTCCAATGTAACACAAAGTGTAAAACAGTTTTTTTTGCTTGAATTAATTTAACATTCTTTCAAAAAAAAAAAAAGAATATACTTAATTTACAAATAATGACATTTTCATTATAGGCCATGAGTATTTATTTCTTTATTTTCATACACAAGTGGGAAAATATCCAACAATTCTTTTATAAATGTAACATATTATTTAAATACCTTATACTCAAATTTACAGAGAAGAAAATCCAGGTCTTGCACAATCTCATAAAATATTTTTTATGTACCACTGCCAACAACCATTAACACTCACGTTTACAAATCCAAGCCATATTTATAATGCTAAACAACTATAGGGAAATGTTGGACTTTGACGTCCGTTAAATTCGATTCACTCTTTGACAAGTTATGTTTCCTCGTATTTTGAATGCAAATATATTAATAAACAATTTTAGAAAATGAAATTTGGTTCGTTGATTGGTCATAATCATGGAAACACCAAACCATTTTTGTTCTTTCTCCAATAATTGAAATTTCATATCTCCAAAGATTGGTATATTGCATAATGTACAAGGAAATGGGGACACCAATGTTTACATAATAGCCACTTTTTTGTTATTGACAGCTCAAAATTTTGTATTTATACAAGAGTTTTCATTATACAATATATATCCAATACATGACATTACTATTTGGTCCAGTGCAACAAATAGACCTATGCGTGCCCCCATGTCATGATCAACAAAAAAATGTCATTGTCCAATTTAATTCCGTATATAAATTTACGTGGTAGTTCCATTAACTAAGACAGAGATGAGAATAACCAGTAGAAAAGTGACGGGAGCGCATAATGAAACACTGTCTTGAAAGGATCATTCCTCATTTCAATCTCGTAGGGTTTCAATAAATGAAAAAGGTATTATAATTTACTGAAAGATCTTACGTTACTATATTACAGAAATATTGTAGTAAAGTGAGTGTGGTTAAAAATAATAAAATGAGAAGGAAGAAGACAAATGATAACGGAGAAACCGAAGAGAGACTGGTGAAAACAAACAAACACTGTCCACCACATGTCCTGACGTGTGATCTCAACGCCTTCACGTGATTTACTTCTGATTTATTTTTGGTAATATAATCCTCCTATGTAATTTTCCTCACTTGTTAATCACTTTCTTTATCATCGATTACTGTTTTGTTTACTGACACTTTATGTTAATGCACCCACGATCCCCTTGTTTGTTTAATTATTTGTTTGATTGCATGTATCCTTTATACTAAGCGTAGATCTAATCGTGCAATTAACTAATACATTTAAACATGATTTTATATTAATTGTACGTTGTTTGGTGTTTTTTTGTTTGTTTGTTTAAACATTATATAAGCATGATTCTAGCAGTAACAATATCAATCATTCCAGCAACAGATCTTTTTTAGTTTTTGTGGCTTTTCATAAGAGACGGTATTATGTTACTACTTACCCAGTGTTAATGACCATGTGGGAACTTTCTTGCGCCTATGGCTTGGTTTGGCTTTACAACTGATAAATAAACATAGTCCAGTCTGATTATCCAGCATGTATAGCAGTAATAAAATAGATATTATATCCTAGAGAGAACTTGTGTTTGCATTTACCATTTAGAATATCGCAAATTGTTAACCGCAAAAGCCAGAAAAAATAAGAGAAGCAATCATAGCTATATATATATATACACTATATAGTGTACCACGTTCTTTCCGTTCGTTTGCGGGTTGTAAAATGCTATTTGAAACACAATAAAAGCAAGGAATTTCAAGCTATGATATCTTGAATAATAACAAGTTGAGAGAGGTGATCAGAAGATTGGGAAGAGAACAGTCCTGAATAGGGAGATTAGCTATTTGAGGGCCATGAAGGCATGACGAACTTTAAAAAGCCATAAACAATTCAAAAAAGGAAGAATAAAGCGGAAAACAAACAAAATGCACCTTGTTTAGACTCTTGCTCATCTAGAAAAGCACATCCATGGCAGCGTATTTCAGTTGTTGTATCTGAAAAATGATAACAAAACTAAACTGAGCAGCATTATCACTAGTTCCAAAACTCCTACCAACAAGTTCCCAGTAGAACGCTTTTCTCAAAGCCTACAAGCTGGTGACTGATAATAGCAGGCGTCATTATGCTACATGTTATGGTAAAAAGAATCGTTTCCTTGCAGAAAAGATAAACTTTGTTTAAATGGAAAATAATTTTACTATAAAAACCACGGGTATACACGTTGATTCATAGTTGTAGGAGATTGGGTCAACTATATCCTAAAACTTTCCGCCGCCAATAAGTGCCCCTCTTCTAGTGCATGCAACGGCATTAAAATGTAAACACAAAACTGAGACCTCGTTATAAGCCATCTCTAAGGACGAGAAGAAAAAACTAACCAACCTGCCATTAAATAAGAGGGCCTTGGTCAGTCAATCAACAAAGGAGCACTAATACATGCAAACAGCAGAACTGAAAATATTTGGACCGAACTATGTCATATTAAATAGAAAGAAGACTCCACCAGCACTGAGTAGATCGCACAATCTTTTACAAAATACTACATTCGTTTTCTAGTTTCCTCGGTCACAGAAACTTTGGTTCTTCATTTTCAACTTCCATTAATAGTTTTATCTAACTGGCAACTCTTTTTCTGAGTATCATTATTAATAGGAAAGGCCAAAGCAGAAACTATGCCAGCAAAAATCTAAGGAAAAACGGTTGCGTGATTCCATAAGGGATTGCAAGACTGCTTCCCAACTATATGCAGAGATTCCATTTTTCTATTCAAGTGAATTCAGCTGATACTGACAGCCATAGACAGAACGTACTAAGTTTCCATTTCTAGGTTGAGAGACTTACTTGGGCAAAAGAAATCGCTAGTGATCCATACAACACCATGTTACGGGTTGAAGAAACTTGAGCCGGCCATGTTGATAGCAACGAGCACCAATACAGAAGTTATTACACCGAACCACAATAATGCTATTCCTGAAATTATGAAGCTTAATAGTTTTAGACCAAGCAACCATAGAAGCAAAATAATTATACGACAAGAGCCTCGACTTACCTCCATCAGAATTCACATTTTTCACTTCAAATTCTGATATGCCCCCACTGCCAAAATCTTCCGGTTGAGATTTCGAGTCCTCCCCAGCCTTAGAAGGTACTGGTGACACGCTTGATTCACCTTCATATAGTTTGTCCCCAGCCTCTGATGAAACTATGCCTTGAAATTCCTCGCTCAAAATTAATGCAGACAGCACATTCATAAACGACTCTTTGACTAGGATCATCAGAAGGAATCTTGTCATTCTTCACGAATGAGCTAGGTTCTTCGGAATCAGACATTTCATCATCGGATGCATATGGAACATTGGCTTTTGCATTGCGTTTCTCATCTTCTTCATCCTCCACGTACGCTTTGAATGTAAGCCGCAATAGTAACTCTCCAGCAGATCCCTTTCCAAACAAACTCCAACCGCCTCGGAAAACAACTACTCTGTCTTTAGGAACCGTATCTGGCAGTGATCCAAGGTCAACCTGGATGTATTATTAAGTAATAAGGTTACCGGACAGAATATATCATATTTAGGATTCAGCACCGTTTCCTGGTGTTTAATGCAGAGAAGACTAATAGGTGAACAACCAATCAGTCGCCTGATAACAATTTATTAAGAGCAGAGGCTGACTACTAAAGCTACAGCATCAATAAATATATGTGCTGAAAAAAAATAATATATATATAGGGATAGCTAAGTGAATCAAGTTGCCCTTTCTTTGTATACTGACAAGAAGATCAACAAACGATTGTTTTTCTTACTCATTCAATCACATGGTCTTTACATCATAAACTAAAAGCTAGCTCCAATCTTATCAGTATTAGTGCTAGTTCTCAGAGAATAATGAGATGAAACTGGGTTCTTCTATTATGAAATTTATGTTGATATTAAGCACTAAGCAGAGTTATAGAGAAGGAGACACTTAAAACATGAAAAAGCTTGAGAATGAAGTAGGCGATCATCGTCTTGAGAAGTCATTTGCTATAACATATCAAGCTTGTCTTACGCAGATTACAAACAAGAAAAAACGAAAAAAAAAAAGAAAGATGATTTACCTGTCCGGTACCAATAGCCATATCAGCGAATCCCAGACAGTCGTTGACTTCAATTTGTAATACTTGCTCTCTAGGATTTGAAACGAGGACTTGGAATAATTTTAGCAATTTCACAAGAACTAATTCACCAATAAAGAATATGAATAAGCTATTGAGATATTTTAAGCAGTTCACCTGATTCCAGATTGCCTGACCAGGAGCCCCAATAATAGTAGTTTGACTGTTCTTCTTATCCGGATAACTTGATCAGCCATACGTAAAATAACATATGTCCTGTTATCAATTATCCAACAAAATGTGCTGAATGAAGGAAAAAGTAAAGTGATGAAGACTTTAGTACATGTGATGAATGCTACAGATAGCTGGTTTTTATTGCTCAACGAATTCAAATGGACTTGTGGGTATATATAGACCCTAAAACAACACAGAGTGTCAGAAAATAATGAATTAAAGAAGGGAAGATGTGGAAGGAGTATAATTTACCAGAGAATATGTATGGAAGTTTCAGGGCATTTACAAGAGTAACAGACAGCTCTCCAACAAATCCTTGTTCCCTTCCTGCATGTCTCCAGATTTTAGGTCCTCTGAAATAGGTCCAACAGCTTTTCCTTTCTGGAAATCCAATACAATTTTCTTTGGGCAGACAAATAATCGAGGCAAATCTTCTGTCAGGAGTTTGGTCAAGAACCTAGAAGAGATGAAGCAGAGAAAAGAGACAAGCAACTGATATATCAAAACATCGAAGAGGGTGAACAACCAACAGAGAGAAAAGCTAAAACGAATACCAGCATCTGCTCAAAATTATACAGTATTGCAACTTAAAGTTTATGTTCCCAAAATTCACAGAAGAAAAGGAAAACAAAAAAACATATGCTTAATTCTACAACTGTATACCTCATCTGAACAGGGAACCACTTTTTATGTACGAAGCACTTAAGCAAATGCATTGAACCCTCTGTTGAAAATAAAAACAGCTAAGTTTAGCAAACAAGATGCATGAAGACAGCCATAGTAAGACTTACATTGATAGAATCATGCAAAATGAAGAAAACGATATGAGCAATTACTCTTGCACTTCCTTTTCAATTAAATGGGATGTGTCTTCCACATTATTCAGCAATAGTTAATAGCATAACCACTGCATATTTTATATGATCAGCAACTCAAAAAATTTCACGAAACAAAAGATAGTGTATCCACTCTTTAATAAGATATATATGAAACGATGTGGCATAAATGGGATACGAGAAAGCACCAGACGATCATGACTAACACATACCCATTAGATTAAACAACCGGAATGGTGCCAGCTCAAATTTGATCTTTGGAAGTGATACAAAAAAGCCCATGACGCAGCTCCAACCCAAGGAGCTGTAGGTATCAGTCTTAATTTAACTAAAGCTCGCCATCAATGTCAAAATCCCGAATACCGACTGGCACGACTACTGGGATGATACCAAATTTTAAAGTTAAGCTTTAACAACATGCGGGCACCACCAGTATACCGAAGACCAATCTGATACCTATTAAGAAGAAAAAAACTACATCATAAGCAACCTTTAACTGAGACGTGAATAGACCATCTCAAGTATCCAAAACCCAAGAGAGAGGCAATTCAGTGAAGGAGTGAGCAATATCGTATTACATCCATATGATTCAGGCCCGAAAATTGTCACTATTGTTTAACTTTATCTACTTTAAACTCATTATTGAATAACGTAGATGAAGCTTCGTTGTATGACAAACAATACCAACTGAAACCAAATAAGAACAATCCCACTCTTTGATTCACTTCCACAGCACATTGACTACCTAACATGTGAGAGAAGCAAGTAAAAGTAGGCAACAGCACCGAAGGTATGACCTTACTGCAAGTCATTGACATATTAATTGATAGGCATTTGTTTTAAATACATCTTTAGGACATCTCCAATTCTATAGCTATTTTATTTTCAACTGTAAATGCTATAGAGGAAATCTCATTCTAACCACCTCTATTTTTTCTTCTAAAATAGAAATTGTTATTTTCACTTCTATATCTTAAAGAGAGAAAATAATAGCATACATCTACAATAAAAACATATTTTTTATTTATAAAATGGTCATTTAACTTTCTGCTATAATAATTATAACCAAAAAAATATTTTTTTGTGAAATACACCTTTTATATAAATAGAATTATACCTTTATGTACATAATAGTTTTTAAAAATATTTAGTTTAAATAATATAATAATTTATGAAATGTTTAAATAATTGTGTTAACTTTTAAATTTCACAAATAAAAGGTATTATTTGTAAAACTAAAAAATAATATATCAAAAATATTATCTTTTAAAAGAGAAAATAAAAGAATATACTGGAGACAAATCTATCTCTATTATAGAGTTTTCGCGCTCAAGCAGCGGGTCATATCGATATTTCTACTCAGGGTCCTTCTCCCGGGACTCAGACCCAAATCTTCTCTTCAGCACCTGATCCTACAAATTTATAGAGATCAGCCATACCTCGGCTAGCGACAATGCTCCACCTTAATGAATATAACTTGGTCGGTCAACCGCCGATGATAGCAGTAGCCTGTAAGATACCCGAGTAATGTAAGATGCCATCCTGAGTAAAATACGAAATCACCCTTGAGTTCCGATCCAAATCTTCTATTTTTTTAACCTGACTCCATAAATTCACTGAGACCGGTTGAGCTTCTCACAGTTGAACTAGGGAGATTTGTTGTAGGAGATGGATTGCAAGTTACTTGAACAAAAAATTGACAGGCTTGCAAGTTACTTGATTTGTTTTATTACTTGTTACTTGTAAATAATTTGCAAGTTTTTAATAATTATTTGTATTTTTTTTTGCTAATTCGTTGAAATTCAAAACTATGTAAATATATTATGCATACAAAATATTTCATTGTTTTCCTATATTTTAGTCAATTCGAGAAAAATAATATCTAAGAAGGAAAAAAAGGTCAAGATATATCACATATGTTTGATTAACTTATGGAAATAGAAATATAAACAAGTTATTTTACTATGATTTAAAAAATGTATATTTGTTCATCAACAAAAATGAGTAACAAGCCAAACAGCGCCAAGTAGTTACTTTGATTTGAATACTTGATACTTGTCTTGTACTTATGAGTAATTTAAATAGATTACTTGATACTCGACTTGGTCAAACCAAGTACTCGACTTTACGAGTCAAGTAGCGATTACAAACCAAGTAACAAGTATTTTTTAAAATGAAAAATAGAGTGAAGTTAGAAATGCTTTTATAGAGGAGAAAATAAAGAGATTTCACCTTTTTACCCCAAATATAGAGTAAAAAAGTGAAATCCCTCTATTTTTCCTCTATAATACTCTACTATAGAATAAACTATTAGAGCAAAAAATTATTTAATAATATAGTTACTCTATTTTAGAGAAAAAAATAGGTTTGAGTTGGAGATGATCTTAGCCGCACCAGGGAATGTATTTCTTATATCCAGTTTGTATGCTAGTGCTGGTAGTTGGGGAGCTGTTGTAACTTGGTAGGATAAAGAAGTTGAGTAGGCTTCCAAGCAGCAGCTGGATAAATACTTGTTTGATCCTAAGATTCCTGGATTTGATCATCAAATATGACTTACGTTTTGATTTAAAAAAAAACTATTATGTGTTATGTAATTAACGCTATAATCATATTTCTAATTGTTGGAAAAGTGAATCGGACACACTTCGAATAGAAAACTGAATATATTCAATCTAGATATTTTAATTGGTTTGGATCAATTAAGTTAGTTATTATTGGTTCTTTATTTGGATAATGTCGTTTTTTTATTACTAGGTTGGATTGCAACGTCTAATCTAGCAACAAAAAGCTATGATTATGTATTTATGTTTAAAGGCTTGTTACTCCTTGAGGTTCACCCCTCCTCTATTAATCAATTCAGACGTTAAAAAAAAATCTAGCAACAAAAAACTATGATTATGTTGTTTACTATATAATATGTGTTTGTTGATATAAGTTCATAATAATCACATATTTTATGTAGTTACTGATACATTAGAATTACAGATGTTATGATTGTAGCTACGAAATATTTTCCGACAGCATATAATTAATGATGACTTTTACTACAATTCGGTCTACATGGTGAAACGTTTATTTTTGTATCAACAGAAAACTAAGATTCTGTAAAGTACATTTTTAGGAAGATGCACAAAGTAGGCATATTAGGATATGACCAGTTTCAGCCTACGTTTGTGGTTAAATCTCAATATTCATCAATGAACCTCATTTCCAAGAATATCAACTCTAAGGGGCCGGGGCATGTGACGTATATAGCCAAGAAAATAATTTCTCCCGTGATATGATTTTGAATTGTTTTGTATGCAATGCTCAATGTATGATTTTGAAAGGCCAACTTGTTGATTTAATAGTTTGTTTCATTAGCCTTTTTATTTTGTTTTATACATAACCAGATAATCTAAAATCTATAATATTCGGAATGTGTACCTGCTATGTAAATTTCCCAGTGAGTCGGTATAGCGGAAACTGATAGTTTTCTAGATCCCTTGGAAATTTCCTCGAATTTGAGAATAATTATGAAAACCTAACCTTACCATATATATATTATACTATAAATAATATACGAGAGTAACTATTCGAATTCTAGTACAAACTTTTGTTCCCAATAATTTTTATATAATATTTTGGTACAAAACTATTAAGAACTATCATAATCCAAATGACCCAAACACCACGGCATGTAAAGATACCCTATAGACTCAAAAAGTTTATTTTTATAACATAGTTTATTCCTTTTATTTGCTTCCAAAAGACACAGAATAACAGGCATTCTCAAAACTACAATCTTTTTGCATGAAAATGCTTGTAATATACATGAGACGTACATGTGTGATGATTATATGACCATCTCAATCTACATATAGAGAAGCAAAAAATATATGGTGAAGTAGTTCATTAACATAGCCTTGGAAAATTAGAACTTGTATGGGTATGCCCATGTCTCACCAATCTTGACACTAATTCACTCTTCTTTTCCTTACAAACTTTTTCAGAATGATCCATCACTTTATTCCAATGCCTCCTCTCTAAATTTACCCTTATATCATCTTCAAACCCATCAACTAGTTTCTCTGACATCTCAAATCCTTTTAGACGCACCAGTATTGGTTTCTCTTCAACATATTTGCGCGAATTCCTGGTCTTGTTTAGTTTAATCTTGTCTTCTCTCGAGTGTGGTAGAGCTTCGTTCGATAACTGTTGTGACTTGAGTGCTTGAACTGCAATATTTGGAGGGATCTTGGGATTCTTTGCAAGTTGTTTGCATGTCTCCAATGTTAGTCTCTTGTAGTTTAGGCATCGACATAGTTTTGTTCTATCTTCGGATGATAGATTTGGATGAGACTGCAAAAAAATAGTACCATAGAGATTTAGTTAATTTTCTCTTAAATTATATTCATAATGTATTGACTAAGCACAGGGATTATATAGTGAAAAAATTTAACAAGTACACAAAAGCAAGCTGACGGTAACAGCTTTTTTCTTTTCCAAGAAATCACAGTTAGATTAATCATATCTAGTGTTCACGTGATACTAATCTTGCTTTTATTGTTTAGAAACTTGTTAATGATAACTAATCAAACAAAAGATAGACAAGAAGACAAATACATTACACAGTTATTAGTCATCAATGTGCGGTAAGCTGGACAATACATTTTAAGGTTTTCATCAAACATTTTTCAAAAAATTTCAAACGCAAACATGAAAAGAAATTGGAAGAAAATCGTGTTAATACACTTTCTAAGCAAATGTATGATATATAAAAGAGAAATAGCATTTTTATCTTAACAAGGTAATAAAAAGTGAAAATGAAAAATAGGTAAAATATCTGAACTATGTAACAGAAATCCAAATGTAAATGATTGTAGTTTGAAAATCTTCTAGGAGTATTATTCTATTTTAAGACACCATAAACAATTCCAAATAAGATCTACTTATTATACTTCAACTTGTATGAATGTGTATATGTATGCAAAATCTCCAAAATTTTCGAATCTTTAGATATCACACAGCAAATAAAAGAAAAGACAGAAAGAAAAGTTAAGCTTTTTACATCTCTTGAGAACTGTAAAAAGCCAAACTATATTGAAAGTTGTTTCGCTTCTTGTCATCTTCTATTTCACTCTACTGAATTTGTTTTTCATTTTGTCTCATTTTGTTAAAATATCTTTTTATTTCGAAATTCCCATGAATGTGCAATAATTTGAAAAGAAAAACAAATCATAAATCATAATTGAATAAAAACAACTGACCTCAAGATAGATATCAATGGCTCTGAACAATCCATCAAACCAATCCCTAGCTGAATCTGGCAAACTCTCTGCAACTTCTAGAAACTTTGACACTTTAAGATTCTGGTCTGGTGATATCTCTCTCAGATACTCGTCAATCAACTTCCCCATTCTTCTTATCCTCAAACTCTCATCTTCTTCTTCTGCGCTGCTGCAGTTTCTGACAAACACTTTAAGCAATCTTACCACCAAATCAACATCGTAAAACCCTTTCTCTCTCTTCCCTCCGGTCGGTATCAGAAGATCATCAAGCTTCGCTTGATCCAGCATTTCTCCTAAAACCCTCTCTAAACCGGTTCTTGATTCCTTGCTGATGCTAAAACCAGATAAAACTCTAAGAACCCAGAAGATCTTCCTGCAAGAAAATGCGGTTTTCGCAGCAAAAATCACTCCCTGAACCGCTGTATTAGCCAAACCCGAATACTCGAGCTTGTTATTTGATTTGTTGTGGACCTTTGTCTTGAGGTAATGGAGGAGAAATCTTGTTAGGACTAAACTGTCGTTGTTCTCGTCGAAAGCTCCAAGATTCTTTATCAGCTTCTCTATGATCTTTGGCCCGAGACTTGACATATCGTCGAACCACCACTCATTGCTTGTCTTGCAAGAAAACGATCTCGAAGTGGATCTTTTGTCTGAATCAGACCTATTCTTTGCCGTCTCCGGCGACATGGAAGAGGCTGAGGCGGAGGAAGACGTTGACGATGAGGCAAAGACTTGACTCATGTCCGAGTTCTGAGCGATCTTGGCTAAAACACCGAAGACTAGCTTATCCACAAGACCGTACGAGTCTGCGTGCAAGAACACTTGTTCGCAGCTCTTGAGGCATGAAACGATGTCGTTCCATGACCAGTAGAACATTCCTTCAAGAAACTTCTCTGTTTGAAGAGAGAGATTTGAGGAACAGAGTATCTCTGTCATCTCAAGAAACTGAGATACGCAATACAAGATGGAGACGTTTGAGACATCGATAGAGATTCCTCCGCCATTGCTGTAACAGAATCTTGAAACCAAGTTGAACCCTTCTGGTCCGCCTGGAAAGTCTTGGAGTTGGATGATGATTCTACCGTTCTTGTGGTTCTTCTTCTTCTTGCTACTCTGTTTTATCGTCTTCTTCAAGAACCCTGAGTACTCTGACATCAAATCCTAAGAAAAATAAAGTTTCATTCAGATCAAAGACACACAAAGGAAGTTAGATTTGGTTTATTAGTTAATTTGTTACCTGATTGACGAAGAAAGTGAATTCATGATCGAGATTGATTTGAAGATCACAGAGAAGAGACATTGTGTGAACTTCTTTTGCATTTGGTGATGAATGAAGCTTGTAACTAGTGACTCTTGTGAGCTTTTCGTGTTCTTCTTCTTTTGTTTATCTTTTTGGATTGTTGAGAGAGCAATAATAGTTATCACATGGAAACGGCTATTTATATATCTTTCATTTGTTTGACAAAAAAAAATATATCTTTTATTTCGGCGTCTTTATTACTGTATATTAATATAAGGGATATTTGTATATATTATAGCTCTCATATAATTATGTACACAAACATATAAGTACAATATAATTATCTAACAAACATAGAAGTACATTATAATTAATTTTACAAACGAAAATTGGTCCCATGAATGAACTTTTGACCCTAGTTGAAGTAGAATATCAAACATGGACTAGTAGCATGGTAAGTTGTATTGACTCCCTAATGTGTCAGAATTGTTGGAGTATTACATCTGAGAGTTGAGTAAATTGTGGATTAGTATATAAATGTCTGATAGCCTACATTTTTATATAGTTTAATTAGAGGTGAGTTAAGCATATTAGTAATATAGTATTGAAGTTCCAAAATTTTAATTGATCGGTTGTGGTTCATATGTAGATGTCTAGTTCCACAAACTTCACGTTCAAGTGTCTGATTCCGAAAATGATAGATGTGTATTTGAATCTCATATAAAAATTGAATAAATTGTGAATCAATAGATGTAGGTGTGTGGTAATCATCAATTCTTAAATTACCTTTTTGGTGTTATTAACAAATAAAATCCAGTTAGTTGGAAAAAAAATAGAACATATATATAAACTAGTGAAGTATAATAGTCATGTCAGTGCAGTTTCACTTTGTAAACTGGCTGATGAGTACATCCAATAATGAACAACATGTAAGTTCATTATCGTTTGCGTTACTAAGTTTCCGATTCTATCATTGTGCACAAGGGTTATTACATCCTCGTGATAATATACTGTATAGGCTTCGGTCTATTACTCCTCAGTAAACCTTTTAAAAGGTACTTAAAAGTTACAAAATGCATTGACCGTGTACTTATTTTGAAAGCCATATGTTTTAGTGTGCATAGCACAAACCGATATGACAAGGTTTTGTCAGAGAAAAGAAAACAAAGGTTTTATAGAGTGTAGCTAATTAAATATTAAATCGGGAGATTTAAATATTATATGTAAGAACAAGTATATCAATTCAAAAGGTGTCTTCCTCAGAGAACAAATGCAGACATATTCTTAGACAAAACTTATTTTGATTCCTAGTGTCATTGTTTTCGGTCCAACATCACTTATTATCAAATAATTGTATATGAATTAAACAGTTAATCAGAGATTAGTCCAAAAATAGTGATACCAGAAAAGTGAAAACCAGGTGCTTGCGGTTGCGTACACTTGCGAAGACTAGGTGCGAGATTGATTTCTTTATGTTCATTGTTCAGGATGACAAAGAATATATACTAAATGAAATTTAAAAATAATTAGGTGTCCCCCAAAACTAGGTGGATTAATAGTAGAGACAATATCACTTCCAAAATACATGTTTGAATTAAAACTAAGAATATATATTGTTATAAACCATTGGTATCTGAGTTGCCAGTAGTGAAAACTGATGTTGATATATATAATATATTGAATCAAATATGACACACACACACACACATATATATATATATATAGCTATATTCTAAAAATATCTCTAGTATTTATTGATAAATAATTCATTTACTCGTGAACATTATTAATTAGTGAACCACACTAATTTTTTGTATTATTTATTTTCTGTTATTTATTTGATTTTGTATATATTTTTGCATCCCTTGTTACAACTGATCAAATATGCATATCAACCACATAAAATGCTGCTTCATGAACTCACTTCTGAGTTGACCATAGCATAAAGGACTATGCTACGCTACTCAAATAGTATTATACTTTTCGTATGCACTTATATGCTGTTTTATACATAACTCACACGCATATGATGAGTGTGTCTCCTTTGTTTTTACGTGAATTATAAATATTCCCTCTATCTTGGCCTTATATTAGTATAGAATTGTAAAACCACTTTCCAAATTTAATTATAATTTCCAGAGTTTGTTCCTCTTTTATTTATAAGAAGAAAAAAAAGCAGTTGCTTGCAAAGTTGGGTGTTTCATTTTCATTGCATGTGAATGGGTAGGGTTGATGAGCATGACTCTTACGCTTGTGAATAAAGTCGACTACATGCTTTTGCATCATTATCCAAATCTGCCATGTATTTGACAACGATATATGAATACATACATTAGAAAACACACACACCACTCTCTCAGTGCACATTGCCACTCCTTGATTAGATAGATACTTTTTTTCTTTTTTGATAGTGTGTTACAACAAAAATGTTGGTCAAATATGATCCTTTATTAAACAACTAGGGGTATTCCGGCGCTACGCACCGGGTTCGGACGTTGTTTTTTTTTTGAATTAAATTAGTTTTATTTTTCATTTGGTAGTTGTTAGTCCAATCAACATATAATTATTAGTTCTTGACAATTAAGAATCGAGAGTCATTAGATTTTCTGAGTGCATGTTAGGAGATCTCAAGCCTGGAATCCTTAACTTTCGAAGGTATATGAATGCATTTTTGACTCCTACTGAGTGAAAATGTTAAAAGTTTTGGCAGGCGATGCATTTTATTGGTTTATGGTTCGTATATATAAGGGAATTTGTTTTTTTTTTCTTTTTTGAAGTTTATTGGTTTATCCTAAACGGAAAGTTGATGGTAAGAGTTAGTACATGAGGGGGAGTATTAATGAATTTCAAAAGTAGCAAACAACAAATTAACTTTTAAAAAATACTCATGATAGAAGAAATGTAAATTCAGATTTGTCTTTAAAAAGTGAAGTAAAAAATGACATTTTTTTTTATAAAAGGAAACATGCAACAAAGCATCTTCCTCAAAATCACCATAATGCAATTTGCAATGACTCTTTGCTTCCATATGCTTTCTTACAGCTTCTAAGCTGCTGAATGCATGGCACAGCTCACTGCAGTAGAGACACATGAAGTCTCTCTTGACCTGAATCATGATCAGCAGTAGGATAAGAGTAAATAAAAGTTAAGAAAATTCAAAGCTTTACAGCAATGCTAAACTGATGAGTCCGAACCTTAAGACCGAGGCAAGTGAAAAGCCCTTCTAGATTAGATACTCAACCTCTGGAACAAAAAAACCATGGTGCTTATACATGTGAACCATACAGGTCTCCAAAGTCTTATGTTTCTTGTCACACATCAAACAACAGGTTGGATCCAGCTCATAAAGGGAAAATACAATTCGATCTGGTGTATGTAGGTTTGAAGTTAAATGATTTATAAAACACATGTGAGAGAGAGATGAAGCTTACGGTTAAAAAAAATTGACCAAGTACCAATTCTAAGTAGGGATTTTGTTTCAATCTCTTAGAAATAAACTTATTCTAACTTGATAGTATAATTTTAAAATATGAAACAAATGATGAAAGTATAACTTAAGAGCAATTCATGCTTTCGGTTGTTGTGTATTTAAGGATCTATTTCTTTCTGATAAACACGAAACATAAATATTCATTTTGCTTTAAGCCATTTTCTTCCGAAGTTGCTCAATGAGTACTTCTTGCTCTTCCTGGATATATATTAGTACATTTTAATTGTTATTCAAAATGCTCAAGAAAATAATATAAATCATTATTATATTGATTCTAAGTTTCTAAAATTTACAATCATTGTTTCAGATACTGTGCAAGTCGTTATTCATGGATCATGCTATATAAATCAGCCTCCTACAGCATACACCAAACTAATGGATGCCTATAGCCTCCTATGAATTGTTCTTAACACTTCTAACCACTGGTCATCATCTCCTGATCTTTCTCTTGGAGATTCTTGCTCATGTCTTTCTCTGCGGCCGTGATCAAAGATGTGATATCTCTATTCTCTCATACCTTTCGCCCATTGGATCGCCTGTTCCAAAGAAAGTGCAATCTCAAGAACATGGAATACATTATATAAAAAAATAACATGAGCTTTGCAGATAGAATTAGTATCCAAAATTTGATGCTGATTAAGATCTTCTTCTTTATATCTAGCTCTTTATAGTTAGCAATATTCCAAGCAAAAAAACAACAAAAAAACAAAGAAATTTACTGGTTCCAAGCAAGTGAAGCTTAAATGTGTTTGTTTGGTACTAAATAGGGAACAATATTCCTTACTAATGGCAAATGAGTTAATATTTTCAAAGAAATTTTCAGACTTTCACCTGTTTTGGAAGATGTCGGTGAGTATTTGTGGAGAATCAGAATCGTTGGTTGGTACTGGACTGGGGATGACGTTTGTATAAATTGTATATTCACTTAGTTCTCACTATCAGTTGAATACATGGTATGAATGAAAATATGAATATATCACCATGCTATACTATACAGTAGAACAAACTTGTCTCTATATAATAGAGTGTAAATAATTTAGGGTAAACAATTTAGGGAGGGATTAAAATCACCTCTGTTTGGAGTGCATGAATATTTTTGAGATCTCAATGGGGAGTTTGAAGTTGTCTTCATAAACTTGGAACTATTGCAGAGCCTGAAATATTGACCAAAACATAAATTGCATATGTTCTTTCATGGGGAATTACTGCAAAAATATCAGAAGAATGGTAGGTAAGTTTTAACCTCGTGATGTGAAGCCGTAGTATGTAGGGCGTAGTCCATTAATCAAACCTGTATGTCCGGTGATCAGATAAAGTTTGAGCTATTCTTGTCTATTGTTGTGTAAGAATTTGTGGTGGGGGAGTTAGACATGAGTCAGAACTGAGAGACAACATGAGTTCATATATTGTCGATGGAGAGTCAGAGCAAACTAAAGAGGCTTTGGTAGATGTTTTGTCATTTTCAGACGACATGATTTCTCTTAATAGAAGCGAAAGAATGGCTTATCTTGCAACCCTTGCTCTTCTGATACTTCTCTTCAGTTTGGATTATGTTTTTACCTTCAAGAAGAAGAAAGAACACCTCTGTTTTCTGGGGTATCAAGTTTCAAGTCACAAAAGAAGTGATATATTAGAAACTCCACAACAATAACCAACACTAATAGTATATAAACTCCACAGTCTCATTAAAATCAAAGCTCGATTATATTTTTCACATTCATACGAAACTCAGAAATTTAGACTCCTCAAACCCTCACCGAATATATCTATATCATATCCTCCGAATAAATAAATAAAAGCCCATCAAACTAACCTTCTAAAACATTTTCAAGTCACTGTCCTGAGAATCGTGAAAGAAATGCATGTAACTTTTGGTTCCAAATACCCTGACAAACACATGTCTGCTGAATTTGCCTCCTCGTGGTCACATCTAACAACTCAAATTAAAGCAAATTAATTCGATATACAATTTACAACATCCAGTTCTGGGATATCAAAAGATGACCCCACTTTCCCAAATTCAATACAGAAAGCTCATCATCTCTGTTATACATATGAATTTCATAAACACACCATACATAAACCATGTCTTCAACTTAAAAAATAATAATCACATTCTATACATCATTAAGCTCTTACCATATCAATTTTATAGCAAGGTAATGTAGCGAGAACAGGATGGGAAGCTCTTGTGAGTGTACTAAGCATCTGAGCAGAATAAACTTTACCCACTTCCTGCAACTCCGCAATTACACATCTACCAGTCAGCTCCAATGAAGGTATCATAAAATTGGTTAGAAATAGTGAGGGAAGATACATAATAGAGAGAGGGAGAGAAATAGATGAAACCTGATTGATTAGGGGTGGTTAGTCAAATGTTTGATATGAGACATTAGGCCTTTTTGTCAAGCAACTGTATCTTAGAGAAGTAATCTAAGAAGCATAATGAAGGAGAAAAAAATCCATGATTGAACCGCATGAGATTAGGCGTATACATGGTCTAAGAAGCATGTGATGTATGTTACACTCACAGCTTAGAACGAATTCTTCTTCTTATCTTTATTTGCTGGTGAGCCAAACCCAAAATCCATTGGATCATCATCTGTATTGACTTAAAGTTGACATATCCTTTTCCATGTCCTTGTTTGCAGGTAACAATGGAATCTTACATATTATTAAAAAATCATCCCTTTTTACAATGGGAACAACTTCTCAAGACTTCAGTCTATGTCAATAAAATCCACAGCTGGTCAAAAATTGAGGAATAGAACACTGAGGACGATAATGAAGATTCAAAGATAGCAAGCATAATAATTGTAAAAACAAAAAAAAAATTGGAGTCAATAACCAGCTCTCAAACACTTGAACCTTACTGAGCATTAGATCTTTTTTCCTCTGCTTTTGAAGAACTTTTTTAGCAGGTGGAGACATTGCAAAAGCTGTTCAGTATTACTCTCGACAATTTACTTCAAATAAAATAACCTATCATCATAATCATTCAATCACCCAGTCACGGAAATACCTACCTCTCATGTTATGATCAACAACACACGTGCGACCGCAATCATCTCTGTCCGCTACTTCATTGCTGCAAGCTAGCTTCATCACCAATACTACTTCATCCAGCGTCCTCTCTACCCAAGTTACTTCCATCTCCAGCCAATCCTCTGTCTCCGGGTTAGTCGCCATCGTAGTTAAAAATTCCTCTCAGATTATTCGGGATCGTAAAAACCAAATCCCTTAACCATTCGTATAGCTTTTTCTAAAAACAGTTCTATCTCTAAATCGATTACAAACTTAAAAGAGGAGAATATATAATTAATTAATGGAAGAAGTGGGTGATGCCTTTGATTTGTAACGGACGACGTTCAAGTTTCGCAGAGGCAAGAAAAATCAATACGAAAGGGTTGGATACGCGCATACGTAATCATTACGACGCGCGAGAAGCAAGAGAGAGCGTGAGAAACACTGGTCCACTCCCGAGCTGTCAAGTGTCCAAAAACGCTCCATCCTCTGTGCTGACGTGGACGCAGGAGGAGAGAGGCATGTCAACTTTATTATATAAAGATACACGTAAGGCCCGTGAGAAATAATAGTCGAGCCCATATAATGTTAATGGGCTTTGGTTAAGAACATTTCACAAGAGAAACTGGTTTTTCTCTTTAAGCGAGTTTTAACTTTTAACGTATAAACAAAATCTCCGGCGACGAATCAGAGAGGAATCACACAAGTCGTCGACATGGAGAACGGAGAGATTCCAGAGAACGCCAATGAACGTAAGCAACTTCAATCCACTTTTTTTCTTCAGCTCATCTGTAGGTTTTGAACCTAATTGCGTTTTGTGTTGCTGGTGAATAGATTGCCCAGGTCCTCAATCGGAAACTGCTGGAAAGTCTGATTCTTGCGCAGGTTGCCCTAATCAGGAAGTATGTGCTACTGCTCCTAAAGGACCTGATCCTGGTTCGGTTTACTCTCTCTCTCTCTCTCTCGATCATGCTATCATCGATTACGTTTGAATTAGCTTTGTTATTGTTGAATTATCTGTGTTTGAAGATTATTACAGCTTCTCCTTAGCCCATTTATGATAAAAATGGGATGCTTTTTGTATCTCCTATTTGAATAATTCATTTTTGGGTTGCTTCTGAATCTGTTTTTTACTTGGAGGTGTGTGTATATTTTGTATTAGAGGCTTTAGATCTCTAGAACTACATGCAAGTTACTGTCTTAGCTAACTGAGAGCGTACGTTTTCACTTTTCAGTGATCTCTGTGTTCTTCATTAGAACTGTGGGTTCTTTTTGTTGCCCATAATGTTCTTTTTGTGCTGTTTTTGTGTTTCCTTCAGACTTGGTGGCCATAGCAGAGAGAATGAGCACTGTAAAGCACAAGATTCTGGTTTTGTCTGGGAAAGGTGGGGTTGGTAAGAGCACATTCTCAGCTCAGCTCTCCTTTGCCCTCGCGGGAATGGACCATCAAGTAGGTCTGATGGACATAGACATATGCGGTCCCAGCATGCCGAAAATGTTAGCCCTTGAAGGGCACGAGATTCACCAGAGCAACCTCGGGTGGTCCCCGGTTTACGTGGAGGACAACCTTGGCGTCATGTCAATAGGCTTCATGCTCCCCAACTCAGACGAAGCTGTGGTCTGGAGAGGTCCCCGCAAGAACGCTCTCATCAAACAGTTCCTGAAAGACGTCTACTGGGGAGAGATCGATTACCTCGTGGTCGATGCCCCGCCGGGAACATCAGACGAGCACATCTCCATCGTCCAGTACCTCCAAGCCACTGGGATCGACGGTGCAATCATCGTCACGACGCCGCAGGAAGTCTCATTGATCGATGTGAGAAAAGAGGTTAGCTTCTGCAAGAAAGTTGGCGTCCCGGTGCTAGGAGTAGTGGAGAACATGAGCGGTTTGTGTCAACCGTTAGCGAATGTGACGTTCATGAAGTTGCAGTCAGAGCTTGGATTATCCGTTGACGTGACGCAAGACGTGATCTCTTGCTTAAGAAAGTACGCGCCAGAGCTTGTCAACGTCTTGGCTTACAGCGAAGTGTTTGACCGCAGTGGAGGCGGTGCAGAGAGAATGTGTAGGGAGATGGGAGTGCCGTTTCTTGGGAGTGTTCCTTTGGATCCACAGCTTTGCAAAGCAGCCGAGCAGGGGAAGTCGTGCTTTGAGGGTGACAACAAGTGTTCTGTTAGCGCACCAGCGCTTAAGAGCATTATAGAGAAAGTCGTTGCTTTGATCAAAGATGAAGCACCCCAGTAGTTTAACTTAAATCATTCGGTCGGATCCGGGCAAAGACAATGCTTTTTGTGTAACAAGACGGTGAAAACATGTGAAAGTATTGAATATTACATATATACAAAGAATGTTCAATTTAAATAAATTGTATGCAATCAATCTTTCTATACATTTACATATTAAACCAATAATAATTATGTGCAACCGAATTTTATTTTTGTTTAATCAGACCAAAACTAATTTTGTCTACTCATTATAGACAACATCATTGATCCATGTCATCAATACAATACTAAAAGCCCGATATATAGAGCAGAGAGCACGCCACGTAGGATAGTTTATTCAGACCAATCAGGAACATGTATTTTGACACGTCACAATCACTCGACATTTTGTGTGGGCTATGTAAATTTTTTTATTCGGCCCATCTCCACCCCCAAAATCTTTTTCGTGCCAAGTTTTGCAATTCTCTCTCGGACTCTTCCAGTTCGTCTTCTCCAAATCTCTGAGTTCATGCCCTAACGTCCTTAGATCTAATGTTCTTGAAGTCTCATCTGGAGCCGACATAATTGAGAGCGTCAACACTTACGCTCGCCGGAGAGGGAGAGGTGTCTCTGTGCTCAGTAGTAACGGCATGGTGGCTAACGTCGTTCTCCGTCAGCCGGTGACGGTTCATGGGAATAATTGCGGAACTGGAGCCGGAGTTGCAGGGGTTGTGACTTTACATGGAAAGTTTGACATAATTCCATCACTGGTACGGTGCTTCCGCCGCCCGCGCCGCTGGGATCAGGTGGGTTGTCAATCCAAGTCGAATCCAAGTCTGTAATGGTGGTCCTACGGTTCCTCCAAAAATATTGGGAGGTATGGTTCTGAAACTTTTAAGAAATAAACATGTATATGGTACACGTTTCCTGCAAAAATAAATTCTACAACATGTTATAGTTTACTTTCTAAGAAACACTTGGACTTATGAAGGAAATCTCTATCTAAACCTACCCATTTTTAATTCGATAACACCATCCCTGCGATCAAGATTATATAAACAGGTAAGTCACGACTTACATAAACCTATCTTACCAGCAAATTTATGTGTGTTACACATACTTACTCCATGCAGCTTTGAAGTTGAAGCAGCAGAGAGTTGATACCATGGAAGGGATAAAAAGAAAGAGCTCGGGCAATATGAGACCTCCACACGTTCATCTCCAACTCCAATGAGCAGGTAACACTCATTCTTCAAACATACTTTAGTGCTCTTATGTTGTTTCAGGATAGACTCAACTAAGGTTAGCATTTTTGTCCTCCCCAAGACATAGGAAACTGGTTTTCTTTGCAAGGCCCAGATTGTTGGTGTCCTCAAATAAAATGGATGGTCCTTTGTTTCTTGCATCAGTTGCAGCAGGAAGCTTTCAAAATCCGTCACTTCCTTCAGTTGCAACCGATATCTTTCTTCCAACCTGACATGAGTCATCAGGTCTAAACTTTCATTCCCGATACATTTTCAAAGTATCAGCCTAATATAAATATCTGCTAACAGTTCACGTCCTCCAGATCCAGGTTTCGTGTTGAACTAGCTGTCGATGACGGAAAGGACAGTGCCACTTTTGTGGTCTTTGCCAAAGAGATGACAAAACTCATCAAGAAAGAGGCAACAAATCTGGCTCTTGAGGAAGTACGTTTTCCTTTCATAATTTCTCTTAAATTTGGCATATAATATTTTCTCTTACTCTAAAGCCGCACAAAGCCCCCAACCTACCTAATTGAGATGAGTGGCGGTGAGGAATATCTTGAGGATCTAGCTGGCTATGAATATGTTTCTCAGCTACGTGTGACTCCCTACAATTTCATTCCAAATCACCGTACGTTCATGTTCACCGTCTCAGCAATTAGTGAAGACCTCTTATTTGGCACTCAGGCAGGGGTAGGATAATATATGCTTTCAAAGTTTTTAAGATTGCTGATATTAATTAACACACAGGTCCTACTGTTTCTTACAGTGACATCAGCAACCCACCTCCAGTCGTGGATATGGAATCTGGAGAAGCAACAGAATCTGCCAACACCATGGGTTGGTGGAGATATCACCGGGAGTTGGTGAAGCAAGTCTGACAGGTTATGCAGCCAACGAGAACAAACGTCCCTGTAAGTGATTCACGCAAGGCCATCTAACCGTTAAAGTTTAACGTCAACAATGCATAAACGTAGGTTTGGTCATGTAAATATAATTTTTTATACTATCTAACTTAAAAGTGAAGATTAGAGGCTAAAAATAAAAGATGCAATTTTAGTTACTAACTCTGCCAATTTAAAATAATCTTTTTTGCACCAAATAAAAAAACTCAGAACAATAAACTTATTGTAACACATATAAAACTACTAAAAAAACATTTTAACAAATTCAGAGAAACATCAAACATATAAACATACCTTCAGCCATTTGAACACTAAAAATAACGCTCATAAACTCACCACAATTTAACCAGTTTTAGTCACCAAAGCGACTTCCAGTTTACTAAAAAAACCCACGAAACAATACACAATTTAACACAAAGTCTCACACCTACTGCACAGTTTCAATAACAACTTTACAAACTATTGCAAATCCTTGGCAACTTAAAGGGTAATAACAAAAAAAATCAATATCTCCGCGCAAGCGCGGGGGTTGGCCTCTAGTACTGTATAAAAGCTAATTGTAAGAGAGCAATATATTTAGGAGGTGTGATGATACCATTTTTTATCATCCTTACGCAATATAGGATCATAGCTTGGGTATGCATATGTAATTAATGGACTATGTAATTAATCTTACTTGCATATAAGATATTTTTACAATTATTATTAGGACTGGGCAAAAAACCCGGATATGAAGAAACAAACCCAATCCGAAAAGTAGTACTGAACCCGTACCAAAATTGATTAAATATCCGAACGGGTTCAAAATTTTGGTATCTAAAGATCTGAAACCAAACCCGACCCGAACCAAAGTATCTCGGGTACCCGAAATAGATTTAAATACCTAAATATATTACTTATTTTTAGATTTAATATATATTAAAAACATCCAAAACATATAATATACTTTTAAGTTGTCTAAAATACTTGAAAATATACGTAAATAGTCAAAAGTAAATGTCTAAAATAGCTAAAATATATTCAAAACACCAAAATACTTGAAATATCTATTGATTTTCTATCCAAATATTCAAATCAAACCAATTTATATGTTAATTTTAGATATTTTGACATATATTGTACAAATTTATATGTAATATATTATTTTATTTTATAGATTTTGAGAAATTTTAAGCATATAATGAATATTAAAATTGTAAAAATAATTTAAATGGGTTATCCGAACTCGAACCAAATCTGCAAAAATCCGAACCAAACCTAAACCGAAATTTAGAAATACCCGAATGGGACTGAAATCTTTAAACCTGAAATCCGAATAAATCCGAGCCGAACCCGAATGGATACCCGAACGCCCACCCCTAATTATTATATGTAAGTTAATGTGATGTATATGTATGTGATATATGGTGTTTTATACATCTTGTATATATGCTTTTAAATTGGTTTTCATGTCTTTATCGAGTCTTCCTAGTCCTTTTGGAGTCATTACAGGTCTGGAGTTGCATTGGATGGGAGATGGATCAGCTGGAACAAAAGAGGCAGAAAACAATGCAATTTGGTGGTTTTCACGCATAACAGTCTTGATGACTGTTCCGGATAGCGGAGCAACCCGAGTGATTGTTCCGAGTGAGTGTTCCAGCGGCAGAGATTTTTAAGGAAACTACAATCATTACGGGATTTGCCCTAATTATCTCTATTTTCTCTCCCAGCCGCCTGTGGCTTTGATATATCATATTTTCTGTTTCTCTTTATCATTCTACGCTGTTTTTGGGAGAAGAAACCAGACCTTAGAGTTGGAGACTTGTGATTTGATACTTTGTAAAGGGAGAAGGCTCCATCTCTCTCACCATAGAGAAGAACCCCCTGAACCCTATTACTTTATTTCAGTCATATTTCATGTTGCTTTATATCTCTGTCTCTGTGTTTTCTTGCTCCATGGCTGAGTAGTCAGCTTGCTTAGTCTAGGGTGTTAGGGTGTTAGATCCGTGAGCTTGACATAAATAAGTTATAAATCGATTGTCTTCATTCATTGTTGTTCTTAAGGCTTGCATCAAGTTAACCACTTAGTGCCTGATTCTAGGTTTAATCTATTCATCAAAAGTGTTATAGGTTGCTAGACATAACTTGAATGAGCATTGCATCCCTAACCAGCGAAAGTAGATGTTAGGGTGTTTTGTGAACATATCGGACTTGACCTCTATTGCTTGCTGTCGCATCTTGATCCAAACGAGAGTTTAGGTATCAAGATCGATCAGCATAGGGAGCAGTACCACGACAGTGGGCTGTTCTACTTGAGTGATCCGAGTTCTAGACTTGCTCTTAATTAAACTTGAATAATTGTTTGGCTCACACTTGTTTAACACCCGATCAAACCACCCTAGGCTAGCATTTTTAATCATCTGAAAACTTTAATTCAATCTATTACTTGCTTGTTACGATTCCTCAACTTTAAAACCCCCATATTGTTTTAGCTTGATTCTGATCCCATAAAGATAAAGTGTAAGATTTGGTCTCTGTGGATTCGATCCTAAAGTGCTACATCGACATACCATTCGATTGTGGTAGTGTGCACATTAGGTTATTTGGTGTGCGTATACACGTAATATCAAATTGGCGCCGTTGCCGGGGACCATCTTTTTACCTTTATTTTTCGGTTATTTATTTAGTCTAAGACCTCTAACTTGCCTTATCCTTTTTGTTGCAGCTAATGTTCCAGGTGCATGACCAGTAGACATACTCGGAGAAACGCACAAGGAGAGTTAGTTACATTTACCAACCAGGAGCTAGCAAGGTTAGAAAGAACAAATCGTCAACAGCCAAGGCAAACTGACACCACTATGGGTGATCACGCCAATCAGGATGATCTCGCTGCGGCTATGGCACTCATGCAGCAGCAGATGCAACAAATGCAGCAGACCATCCAAGCTCAGCAGGATGCTGCTGAACAGGCTGCTCTCGCGCAGCAAGAACAACAGGCGCAGACTGTTCCAATCGG
This sequence comes from Brassica napus, assembly GCF_020379485.1. NCBI lineage: Eukaryota > Viridiplantae > Streptophyta > Magnoliopsida > Brassicales > Brassicaceae > Brassica > Brassica napus. The sequence goes on along the minus strand of NC_063434.1, from coordinate 24,045,750 downwards.
GCAGAGAAACCTTCCGCGTAACATCCCTACTACGCGCTCTGCCATTGTTCCTCCACTCTGCACCAGGCAGGACTTCGAGATCAAGCCTGCTTTGATCGGTCTAGTACAGAGAAAGGTGTTCTCTGGTCTCTCTACAGAAATTCCAATGGAGCATATTGAGAGCTTCGAAAAAGTCTGCAGTTTCACTCGCGTGAATGGTGTTCCACCAGACTACATCACGTGCATGTTATTCCCATTCTCTCTTGATGGAAAAGCTGCACGGTGGTTGAACTCTCTCCCTACCGGCTCTCTCACTTCATGGGAACAGGTCCGATCAGCGTTCCTCAGCCATTTCTACTCTAAGGCGAGAACAGCTGCATTGAGGAACAAGATCACCTCCTTCAGACAGCTCACTGATGAGCTTTTCTGCGACGCATGGGAGCGCTTCAATGACTATCGCAGAGAATGTCCTCACCATGGATTTGATGATGATTATATCCTGGACATTTTCTATGATGGAGTGGACTGGAAATACCAAGGTGCTCTAAACTCTGCGAGCAATGGAGACTTCATGACTCAAACCACAGCTGGAGCGTTTAAGCTGATTGAGAACATGGCTGCTAGCTCAGCTAATAAGAAAGAGGAGAGTGATTGCTCCAAGAAAGGAAACAGTTCTGACGCCCAGAAAATAGATGAGCTGACTGCCAAGGTTGATCAGCTACTGAAAAACAACCAAGGGCACGTTTTCAGCATGGAACAACCTACGGCCGGGCATATTCAGAACCAGCGACAACCGCAGAGCAATCAGCAAGCTGTTTCAGCTAACGAGAACAGTCAACCAGATGAGCTGAAGGGTCTGGGTATGATGATGCAACAGCTGTTGCAGGGTCAGCAGGTTCAGGCCAAGGTGTTGAATCGGGTAACCACAGAAATTGACACCAGGATGGGCAACATGTTCACTGAGCTGAATAACAAGTATGACAATCTTGCGATCCATATAAGAAAGATCGATGTTCAGCTTGCTCAAACAGTTGAGAGTGTCAAGAGGCAACAAGAGACGCTTCCTGGAAGAACTGATAAAAATCCTAGGACTGAGCACTGTAATGCAATAGAGCAGCCGTTTGCTGAGACTGCTTCAGGCGCAGAAGAGAGAGCAGAGCAGTCTGCTAGCTCTGGAGTGACTGCTCCTAGCGAACCTGCTGAGACTCCACCATCTCGAGTCTATGTTCCCAAGGTTCCCTATCCAATTCCACCTAGACATCTGATGGATCCCATTAGTGAAGAGCAGCTGATAGGTTTTAACAAGATGGTGAGAAGGCTTCCTAAAGAACTTGCATTCGAAGATGCTCTGCAGATTCGTCCATTGCTCCAGTTCTTTAAACACTGTAGAGAGACTCAAGAGGAGATCAAGGTCCTCTATACCAAAGCACTGTCTACACCAGCACTGAAGGTATTGCCTAAGGTTGATGATCCTGGAAAGTTTGTTTTCCCATGTTCCATCGCAGGAACAACCTTCAAGGATGCTCTTTGTGACTCTGGTTCTTGTGTGAATCTCGTCTCAAAGGCTATTGTAGACGATTTGGGTATTGCTGATGTTGAGCGTTCTCAGCTGACCCTGACCTTTGCAAACTCTTCCAGAGCAGTCCCATATGGAACCATCCGCAGCCTTCATGTTCAAGTAGGGGAATGCATTGTTCCTGCTGAGTTTCAAGTTGTTGAGATGAACAAGGATCATGAGATGCCTTTAATATTTGGAAGGACATTCATGGCTACTGTTGGAGCAACCATCGATATGCCCAACAAGAGAGTCTGCTTCTCCAACATCAACAAGAAAGTTTTCTACAAGGCTGTACCCACCAGATCTTCCTCATCACACGCCTCTCGCATCTCAGTGTTTGATGTAGAAAAGCTGAAGGTTGTTCCAGAGAAGAAGCATGGTGATAAGGGTGAGAGCAGGCTGTTATCTGATGAAGATCCTAGCACTGATCCTACTAAATTCAGAGGGAATTCAAGGGTGAAACAGAAAGTCCAGAAGAAAAGGATCAAGGGAGATCCTACAATGACTTTGATACCTCTCAAGTGTGATGAGAACTCCATTGAGTATGAGGTAAAGTGCAAGGGTACCTCTAAACCTTTCTCTAAAGTCAGAGCCATTCTCACACATGAGCTGAAGGAGAAAGGAGAAGATGCTGTGAAAGGGTTGTTGAGCAGAGTTCTGAAGATGAACATGTCTGACTGTGGAGCTTGTTTTGGAACAAGCCCTCCTGCTCAACCCGACTGATCCCAGTCACCAAGTCAAGCTAGAGACTTAAACCAAGCGCTTGGTGGGAGGCAACCCACTGGTAAGTATCATTAACATTAGGATTTTCTTTTTACTTATTTTTGTTTTTAGTTTGTTGAGTCTCAGGACATAAATCAGAAAATCCGAGACCCTTGACTGGAGCAAGCAGCTGGCTGCTCTCATTCCAGAGCATCCTTTGCTGGAGCAACCGCGTCTTGCTCTGTCAGGCTGCTCCGCGCCAGGTAAGTATCTCGAACAAAAAAAATGTTTATTCTTGATTTCACCTTCTCTCTGATTTATTTTCACACCAGGGACGTTGTGAAGTAAGTCTGGGGGAGGGTTTTCGTCGTTTACTAACTCGTTTCTTTCTTTTGTTTTTCTTTTGGGTCAATTTGAGCCAGTTTTTATTGAGTCAGTCAAAATTTTGTGGGAATTAGGACCTTATTCCGTGTTGATCACTAACCACCTCGTGCTTTAGTTATCTTATTCAGTGACCTTAGCAGTGGCGAAAGACACACATGTGGACCTGGAACACCCTGACATATCTCACTTGATTCTCCAGAAGTTCTCAGCCGATCAGGTTACACTGGGTAGACTTAACTCCACCTTACTTGAACCTAATCTTGACTGAAATTCTTCTTGTTATGGGCATTAGATCAGGGAAACGAGAACACACTCAGGACTTCTTATCCTTTTTATCCATCTTGCTGATCCTGAGTGGCTAGCTCATCTTTAGCTAGTTCCCACCCTGCACCTTAGCCTTTATTCCACCTTCATGCATTTGTTTTTCAGTGTCATATGTGCAGATATGTGCAAAAAGGTCGGAGAGGAAAGGATCAACGCAGCCTCCTACTCGTTACTGCTGCAGAAATTATGTCAGAAAGGAGAACAAGCAGATTAAGGGAGCAACCGCTCCATAACCAATGAACTGCGCAAGAGCAGGGGTGGAGAACCAGAATGGTCGCGAAATCAGAACCACCAGTGGCACTCAGAACGATCATGTATTACCTCCTTCTTCGTCACATCACCATATCAGTCTTCAAAAAAAAAAAAAAAAAAAAAAAAAAAACGAGATTAATGTGATGGAGAAGGAGAAGAAAGAAAAAAAACATGGAGCCACTGGAAAGGTCGAGCAAGAAGTTGGTACCAAGTATTGAAGAGTGTGTAGAGGAAAGTGGAAAGCAGAACAATCAGTTGTCTGTTCCGTCATCAGAACAGTCGCACCAGATAGAGCAAAAACGAGTAGAGGCTGTGGACATCAATGGATCTATCCTCTCTTGCCATTTTGTGTGATATCCTGCATCCTCTTCAATGAAATGGTAGCCCCTAAACACTTTTAACTCCACCATTAAATAGCCTGTTCCACACCTAGACCGTCTACCCTGAATGATGCCTGTGATGAGAAGCTCACGCTACTCTTAAATGAATGTAGGGAGTTCTGTCTCGATAGTGTTGCTTTTTCAGGTTTGAGATGAAGAGTATGGAGCCGATTTTTGAACAGCAGTCAGTGGGGTTCCGGTAAGGGTGTGTTGTCCTAGTTTTACTGCTTGTATGGTTCAGAGATTCGTGGTTAAAGTATGGTTGCTGAGAATAGGAGAGTTCCCACACTTTCAAACCTTTCTCCCTGTTCTTGATACTTGACATTGTTTGAGGACAAACAAGGATCTAAGTCTGGGGGAATTGATATATGGTGTTTTATACATCTTGTATATATGCTTTTAAATTGGTTTTCATGTCTTTATCGAGTCTTCCTAGTCCTTTTGGAGTCATTACAGGTCTGGAGTTGCATTGGATGGGAGATGGATCAGCTGGAACAAAAGAGGCAGAAAACAATGCAATTTGGTGGTTTTCACGCATAACAGTCTTGATGACTGTTCCGGATAGCGGAGCAACCCGAGTGATTGTTCCGAGTGAGTGTTCCAGCGGCAGAGATTTTTAAGGAAACTACAATCATTACGGGATTTGCCCTAATTATCCCTATTTTCTCTCCCAGCCGCCTGTGGCTTTGATATATCATATTTTCTGTTTCTCTTTATCATTCTACGCTGTTTTTGGGAGAAGAAACCAGACTTTAGAGTTGGAGACTTGTGATTTGATACTTTGTAAAGGGAGAAGGCTCCATCTCTCTCACCATAGAGAAGAACCCCCTGAACCCTATTACTTTATTTCAGTCATATTTCATGTTGCTTTATATCTCTGTCTCTGTGTTTTCTTGCTCCATGGCTGAGTAGTCAGCTTGCTTAGTCTAGGGTGTTAGGGTGTTAGATCCGTGAGCTTGACATAAATAAGTTATAAATCGATTGTCTTCATTCATTGTTGTTCTTAAGGCTTGCATCAAGTTAACCACTTAGTGCCTGATTCTAGGTTTAATCTATTCATCAAAAGTGTTATAGGTTGCTAGACATAACTTGAATGAGCATTGCATCCCTAACCAGCGAAAGTAGATGTTAGGGTGTTTTGTGAACATATCGGACTTGACCTCTATTGCTTGCTGTCGCATCTTGATCCAAACAAGAGTTTAGGTATCAAGATCGATTAGCATAGGGAGCAGTACCACGACAGTGGGCTGTTCTACTTGAGTGATCCGAGTTCTAGACTTGCTCTTAATTAAACTTGAATAATTGTTTGGCTCACACTTGTTTAACACCCGATCAAACCATCCTAGGCTAGCATTTTTAATCATCTGAAAACTTTAATTCAATCTATTACTTGCTTGTTACGATTCCTCAACTTTAAAACCCCCATATTGTTTTAGCTTGATTCTGATCCCATAAAGATAAAGTGTAAGATTTGGTCTCTGTGGATTCGATCCTAAAGTGCTACATCGACATACCATTCGATTGTGGTAGTGTGCACATTAGGTTATTTGGTGTGCGTATACACGTAATATCAGTATGGTAACTTATAGGTAATTCCTTGCGTACATCAAATGAACCATATATAATATTTAAAGGATTTTTTTGCAAGAAGGATATCTAATTGCCCTAAGTTTTAAGATGTATAAATGAGAAGAATATATTCACCAAATCTTTTAAATTTGGTCACAAAATATATAGGCAATATATTTGTTAGTGATTATGTACTAAGTGAATATTTCTTTTTACATGAGATGTTAACATTGTATTTCACGATGTTCTGATAAATTTCCAAACACTAAATTTTCATAAGAAGCTAAATTAAAACGACTTCACTACTTCCAATAACCAGCCACGATTTTCTTCTAAACGGTTTGGTTTAAAGGGGATCAAAATCATACAATTACAAAAAATAATCAAAACCATGATGTAACGTTAACAATGTGCTTCCTTTAAATTGACGTTTAGGTGATACCTCTAAGCATGAACTTGATATATAAATTGCAAAAATAGTGACATTAATCTTATTGATCAAATGGTATTAATAAATCATGTACTTGGACCATTTCTAGAGAAATATGTAAGCATGATATGGAGATCTCTAGTCTCTAGAAAAATTATAATCGATCATGTACTGGCGCAGTTGTTGAGAAGTTGTATGAGTTCTCAAATGCAATTGCTAATAATATTTCACATACTTTTTTGAGAAGTATACTTCATGTACATGGGCAGTTGGTTACGTGAGGATATATAAAATTGAACAAAACGTCTCTAATGTATGATCTATTCTTTTACTTCTGTTTAAGCTAAATTTTTGTCGCACCTCAAATTTACTTCTGATGAGATTGCATATAATTTATTGTTGAATTCTTGCGGTTTGCAGAATGTTCTGATTATGGGTGGGGAATTGATATGTAACTTGGATACTGTGTTCAAGTAAAATCTAGTTTTTTTTCAAAGAACTTTGAGACGTCGTTCACCACTTTTTATATGAATCAGGTTTGATAATTTCATTATAAGGAGACTGTAGCAAGAATTTTGGCATAGTGAACAGTGAATATATATTTCATCATGGATGTTTAATGATGTCAAGGATGTTGAATTGCTAGTGATGTCGATGATGTTTATAAATGTTATAATGGTTCATCGCAAAAATAATTGCTTTGAGGTGTAATTCATTTTAGTGATAATAAATAGGGCATAACGTGTATATAATATATATAGGGGATATTGATATTTCCTAGCAAATATATGGCTGAACTAACATTTATTCAAATTCATTCTAGTGATGCCACATAAGCAAAATTGTGTGATTATGAGTTGATACCTAAGCAAGTTTATTTTATAATTAAATACAAAATTGAGGTTACAAGTTTTTAAAAAATCCTCAAATAATAATATTTTATAGTTCGGGCAAAGACAATGCTTTTTGTGTAACAAGTAGCCATTGGCTTCACATGTCTTATAAGATTGTTGCTAAGAGACTTTAATCCGAAAATCACACTAATATTTTGGAAATCAGTTTCACCTAAATTCTAGTAATCTATGATATATTTGAAGATGTAAAAAAGATCGAACGAAAACACAATCAAAATATTGAAGGTCTCTTTTGATAAATCAATAAATTCAAGGCAAAAATAGAAAAAAGCAATTTATACTTATTGTCATCTATAGGGAATAATATGGGTCTTTGCTGGCGAAATTATTAAATGTAGTATGAAATTAAAAAAAAAAAGTAGTATGAAATAAAAAAAAAGGTGAAATAATTGGAAAAAGGGGATAATGGCATAATGCTCTTGTGAGCAGAGAGCGGGGCTAGCACGAACGAACAAGAAGAATCTTTCTTCGTCGAACCTTGTCTTGTTCTATCTCAATCGGATCTCTCCGTTGCCGTCGATTCTCCCCGCCGGTGAGTCTGTTCTATCTCTGCCCCAATAGATCGTCTTCAATTGACATCGTCCTCCTTAGGGTTTCGATCACATCTAGCTAGCTAGGTACTTCTTCAATCAAAGTAATTAATTCGAATCAAGGGTTTTGCTCGTTTGAACTTAGCTTAAGTGTAACAAGTTCTTCAGAGAAATCTAAGATGGACTAGTTACAGATTCCTTTCTTCAAACAAAGTTTTTGATTTTTTTTTTTATAGATGCTAGTTAGTTATATATCAAATCCGGTTTTGAAAGATTGTGGATTTCACAAGACTAAGAATCTCCTAGCAACCGGTTCGTATGAACAATCTGTAAATGTAGGATACTTTGTTTACAAGTCAGAGAATCAGTTTGAAGTCTTGTGCTTATCCTAAGACTCACTTGTTGTGAGCCACCAATCAGATAGCGTTGTCTGCAAATTTATGTTCTGAGTTTATCATGTCTTGTAGTTTTCAGAGGTCATGGACGTTTCAGCTAGAAAGTCTCAGAAAGCAGGCCGTGAGAAGTTGAGGAGGGAGAAACTGAATGAGCATTTTGTTGAACTTGGGAATGTACTCGGTAAATTATTCTATTTTTTCCATATGGTTTTATTACATGATTTTCATTAACATCCTCCTCACATACCCTCTTCTGTTTGCAGATCCAGAAAGACCCAAGAATGACAAAGCTACCATTCTCACTGATACTCTTCAGTTGCTGAAAGAGCTCACTTCAGAAGTCAACAAACTCAAATCTGAGTACACCGCTTTAACAGATGAGTCCCGCGAGGTTCATTTTCTTATCCATTACTCACCTATATATATATATAGATATGTACTTGTGTTCTGTCTTTTAATGATGTAGCCTAGATCATAAGATGCAAACTCATCAGGATACCTAACTGCTTATAGGACTTTTTTTTTTTAATCAATGGCAAAAATCTACTGGTGGTTGCTTGTATAACAATGGTTTTTTATGTAGCTGACACAGGAGAAAAACGACCTGAGAGAAGAAAAGACGTCGCTCAAGTCAGATATAGAGAATCTCAATCTCCAATACCAGCAGAGACTAAGGTCAATGTCTCCATGGGGAGCTGCAATGGATCACACTGTCATGATGGCTCCACCGCCTTCTTTCCCATACCCAATGCCAATGGCTATGCCTCCCGGTTCAATCCCAATGCATCATCCACCAATGCCATCTTACACTTACTTTGGCAACCAGAACCCTAGCATGATGCCAGCGCCTTATATGCCCTATATGCCTCCTAATACCGTCGTTGAGCAACAGTCCGTGCACATACCACAGAGCAACCGTTCCAGGGAGCCTAGAGCAAAGGTTTCAAGAGAGAGCAGGTCCGATAAAGCAGAGGACTCAAATGACGTCGCAACACAGTTAGAGTTAAAGACTCCTGGATCTACTTCTGACAAGGTGAGACAAAGATTGAAAAAGAAGTTGTGATCAGTCAGAAGCTAGACATCTGTTATTTATTAGAAAAATTGTGTGTTTGTAGGATACATCACAAAGGCCAGAGAAGAGCAAGAGATGTAAGAGAAACAGCAACAACAACAACAACTCTGTAGAAGAAAGCTCCCACTCAAGCAAGTGTTCATCTTCTCCGAGCGTCCGAGACAACACTTCTTCCAGTAGCGTAGCTGGTGGCCTAAAACCTGATGATGCAAAATGATGATCGAAACGTTTCGATGAGTATATGATGCGAGTACAAAACCGGGCTCGCTGTCCGAAACATCGTTTTGATGCTTAGTTCCACAAACACAGCTGATTTGTAATATCATCTGATGTTTATAATTATATAAATTTAATAAGGTTTATATTCAAATTAGGTCAGATTACGTTAATATCACTAAAACATTGTAACAAAAATAGTATCATTAAAAAACATCGTTCATTAGGAAGTTTATTCAATCAGTGATTCAAAACCAAAATTTTAAGATAGTCTCAGCAATATTTTGGGATTTGATATCAGTTTTTATTCATTAGTTTCTACCTCAAATTGTTTGTAATCAATTCAAAAAGACAAACCATTTTTAAATTTTACAAAGTTGAGTAATACTAGACTTCAAATAAATTGATGAAAAGAATAATGGAAATAAATCATTCATTTCTCCAGATTTTAAATAAAATTTATAAATATCATATCTAATAACAATCTATACTATACTAAAAGGGGATATAAGCTCATTTTAGAGTGTCCACATAAGCACAAAAAATCGTCCAATCAGAGAGTCCGAAGTTGCCACGTCATCTCATTTATTTTTTCGTAAAAAATAAAAAAACAATGCAAAGGAAATGATCGAACCCGGGTTAGTATGATATAAATATAGGGCATATACCACTAAACCATTGAAACTTTCTTGAACACATATACAAGAATCACTAAATATGTAATCACAAACTCTTATGTACATTTACAATAATATGAATTCAACTTTCAAGACTCCGATACTTTGTTTTGTAAAAAAAAAAAAATAAGTGACTAAGCTAATATATTCTTTGAAAGTGTTAGAACATTGACAAATATGAAAAAACATAGATTTTTGTTTTCGTGACAAAACTAAGAATTTTGTAAAAGTAAGTTTAACATTTAAATTTTCGTGACAAATATGAAAAAGCATAGATTTTTGTACAATTTTGACAAAACAACTCAAAACATAGTTCTCTAATGTCTTAATAAAATATTATTTTAGGGTGTAATAATTAAATATATCAATTCAATAAATTTTGTAATTTATAGACAAAAGAATAACACAACAAATTTTGAAACATTTGTTTAACCTATCGATTTCTTTTCATGAGAATCCAACTAAACAGGTTAAAAAACCATTAGATTTATTTAATTATCATTTTATTCAATTTTGAATAATTTCATACTGTAATAATGTATCTTTTTGAAGTTACAAAAAAATATTGTTCTTCCTTTATTACACAAGCATTATATATAGATTCCATATACACAAATAAATATAATATAACAACATAAGCTTACTTTCCCCAATTCATATGAAAACTTTTTAAGTTATCCACCAAAGCAAATTAATTAAATCAATCAAATTGTTAGAATACAACAAATTAATATATAATTTTATTTTAAATTAAATTATTTAAAAAGTGTATTTTCATTAAAAACAAAATAATAAATAAGTAAATTTGATTTGATGGTAATTTTTATGACATATATATATTATGCGAAAGAAATATAAGCTTAATATGGAAAAAATCTTAAATGCAAAAACTCTAAAATTAACAAAAAAACTAATAAAAATTAAACTATGATATCAATTGAAAGCTTCTTAGACAATATTAATAAAATATTTAAGCGATAATTAGATAAATTTGATTTTTTTCACCCAAAAGTTTATTATTAATTAGCATCAGTTATTTCAAGATGTTTAAGAAAAGATGGACTTAAATGATACATGAACTATGAATAGTAGTACTTTGTAAAACTGACTTAGATAATACATCTGCACATCATTTTCAGTCTTTTTTGATGCCTAAATTTAATTTCTTCAGAGCAGTTATTCCACAAAGAGATCGTATGAGATATTGTTTTGATATTCAGATTTGTTTCTTGACTTTTAAGAAGATTGATAACTGTAAAAATGTCTCATTCGAATATTATATGTCTATAACCGAATCCCCAACATGAGACAACTTTCTTTAAAAATAAATAATTTCATTTTTCTTATTTTATATAATAAATATATATTATTTACTGATAATAAAAATATAGTTATTCATTTATCACAAATATCTATGCAAATATGTGAATCAAGTACAACAATCAAACAACATAATGATTTCCACAAAAAAAAATTAAAAAATATATTTATGTTAGGTAGTCTTATTTTATATTCTTTAAATAATGTAATACAATATTATACATTATTTTTTAGAATTGAGAAATACATATATATCAGTTAGACAAATTAAGTGATAATTAGACAAATTTGATTTTTTTTTCCAGCCAAAAGTTTATTATAAATTAGCATCAGTTATTTCAAGATGTTTAAGAAAGGATGGACAAAAAAAATAGGATGGACATAAATGATATATGAACTATGAATAGTATTTTGTAAAGCTGACTTAGATAACACATCTCCATATTCATTTCCAGCCTTTTTTATGCCTAAATTCAATTTTTTCAGAGCAGTTATTTCACAAAGAGATTGTATGAGATAATGTTTTAATATTCAAATTTGTTTCTTGACTGTTAAGAAGATTGATAACTGTAAAAGTGTCTTATTTGAATATGATATGTCTATAATCGAGTCCCCAACATGAGACAAGTTTGTTTTAAAAGTAAATAATTTTATTTTTCTTATATTATATAATATATATATTATGTACTGATAATAAAAATATAGTTATTCATCCATCACAAATAACTATGTAAATATTTGAATCAAGTACGACAATCAAACAACATAATGATTTCCACAAAAAAAATTAAAAAATATAATTATGTTATGTAGTCTTATTTTATATTCTTTAAATAATATAATACAATATTAGGCATTATTTTTTTAGAATTGAAAAATACATATAATATCTTATCCGCGCGTAGCGCGGTTAAAAAATCTAGTAGATTTTAAAATAGAAATTAGAACCGCCATTCAAATAACTGTAGATTATGTTATTGGGAGTTTTTCCAAAAGATACTCTATAACTTCAATTATGAAGGATGTCAAAAAAAAAATTCAGATTATGAAGCTTTTTGTTCTCTAAAAAGGAACTTCAAAGCTTCAAATTTGAAGTTTTGAGAAAGTGAAACTCTATATTTGAAGTTTTACCACTCAAAACTTCAAATTTGAAGTTTCATATTTTTATTTGTATTTTGGTCTCTACAATTACACATCATATTTATAATTCATACATTTTTTTTTAATCTTTATAAAAATTATATCTCATAAATATTTTAAGTTTTGTTTACAAAATTTAAGTTTACACATAAAATTAAATAAAACTTTAAAAGAAGATTTAAAATATTTAAAACTAGATTTAGATAACAAAAATATACAAAAGAAAATTAACAAAAAAACTTTTTAAAAATTATTTGAAGACATAACTATTACACATATTTAAAAATTACAACAGCACTAATAGTGAGGTAAGTATGATCCGAAACCTTCAAAATTTCCAAATATTGTCCCTTTTTTTTTGTATAATTGAATATGGTTGTTGTTGTTGTTGTTAATGATGTCTTTTCATACAATTTTTTTTTGTTCATATTGAATATATTCACGAGTATTAATATCATTGATAAAAATTAGTCTTTTAACAATATTTTATGTTTCTCTTTTACTTTCTTGTTCTGATCTAATGTATTTAAAAGTATTATTATCATCCGATTTCAACCATTTTTATCTCTAATCTACAAATTAAAAATAATGAAAGCTATTTTACTTCAAAATGCACTTTATGGAATAATATGGTATTTTTCTTGAAGTTTAATATTAATTAAGTTATTTCGTTTAAAATTTTATATTTTAATATAATATTTTATTAATTAATATTATTGTAATATGTTTATATATGTGCTAGTTATTTATAAAAGTTTTATGAATTCAAATTAGTTATAAAAAATATAAGGACCAAATGATAAAATATAAATAGTTTTGAAGCTAGGTTTTAAGTTTTGAAAATTTCAAAATAGAGTTTTTTTTTTGGAGATTCTCTGAATAGATAATAACACTATAAAATGATGAATTATCTTGACAGATACTGAAAATTATATAAAACAAATATTTTAAAATAAAATAAATAATTTAAATATTATACTAGATTTTGATCCGCACTTAAGAAACGCGGGTATTTTTTTGGTGACCGTAAACTCAAATATTAAATGAATTTATGTTTATTATTAGATATCTAAAAGATTTAAAGCTGTTTTATTATTATTATTTTTGTCGGGTACAGTGTTTTCATTGAGTTTTCATATCCAAATGAGACATGTGGTCGAACCGTAAGATTTAGTAACTCATATATAGTGGAATAGAATATAATAACATGAATATAATAAAAGTATCTGAAAATCAAAAAGACCGTTATTAACCCACTGAGAAAAAATATAATTTGTTTTTTGTTTTATAAATTTTTGATATATTAATATATATTTCACTTGTATAAGAAATTTCTTTTAACAAATATTGTTAAGTTTATTTATAAATATATTAATTATCAGTCTACCAAAATAGTGAAGCAAGTATTATTTTTTTCCCTTTTTAATTTTCTATCAAACTATTATCATTTTTTTTAAAAAAAATCAGTTTGTGACAGATATTTTATTATTAGAAATCCATACAATTTAAATAATGTTACATTTATATGTATTTATGTATAAAATAGTCTTCATAATTTGGGATTTTGTAAAAAAAGGGTCTAAAGTTAATTTGGTTAATTTTTTTTTCTTGTAACAAAAGTTAATTATATTTATAATTTTCTTTTCTGAATAGGTTGTATCAGTTAAATTATCCCTTTTAAGTTAAACACCCAAAGCCCAATTAATAATATTTATTTTGCTGATAACAAAGTGAGATTAAATAGAGATAACATATAATATATAAGGAAGACCAAAAAATTTAAAAAGGAAATATCCAAACAACTTTTAGATTTATCAAGACTGTTTTCCTTTTAATAGAATAGATATTGTCAAGAAAATGATTTACATTAAAATTGAAATAAAATAAAGAAAAAACGAATAAAGAAAGTAAATAATGAGTCAGCATCTGTGAATTGTTCTGTTTCACGGAGTGGTACTTGTTGCCTGCCGGCGACAAGACTCAAGAGGCTGTCTTATCGTCTCAAATGTCTTCCTTTTAAACTTCTCCACAGATTCAAAATCCTCTCTTCGATCGGAGCATGACGACTCCGGCGAGACCCCTCTCCGTCCACGACTGGGACGTCCTCATCGAAGATTTCCAAGACTCCGGCGCTCCTCGCGACTGGTTCACCTCCGTCTTCTCCACCGACTCTCTACCCGACCTCGCTCTCTCCTCCCTCCTCAAAAAGGAGTTCCCTTTACCATCGAAGCTCTCCATCCTCGTCTTCCTCGACGAATTCTCCGAGACTCTCTTCCACAAACGCGGCGACGAGACCTTCGATCGCCTCGTCGACGCTCTCCGCGCGATCGTGCAGTCTCCGACGGACGGATCGAACGGGTTAAAGGAGCAGGCTTTGATCTCCTTCACGTCGGTGCTTGTGGCGGTTGGTTCTTTCTCCGTGCGCCACGTGGAAGCCGTCGTTGACTTGCTGCTCGCGCTTGTGAATCGCCCTAACCACGGGTTCGATAGACAGGCACGTGCCGTCGCGTGCGAGTGCTTACGTCAGCTCGAGAGAGCGTTTCCTGGGTTGTTGTCTGACGTCGCTGGGCATCTTTGGTCGCTGTGCCAAGCGGAGAGAACACACGCCGTGCAAGCTTACCTTCTCTTGTTCACGACCGTTGTTTACAATGTCGTTAATCAGAAGCTCAAGGTTTCGCTTCTTAGTACTTCTGTGCCTTTGGTTCCTTTCAATGCTCCTCCCAATCTGGGTCAGAGTCTGGGGTTGGGGCCAGATCAGAAGGAGCTGAGACGGACGCTGGCGTTTATGTTGGAGTCTCCGTATCTATTCACGTCTTGTGCTATGATGGAGTTTATGGGGATGGTGGTGCCCCTTGCGTCTGCATTGGAGTTACAAGCCTCTATGTTGAAAGTTCAGTTCTTGGGGATGATTTATTCGTTTGATCCGATGCTGTGTCATGTTGTCTTGCTTATGTATACTCAGTTCCCTGATGCGTTCGAGGGACAAGAGAAAGATATCATGAGACGTCTCATGCTTCTCTCCAAGGAGACTCAGATCTATCTTGCTTTCCGCTTGCTTGCGCTTCACTGGTTGATGGGTTTGTTTAATAAAGTGATGTTGAGTGGGGAGGTTGGGAAGAGGAAGTCTGTGCTCGAGATGGGTCGAAAGTTTCATCCTGGGGTATTTGATCCGCTCGCTTTGAAGGCTTTGAAGCTTGATATGTTGGTACAATGCTATGTTGGTTTGAGTGGAGGTGGTGATAACGGAAAATCTGCAGGGGAGTTGTTGCAGGAATGTTTGGTTTCTGTTTCGGATTTCAAATGGTTGCCTCCTTGGAGCTCAGAAACTGGTGTAGCGTTCCGTACTTTGCACAAGTTTCTGCTAAGTGCTTCTACGCATTCTGACTCTGACCCTTCCACCACTAGAAGCCTTATGGAGTCTAGCCTCTTCCAAAACTTGCAGGTCTGTTGCTATCTAGCTTGATGATGGTTCACTTTGATTATTTTTCGAGAAAGGAACATAACTTGTTTAGCTTTTTTTTTTTAAGGTGTATACTTCGTCCGTTTCATTTTGAAATGTCGTCTTAGATTTGTGCATAAAGATTAAGAAAACATTTAATTTTGTATACTTTCTAAATAAAAACTTCGATACCTATATACCTAACCATATTTCAACCAATCCCTTATATATTAATTGAGGAACATTTGAAAAGATGTAACCTCAATTTTGTATTAATTAAAAGAGACCCCAATGCATAGGTGGCACTCAATTAGGTAGTCAATTACTTTCAATTGAAAAATAAGTAGGTCCACATTCGATTTTTATATGTTGTTAGATACATAAGTTGGTCAAACTATATGATATAATGATATGATATGATATTTTCTTTCCTTAAATAAAACCTACGGAATTACCATAAATGACTAATATATATATGACAATTAATGAGTTTAATGATAAAGATTTGATAACAATGTATATCTCCTCCATCATTTTTTGTTTAATTTTATATTATTAAAATAAATTAAACAATCAAATTAGCTATAAAAATAAAATTTAGATTTTTTCGTATATGTTATATTTTGAATTTTTAAAAACGACAATAAATGACTAAAACTATTAAAATTATTATGTTAAAAATTAATGATCAATGGTTTAACATTTTTATTATAAGAAGATACACATGATTTTAAAACCATATGAGTAAAAAATATCATTTAATAATAAAATAAATAAATAAATAAATATATATATATATATATCAAACACTATATACCATAAGATTACATAAATATTTTAATATTAAAACTTTCAATGAATTTTCAAGAACATTTATAAATTATAAACTTATTAAAGATTTCAGATTGAAAATTTTGTTATCGATGATTTAAATATTTTTTTATAAAACGATATGAACGATCATAGAACCGTATGATTATAAATTCTTATTTAATAAATAACTATACAAAATATACTATTCTTAGAAAAATAGGTTGGTCCATCTTAACTTATATTACACTTTTTATTAAACTAACTATCGAATTGATAAATAACGTACCAAAAAATGTTTTGCACTTTCCTTAAATAAAAGCTACAAAATTACCTAATATGATTAACGTATATGTAAAAATTAATTATAATGAATAATAAATATTTGATAACAATTTTTGTATCTTAGTTCTTTTTTTAATTTTATATTATTAAAATATATTTAAAAATCACATTAAATATATAATAAAAATATTTATAATTTTTTTATATGTTATATTTTGAATTTTTCAAAACGTCTATAAATTATTAGAAATTTAAAGATCCCCACTCTGAAAATTTTGTGATCAATAGATTATTTTTTTTGTCATAATAAGTTACAAATGATCATAAAATTGTATTAATATGAACTTTTATTTAATATTATAAGAAGATACACTTTATTTTAAAACCATATGAGTAAAAAATATCATTTAATAATAAAACATATATATTTATATATATATATATATATATATATATATATATAGATTATACTATATACCATAAAATTACATAAATATTTTAATATTAAAACTTTCAATGAATTTTCAAAAACATTTATAAATTATAAACTTATTAAAGATTTCACATTGAAAATTTTGTTATCGATGATTTAAATATTCAGTTATAAAATGATATGAATGATCATAGAACTGTATGATTATAAATTCTCATTTAATAAATGACTATATAAGATATACTATTCTTAGAAAAATAGGTTGGTCCATCTTGACTTACATTATATTTTTTATTAAACTAACTATCGAATTGATAAATAATCTACCAAAATTTTTTTTGCACTTTCCTTAATTAGAAGCTACGAAATTACCTAATATGATTAACGTATATATGAAAATTAATTATTATGAATAATAAATATTTGATAACAATTTTGGTATCTTAGTTCTTTTTTTTTAATTTTATATTATTGAAAGATATTAAAAAATCACATTAAATATATAATAAAAACATTTATATTTTTTCTTATATGTTATATTTGAATTTTTCAAAACGTCTATATATTATTAGAAATTTGAATATTCCCACTCTGAAAATTTTGTGATCAATAGATTATTTTTTTGTTATAATAAGTTACAAATGATCATAAAATATAACGCATATGAATTTTTATTTAATAAATATTCAAACTAAATAATATATATATAAACACTAATGATTTAAAGCAACAAGATTGGCTGATCAATTTAGTCGTCCAGTTGAAATCTTTCAAAAGTATGTGAAAGACTAAAGTCAAAGTAAATATGGATTTAGAATAGTAGTTATATTTTACTAACCAAATACCGAAAAAAATCGAACCGAACCGAAACCAACCCGATATCCGAGTTGAACATCCGTAGTCCAAATGAAGCCAAACTATTGTTTCATTCTCCAAAATATAATAAAAATAATAACTTAATCCCGCGCAAGGCGCGGATCTTATCCTAGTAAGAAAATAAACATGAGAATATCGTTAACAAATTTTGCATTGAAATTTTAAAACCACAGTAACGAAAATTTTCCTTTAACGACAATAGGAAAAAACATTAATCATGGATATAATGTATCTGCTGAGCTTCATGAACATTTACTCTTCCTTTGTTTTGATTATCTTCTATACTTGATTCAGGGGTTGCTGGTGGACATGACTTCAAAGTTTCCAATCTTGGTCCCTGTCATTGTGTCATTTATAGAACGGTTGATAAACTGTGAAAAGCACCAGTGGTTAGGAGAGAGGTTTCTTCAGACAATAGATGAGAAGCTGCTTCCCAAACTTGAGAAAAGCTGTTTATTAACAGCGTACTTCCCGCTTCTCCATAGGATTGCGGAGAACGATACAATACCTCCTTCTAGATTGATAGAGCTGCTCACCAAGTTTGTCCTTACACTTGTTGATAAGCGCGGGTTTGATGTGGGGTTGAAACTATGGGATCAAGGCACTGAAGTTCTTGGCATTTGTCGAACACTGTTGAGTCACCATAAGAGCTCTAGACTGTTTCTTGGACTCTCTCGCCTTCTTTCTCTCATGTGTCTCTATTTCCCTGATCTAGATGTCCGAGACAACGCCAGGTAATGACCTAAACAAATCTTGTATGATTGCATTAGCTGAACCTCTTGGTGAATTACAGGATATATCTGAGGATGCTGGTGTGTATACCAGGAAGGAGGTTGAAGAACATTTTGAAACCTGCAGATACCGTCTCTCCATCAACACATTCATCTGCATTCTTCACTGTCCAGAGTCCTCGTTTCCGTCATGATCCTAACAAATCTTGGAACCTTTCATCATATATTCATCTTGAACGTGTCACTTCCCTACTAGTGAAACAGTCATGGTCCTTGTCTCTACCATCACTAGGCGTTGGAAACGATGGGTATAGCGTTATAGAAAGGAAAGTTCAGGTTGATGAAGTTGAGACGGATAGTAGCAGTCAAGAACTCCTCCAGCTTTTGCCGGAGTCTCGAAGGATTGAGTCAGGAAAGCCCACGTTAAGAGTGATGGATGCAAAGATAGCTGAGATTCTCGAAAGGTTGAGGAGATACTTCTCAGTGGTTCCTGATCTCAGACACATGCCTGGAATCAAGGTGAGGATAAACTGTACTTTGAGATTGGATGCTGAACCATATAGCAGCATATGGGGTAGTCAAACTCAGAGTCCTGAGTTGGATAAAGTGGACTCATCACCTCCTGCTTTATTCGCAACCGTGGTTAAATTCTCATCTTCAGCACCTTATGGCTCTATTCCATCTTGCCGCATACCTTTCCTTCTAGGTGAGCCTCATTGGGACAAGAATGTACAAGGCTCTTTGGACATAGTCTTGTTAGGAGATGCGCCGAAAGAGGAGGAGAAAGATGGCTTGGGAGGAGGAGCATCTGTAACAGTTGAACTTGAACCTAGAGAGCCAACACCTGGTTTGGTTGAGGTTTCAATGGAAGCAAATGCAGAAAATGGTCAGATGATTCAGGGGAAACTCGAGAGTGTCCCTGTGGGGATTGAAGATATGTTCCTGAAAGCTCTTGCTCCACCTGATGAACCTGAAGATACAATCCCGAGCTACTACTCAGATCTATTCAGTGCTTTGTGGGAAGTGTGCGGTTCATCATCAAGCACCGCACACGAAACATTTGCACTAAAAGGAGGCAAAACCGCCGCAGCAATCAGCGGGACACGGTCAGTGAAACTGCTCGAAATCCCTGCAGAAACTGTTATACAAGCCAGCGAGCTTCACTTAGCCCCCTTTGTGGTGGCTATCACCGGAGAACAGCTTGTGAACATTGTAAGAGAAGGAGGAATCATCGAGAACATTGTGTGGCAGGAGGAGGAAGAAGAAGGAAGAGGTCAGGGTACTGCTTCTTCCTCGATAGGGCCAACAGGATCTAACCGAGACCCTCTACGTCTTACATACATAGGTTATGGAGACGATCAAGAGGTTCCGATGAGTAGGAGTAGAGGGAAGTTGGGAAAGATAAAGATGCTGATGTTTTTGCCGCCGAGATATCATCTGCTGTTTGAAATGGAAGTTGGTGAAGGGTCGACATTGGTGCATATAAGAACAGATTATTGGCCTTGCTTAGCTTATGTTGATGATTACTTAGAAGCTTTGTTCTTGCTTTAGGAGAGTTTTTTTTTTTCTTAACTCTCTTTTCATTCTTTTTGTGCTCATCTACATAAAAGGTTGCCTAAATGAACCCAAACACAGAACACAGACAAAACCATAAGTGTGTTGGTTTGTAATGATAAATTTATTTTTTATTGGAAGAAAATAAGTAAAGTCGTGAATTATCATTTCTTGTACATGTGTTTTTTCCTATGAAATGATTCTAAAGCTAATGTGTATCTTCTACATCTGTTTGTACCACTATTATTGATTTTATCTTGTTGATACTACAAAAGAATGTTTATAATAGTTAATCCATTCAAGAACCACGATGCTTCCGGTTCGATGATGTGTTGATGTACTGTATTAGTACTAGGGTTTTCATTGGGAGAATTCACTATACTATGTAATATAATGTTCCAGAGATTGCTACTATATGTTCCTTGAAGATAGAGACCAAACGAGCAGTTGAACAAGTGTTTAAAACTTGATTATTTAATAAGTATCTAAGGGATTGAAATTTAAAAAAAAATGAAGATAGAGAGCAAAATAAAACAATTTTTTGATCAACTAAAACCAAATACGAGAAATAACACCATATAATTAGTCTTGTCCAAAAGACATTGCAAAAAAAAAAATGATATAAAGAAAAAAAAGAGTAATGATCTACTTCTTTTGCTAAATATAAAAAATGAAAAACTAAAATCTAAATCTAAAAAACAAAGACCAAAATCACAAGATGAAAGTCAGAATAAAAACCGAAAATGAAAAACTAAAATATAAAATCACAAAACATAATTAGTACCATACTCATTAATTATACTCATAAGCTCCAATTACAAAAGATATCGGTAGTGCACCATTGCCCAACTTACATCAAGTTCTTTAAGCCTCTTGATTGACCCATAAGAACAGTGTGATTGCCAACAACACGGCTTCGCCATGCAATCAATCATGTAGAACCTTTGTTCTTCAGTCTATCATTGCTTACAATATAATGTTAGTTAAATTTACAAAAATATTTTGACTAACTATATAGAAGTGTATTGTAGACATGGAGTCTAGCATGACCACAAATTGAAAGTTGAGATGTCGATAGCCCGAGCTTCAGAAATCTTAATATTCTAATAATTTTCTGGGGTGATGGTCATATGTATGGTGTTTCTGTGATGGTGTGATCCAATACAACTGCACAAGAAAAAAATTATTAGTCCAAGAACTCACCATTTATTTCTATTTCAAAGATCAAGAAAAATTTAATTAAATAAAAAATATTATCATTAGTTGATTTAACAAAAATATGTATAATCAGTCGTAGTTTTAATGTATCTTAAAATTTGAATAGTCTTCCAGAAATCATGTTATTCTATCTATTGATACGGTGATGATGTGACCAAGTGCCGCACAAGAAAAGATATTATTAGTTCAAGAAATCACCATCCATTTCAAAGATCCACAAAAAAAAAAAAAAAAAAAAACTATTCTCATTAATTGATTTAAAATGCTAAAAGTATACTCAAGTAGACGGATATCAAATCCTCATTACAAAATTAACAAAAAGGGGAAAGAATTCAATATCAATGTAAAAAAATTAATTATCCAATACAATTCTTCTCTCTAAGATGTTACACATTCGCGGATATAACTATTCCACACAAAATTATCAAAAGTAAAATAAAATAACTCTCGAATATGTCGTAAGAATAATAAAATAACTCTCGAATATGTCGTAAGAATTTATGGAATCAATGATTCCATATTGTCAAAAAGAACTATCAAAGTGGATAAGTTAGCATCTTTAGCTAGGAATATCAATGATTCTTATGTTGTATCTCGGCTATATTAATTTTCTATTTCTTTTTGCTGTAAACCTTTTATTGTCCAAAAAAATGCTCACTTATCCGCATTAGAGTTCTCCATTCTTCTTATATGTTTGAAGGTGTAGTTCCTGCATTCAATTAGCTTTCTGATGTCGTCCAAAATGTGTTTGGATAGATTCATGTTTCAGTGAAAAGATGTATTGTTGGTCAGATGATGCTCTTTCCAATTCCTTATAAATGTTAGTTGAGTCTCCGTAGAACATAACATTTTGATAAGCTAACCAGTTCATCTGAAGGATAGCTTCTTTTAATGCCAAGACCTCTATCTCAAGTACTGAACTTGTAGCTTATGTCGAAGTGGAGCTTTGTGGAATTGGTTTGTTATGAGAACCATCATATTCCTCTTCTGCAGTTCTCATCAATCCATGACCCATCTGTGTAACAGTAAGTAAACATTATCTCTGTCCATAAGAGGCAAAGTAAGAGAGCGATTAAACTTTCTTTGATATTGTTCCCCTGATTTGTCATTTAAAGATTTGGCCTCCTTCCATTGCTGATGATCAATAAAAGCTTTGTGGATAATGTCATGAATGAACAATTTTTTCCTTGATGCATAGACCAAATTTGTAGTTGGCTAGTCTTCTCCTTTATAATCTTAACACTGTTCTGTACAAAACCTCTAATACTTGGGAGGCTTATATATAGTTTTCAACAGTCTTTTACTACTTCTCTAACCCAAATGATTTTAAACTTAGCAGTCTCAAACCCCAAACTACATTACCTTTTTTTTCTTTTTCTTTCTAGAAATAGAGAATATTTAGAAGAAATAGAAAGGCTCAAATATGATGATTACATTTCTACAAGCTATTGCTCTCAACCGGTTGAACAGGTAGCCCTCCTCCTCCTCTGTCATCGTTTGTCATCTTTTTTAGGGATCTGTATTGCAGCCGAACACTGTCTCCACTCTCCACAATCTTTAATAGATACCTAATATCAGGAAAACAAATGAGCTTGGGAACTGAACTCAATAAGTCTCTTTTAACCTACAAAGCGTAGTTTTAGTTACCAGCCATTGAGACATTGAGATGTCACGATCGCTTCCTTTCCAACATACTTCTCCGGTGTTCTCCTGTTTCCCTGCTATGGTGAAATGTGTTTCATAGAGTATATGCTGGAAGAAATAGATCAGAGCCAAGATATGAACAATAATGGCCTACCTTGATAAGTACTTTCTCATTTACAGCAAATGGATAATGAACCACTCGCTGCTGTAATCCATCATCCGTAGCTGGATCTCCATGTTCCTGCAGGGGAGGTCCATCAATTATATAAGCTAAGGTAAACAGAACATAGAGGGATAAGTTTCGAGATAGTACTATGTAACTAGAAACCACCAAAGACATACAAAGCAATTAACAATACAGAGCAGTGTCAGATCATCTTACCACATCCATTTGATCACTCATTTCTTTTCTACGCCTTCGCATGGCTGCGTTGTGGAAAAGTCTTTTATCATCTTGTTGCTTTATAGCTGAAGCGGCAGCTCTAAGAGCTGGGTGTTTGACATTAAAAAGAACAGTTAAGATTGTTTGACTACACTGTTGGATAATAAGAGAGTGAAGCTTAATGGGAATTACCATGGTTAGGGACCAGAGACCCAGGCTCGATTTCTGCATTGCAGAGCGTACATCTAGACTGTGCAGAAGATAACCGTGGTTATGAAATAATCTTGGGTATGTAGAGGAACCATCACATGGAACTAGCATAAGGAAACAAACACCAACCATTTCAAGGACTCTTCTAAGCATGAGGCCACCAAATGAATGTCCACAAGAGACGACAATCGCATCTTCAAGAAACGCACCGCTAAACATCCACGAGTTTGCAGAACATATGAATTAGAACCCTGATTTCATCCAAACGAACAAATAAGAATATATGAAGGGAAAATTGGTACTCACGAAACTGGATCAGAGAGAACGCTTCTTAAGGAAGGCTCTTTGCAAACATCATCCCGTGAAACCTGATATCCACAATTCAGAAAAGATCTCTTGACATAAAACCTTGTGCTCAGAGAAGTTAACATCAAACATAGAAACTTATACCATTATACTATTGAGGTAGTGCCAATCATAAGATCCTCAAAACATATGTACAGTACGTTGCACAAACGTAGAAACTTATATCATTATACTTGGGTATTATTGGCATCGATATTCACAGATATCGAATTTTTGCATGTTTAAATGTACTTTAACAATCTAGGCTATCAGCTCTACTGTTATAAGAGAAGATGAGCTTACATTGGTTTTCACAGGCGGAGTAACTGGAGTCTCATTCTCGGCCAAGAGGTTATCCATAAACTGACTGACAGATACTGGCACATAGCTTTGAGGAATTACATGGCCAGCTGCTTCTACTGGGGAACAATCTAGTATGGCATTACTTTTCGGCATAAGCCTAAATGCTAGTGATGCCCTGCAAGTGAAAAGTTCGGAGATCTAATT
Source organism: Brassica napus (assembly GCF_020379485.1). Classification (NCBI taxonomy): domain Eukaryota; kingdom Viridiplantae; phylum Streptophyta; class Magnoliopsida; order Brassicales; family Brassicaceae; genus Brassica; species Brassica napus. The sequence continues at coordinate 24,021,474 of NC_063434.1, read as the reverse complement.
AAAACATGTAAGCAGGCAATCGTGTCTTGTTATATTATCTTCTATAAACATACCTTCCGCGAGTGTCAGTGCCAGAGAAATGATCAGAAGTAGCTCTATAAGAGGCAGCTGGACGGAGACCTGCAGTAGCATGACTAAGCGCTTTGCCAGTAATGAGTAAGATATCACCAATCCCACATCCACTATCTGCTGCGTACCAACGACCATTTGGGTCACATACCTAAATGTATTTTCAAGCTGATCATGTCAGATTCATATGAGAAACTATCCTCTTGTTGAAAGCGTATATATATGTATTGTTCGATACACACAAAGAGTTCATAGAAAGGTGACCTGGATGCCAGAGCCATCAGAGCAGAACAGTGTCAACAAACCCTTCTCAATCTCAATACTCCCACCTCCAGAAGCAGGTTTCCCATTTTGGATCGACGCATGAGCATAGGAAGACACTAACACAGAGGAGGAAACCTCGTTCGGAGCTAGTGGGAAGTCATCGAGCATATGGTTAAACACACTGCAAAACAGATCCCCACCCCACTTGTCATCCAAAAAAGGAAAGAGGTGATACTATGATAATAGTAATAGTAGTAAACATAACACCATCCTACTCGCTTCTTAGACGTAGATGCCTTGCAACTGCAGACAAAGCAGCTCTCGCTACTTTACCTAAACACCTGAACACCTCAGCCATACACGGAGGCGACGAATCCAAATCCTCAACAGATCTATTCACAAGTCAAACATTACAACAACATATACATAACAAGTGATAACTAACAATCAATCAAAGAGCCTAACCTTCCAGCTCTGTACAAAGAGAGGCCACGATTGGGTTTACCAGAAACGCTACTTCGAGTTCTGAAATACAAGCGAGCAGCTTCGAGGCCACACCGCATCAGCGCGGTGTCTTCGCTCCCGAGCTCGATCACGGAAGCGTTGTATCTCATCAGAGACGCGGACAGAGCCTCGACGGCTTTCGCGTAGGAGGGAGAAGGAGCTCCTTCGTAAGGGAGAATGTCTGATAACCTAACCCTAGCGAGAGGACACCCCGACGACGACGACATCATCGGCGTGGAGTCTCCGGTGGGGTGAGAAGCGGAGATCGGCGGCGTCACTGTGATGAGATGGGGCTTGTTCAAGCGGGGAGATGGAGAAGGAGAGTGGGCGGGGATAAAGGTTGGAGGCGTGATCGGAGACGAGACGTGGCGGTAATCGATCATACGTCGTCGTTCCGGAGGTGGATTTGGGTTTTTTTTTTTAATTTTTACTGTAAGGAAGGTTTACTTTTACTCTCTCTCTCTCTCTCTCTCTGCTGATGGCCGTGATGGGTGGGGGATGACTAGTTTGATGATGAACTGAGACGAGGAATCGATGTTTATGGGTTCATCGCAGTCGATGGAGTGGAGATTCAAGGTGGGAACGTTGGGGGACTCTGTTTTTTTTTTTTGCTTTGTTAGGTGTGTTGTTGTAATGTTCAGAGAGGGTAAGGTAATAAAAAGCGCAGGCCTTTTTTGTACTTTCACTTTTTACTTTTTTGGGTCAAACTTAACTCCAAAGATTTACTAGTTAGTCGTACATACATTCATTCGATTTGGATTTGGATTTTTTTTTTCTTTTCTTTTTTCAGCCAAAATATTTGGATTCGAATTATGAATGACCATATTGAAAAAAATACTTAGATATGTAGTAAGAAAGTAGAAAGAAATCCCCTATATATTAAAAGAGAAGCATTACAACATATTTTTGTAGCCACATGTCATCACCACAATCATTCTTAGAATCCTTAGAAAAATATGTTGGTCCGTATAAATATATAATAAGCTTTTTATTAAACTAACCATAAATTAATCATAAATGTTCTTCATTGTTTCCTTAAATAAAAACTATGGAATTACCTAATGTGGCTAAAGTATATATGACAATTAATGATTTTGAATAATAAAGATTTGATAAAAATCAGTCTACTCTCTATCATTTTTAATTCATTTTAAAATAAATTAAACAACCACATTAACTATATAATAAAATTTAGATTTTCTCGTATATGTTATATTTTGAATTAAAAAAAGAATTATAAATGACTAAGTTGTTAAAAATCTCACACTGAAATTTTTGTGATCCATAGTTTAAAATTTATGTTATAACAAGATATAAATGATTATAAAATTACATAAGTAGGAAGTCTCATTTAATAAATATTATATATATGCATATTATTATTATTTTTAAAATAAATTATATATAGTATTTTAATTTCGAATTTGATTAGAAATTTTTTGATAAACATTTTGAACAATTATTGACAACTTAATATTTAGATTTTAAACTTTGCATTGAATGTTTTTAAAATTATAAATTATTAAAACTATTAAACATCCCATAAATGTTTTACTGTTATCATTGATTTAAAATTTTTGTTATACAGAAATACAAACAATCAAAAATAATATGAGTATAAAATATTTTTTAACAAATGTCAATATTAAAAATGTACTATATATCTATGTTAATATCATTTAAACTTAATTTTATAACATATAAAATAGAAAAAAGTGTTTGTCTAGATAAATAAAATTTATTAAGTATTTGTACCAATTTAACTATATACATAATAGTTACTAAATTTTTAATTATTCAATATATATTTATTATTTTATAATATGTAAAAAATATATAATACTTAAATATAATTTATATATAATATTTATCCCGCGCAAGGCGAGGGTCTTAACCTAGTAGGAAGATAAAAGAGGAAATATGAGATGATATGATATGGTGAGTTCGTGAACAATATTTTTTTTTGGCTATAAAATCAATTTTTCCGTTGACAAAAAAAGAATCAATTTTCCCAAATGTAAATTAGTTTTATGTAAATTTGATTTATCATTTAAAATAATTCTCTCATGACTCCACGGCGCAATAAATAAAACAAAACATGTGTTAGAAATTGTAAGAAATTGCAAACTGGGGTGAATATGCTTGCTATTGATCATGATCGACTAATATTAGTTTTTAGTAATTAGTAGCATTAACGTGTGGACAAATACAATTTAACAATTAAACCACTCAATAAGGGGTGATGATGATAATGATGATGATGTTTTACTTGTTGGTGGTTGTGGTGATGAGGCGAGAGAGGATGTATGCTTTTGATGATGAAGTTAAGAAGCATACCTTGTCATGATGTGTATCGTGATGTGACAACATCATCAATAATAGTAATTATGATAATGATGATAATCTTTTTTCTTCTATTTGTGAGATCAAATAAATGATGATGTAGGACGTGGAGGGGTGGATAAGTATAGTGATGATGATGATGAGAGGGTTCATGTAAAGATTTGTGTCTACTTAAGCTATACACACATGTAATACATATAATACATGATTTGAGACACCAAATACAGAAGAAGGAGAAGAGCCTTGAAAATGAATTGATGGACTGACTATATTATGTTTAGATACAAAAGCTTTTTGGTTTAGGATTGGTAAACCGGTCGGCTTTCTACTTGTAAATCCATTCGTTTGCTCGTCCCCCTGTTGAATCCATGTCTATGAAAATGCTCACAGCCTGCATGAAGAGAAAGAAATCAGCCTGAGACCGGAGACTTTCAAACGCACAAAAATGCCCTTTTTAAGTACAATTGAATGATTCAGAGAGGTCTTATACTATGCATTGAAGTGATTTAACTGATATGTTTGTGGTTAAGGCTTAATAAGCTCACCTTCCCTATCCTGGGTCGCTCTTTGGACTTTGCTAGGCTATTACGGATATGTGAGACTGCTCCCCAGCATTTCAACATGTTGGCTACATCGTCAAGTCTCAGTATATATTCTTCTTCGGTTAGAGGAAAAGACCTCTACGCATTGAGGAAGACGAAAGAAAGATAGTCTGGTGAATTAGCTTACAAGATTATCACTTTTATGTGGCAAAGACTTTCCAACGATATAGCAATTTATATGAAAAACGAAAGATCATAGTAATCATATCAACAAGCTTCTTTTACGATCAAAAACATAGCAAATGGTGATTATCTTTACCTGTTCTCTGTACTTCCACATGACATTCATTGCAAGAAGATTCCTCCCCATGAACTCCTACATTAATCACATCTAGAAAAGATGAGTTAATAATTTTCTAAAGAGACGAATCTTTCCACACAAATATAATCGAGGGCACATCAAGAAACTGAAAATGCAAAAGGGAACATGAACAATTTGAAATTCGAAAAAGCTGGTTCTATATTCATGCATTTAAAAGAAGAGTATTGAAAAGGTCCTAACTTTCTTCTTGGCGTTTAAAACATTTTTGCGTATAAATCCAGAAGTTCTTAAGACATGACATTCATCACAAAACACTCTTGGAAACAGAAAGGGCATACCTTCTTGATGAGCTGAACATCATAAGATCTTCCATACTTCTGCCTGATGAGAGTTGCAAGATCTAAGCCGTTAAACGCAGAATCATCCGACCCAACCATTCTTTCAAGATTAGCCCGGTTCATATCATTCGCTTCCTGAAAATAAAAGCAATCAATAAACTCTAAACAAAGGCATGCTTATTAGTGTGTTCTGTATTTAAGCATTGGCAGAGATTGTAACATCAAACTAACTCAAGAAAGCAAACTGATCACGCCTTTTTTTCAGGTTCAAGCAGAAATCGATGAACATTTTATTTGACTATTGAACAGAGAGTTCTATCGTATGAGCATTGAGCACAAAGAAACTAGGTCTCAGTCACATCACTTGAACACTTTAACGTCAACTCATAACTTCAGTGATAAGAATAACATACCCTTTTAGATTTATCATCAGGTGATTCATTTTCCTCGTCATCTGAACTATCTGGATTCATCCCATCATCCACAACACTGCAGATTCTTGAAAATCTTCTCCTACCAGTTTGTCCCTTACAAGTACTTTTCATGCAGAGGCTATGAGAGAAAGCCAATCTTCCAGAGAAACACGGACTCGAGTAAGAAACCTTCGAAAGTGTTCCTATACCGCATCGTTGTTCGTGTGTAAACGATGGTTGACAATGATGGTGACTTGAAACAATGCTCATCATCTCCTGTTAAATGGTAAACACGCCAAATCATAAGTTTTTTTCTGTAATTTTAAAGAATCAGCATAGATGATTCTCTAACCAACAGTAAACACAGTGATACATAAACTAAGCAGAGAAACCTAACACACTCGCTTTTATCTCTTGAGAGATTCATCAAACGGGAACAAATTACCATTTTAAGAATTTACCTAGAAGTCGAGGGATCACGTAAGCTTACCGTCGTGAGGAAGAGTGCGACGGTGATGCGGAGGAGGAGATGAGGAGAAGGAGAAACAAGAGATAAAAAAAAAAATCAGTGAATGAACGGTGAAGGAGGAGCCACAAAAAAATATATATGAAATTCTAAACAAGGCAAATTTCCCTATTAAATAGTTTTTTTTTTTTTTGCTAGAACCTATTAAATAGTAGTTTCTTTCGGCCATATTATAATACTTGTTTTAAAAATTATAAAACCAAAACGTCTAAAATTTAAATTCATGACTCAAAATATGAAGACAAAAAAGAGACATGGTTGTTTTATAAAAAAATATTTTGTTTTTATAAATGTCGAAGATAAATATCAATACAATACTAAAAGTTGGATATAAGCTCCATTGAACCTATCCACGTCGGCATAAATAATCATCCAATCAAAACATTTCGTTTTGCCACGTCACATACTGGTTTGTGTATTGTGGGCTTTAATTTTTTAAAATCCGTTTTGTTTGATATATGTTGCCCATTAAGCTCAATCATAAAAAAAAATCCTAAAAACCAGAAACGATGAAAGATGAACTCCAGACCCTTTAGTATTGTTCTTCGTCGTTTCAATTTCTCTAACTAATTGACACACTACTCCATCTCTGTGCAATCAAACCTCTCGAAAATTCACATCTACTTGGGAGTACTTAATCGCCGGTGGCCAAATATGCAGCTTTAATATAACCAAAGCAATGATTGCCAGATCCACTTCTCCAGAAAATTCGAGCACTGAAACACCAGCGAAATCCCACATCGTCTTGGAAAGCTTCAAGTCTCGACCTTTCTGCATCCTCTGTCTGTTAACTTTGGTAACATATAGATTCCCTCTACAACCTTATATATATATATATCATCTGTTTCTGATTACTTTTTTCAAACTCACACCTTCATTTGGTCAAGCCATGTGTTGTTTGCAGGAATCTAGGATCGTGGCTCTATCAGTTCGCATGATCCATCAAGACCCAAATTGTTCATAGTCATTGATACATCCTATTGTTTTCCGTAAAAGTTTGTTTAATTCAATTATCATAATCATGTTTTCGGAACATATGGTTCTGAGTTTTTTCTTATTTTGTTTTGTTTTGTGGTTTCTTCCGTCAAGTCTCAGCTTTTTGTATAGTTATGTGTTTGCAGGCGTTTCCAGGTCACATGAACACTGTTTCTTGCCTATGTTTCAGACACGGGATTTCAGAAGTCTATTCTGGTTCTTTTGATTGGAGTGTCAAGGCGTGGAATGTACAAGGTTGAGCTTTTGTGCAAGACAGTTTCGGACACCAGGATGAGATCCTAGCCATTGATGCGCTGAGGAAGGAGCGTGCACTTACTCTTGGAAGAGATAGAACCATGCTATTACACAAGGTAATAGACTGTTTTTATCATATGGTTTCTGTTGTTCTGTATATGTAAGTTTTTGTTATATGGTGTTTTAGATGTCTGAGACAAGTTGTACGATTTACCGTGCACCTGCATCGTCTCTTGAGAGCTGTTGTTTCATCAATGATACTGAGTACCTGTCTGGTTCGGACAAGAATTGACTGTTGAAAAAGAAACCAGTGTTTCTCCTTAAGAATGCACATTCCGGCTGGTGGAATCACCACTAATGGTAATTGAATCTTAACATCATTTAGTTGCAGAGATCATGATGCTCTGAAAAGTCTTAATGCTTTCTTCTTTTCCTAAACCAGTAATTATTATGTAAGTTATTTATACCAAAAATAAAATGAGGGTTCTGTTAAAAAAACTAGAAATTTATATTTTGTAATTTTCTTTTGTTAATTATTAGTATTACTTATGAAACTCTTACTTGCATTAACTACAATGATTTTTTCAATCGTTATTTTTTTTCTATTTAATTTAGAATTCTATTTCTTCTGTTTTTAATTATAAGTTTAACAATTCAATATATTATATATATAAATAATATGATCGGAAATTTTATTTAAAATAGTAGCCGCGCGTAGCGCGGCCAAAAGATCTAGTTGTTATAAAAGCTAAAAACTTTTCTCATTGAGATTCTTGATAAAAACAATATAAAAACTAAAAACAAAGTTTCTATATTCTAACAATATAAACTTTAAAATATTAATTCTAATAAGCAGTATATATGATGAATTAATCTTTAACACTTAAAAAACCAAAACTTATAGTGATTGTAAAAAAAATACGCCTAAGTTTTTTTTTCATCAAGCCAACGTTTTGTTTACTTGCACGTTTCCGCGTAAAGTTGTGACGTCTCCCATATCAGTTTGGCCTTTGCTTGACTCGTTTTTTTTTCTTATAAAAAGAACAACACTGATAAACTTGTTTTTCTTCGAGTTATATTCAACCAAATTCAAGTGTGCACGGAAGCAAATTGGAATCGGGTATTAGCTCACTTGGATACACGGTAAGCTAAGTTCATTTCAGAAAATAATAGATAAGTTGAAATTGAAGCTAACCGAGTACTCGCAGGTTATAATATAAGTATTATAAAGTAATTTATCAATCTCAATCTGAATCATGCTTTTTGGATTAATACATACTACCTAGTGGTGACATTTGTCGAAGTCTCAAAGGCCAAAATAAAAAAACTAATGAAGAACAAGAATAAAATAGTGGGGGATGATATGATCAAAAACAAATGTGGGGGAGGTAGGTGTAAATAACAATAAACACTTTGGGTGATTTTAGAAAGAAACAAAAAAGAAGTAGGATCCTTGCAAATTAAAAGAAATAGCATAATTTCAAAATTCGAAGCACTATTTTGCCTTTCGATTCTTGAATAATTTCCCCTTTCTGTACCAAATCCCCACACAACAATCGCCCCCACGAAAATCCCCGATTCGAAAACCCTAGCTTACAATCATGGCCATGGAGAAGGACAACAGCGACCACGCTAGCAACGTCGCCGTCACCGCCGAGCAAGCGACCAAGATCAACGACGCTGATGCACGGTCGCCGGAGAATCGTCAGACCGGCGTCGTACCGGAATCCGGAAGCGGAAGCAGCGAGAAAGGAGAGGAAGGTGCGGAAACGGCGGCGGCGGCTGTGGATGATGATGAGAGCGGATCGAATTCGGTTGGCGAGCCGCTACCTCCCCGATCTTCTTCCTCCGCTAGAGTTCCGTTCACTAATCTGAGCCAAATCGATTCGGATCTTGCTCTCGCTCGCACGCTACAAGAACAGGTGTGGCTCTTTCTTTTCGCATCTGATCTTAGGGCTTCGATTGTTGAATATGTTGTTGTTGTTGCTCAGGAGCGGGCGTATATGATGCTGACGATGAACAGTGAAATCAGTGACTATGGGAGCTGGGAAACTGGAAGCTATGTCTACGAGGAGGATGAGTTTGATGACCCCGAGGACGATGAAGACGAGTATGAAACAGATGATGATCCTCAGGAAGATGCGCCCGATGTGAATGCGAATGGAGACGATCAAGAAGATGGCGGCAGAAACGCTGAGACCGAGGAAGCTGGTTATTCAGATGATGAAGCTTTTGCTAGAGCTATTCAGGAAGCTGAGGCAAGGGAAATGGCTGATAGGTTGTCTGCCTTGACTGGGTTAGCTAATCGTGAGTACACTTATTGCTGTCACTTCTCTTTGATGGGCGTTTTAGAATTGGTTTGGGATTGTGCTAATTGTTATTGATTGCAGGGGTTGAAGTTCTAGAGGATGATGATCATACTTCTGAGGTAAACTCCTTACTCTACAACACTACCCTTTTTGATCTTGAGCTGTAAGCTTTTTCTTGTTGAGAATATGAACCTTTTTGCCTCAGTATGTGAAAAGAACTACTGTCCAACCTTCTTTTTTATTTAGTCATATATGTGTCCAGAGGAAAAAGTTGTGACATGATCGAAGTGATACATCATACATGATTCAATATATCTGCTATCATTCTGTCCTTGCATTAGTTTGTTTTGATTTCGTGACAGTTTAGTCTGGTGCTAGCCTATTAGTCCATAGGCCCAGTTAGATACTCTTCCCTGTGTATGTAAGGTACTTATTGTTTGTAGTTGAGCCAGTCAACCTTATTGTGTGCCATGTAATCATTTGATAATCTTACTCTATGAAATTGTTTGGGGCTTTGGTACTAGGTAGTATCTAATTATTTACTATTTATTTTACTATAATTTTGCACAACTGTCTGTATGTTTGGAGGTCAAAATGCATTAACCAGTGTGGTAATCAAATCAACTGTATTCTGGTAGCGTTAATTTGTCACTGGTATCCGCAAAAGTTATGCTCACACCTTGCAGCATGTGACCTCGCGGTGGACTGAAGTTAGATAGAGTCTGGTCCATTTTGTGGAAAAGGAACTAAAAATTATAATTTCAGGGTAGAGAATCATATAAAGTAAGGTTTCTTTTAGGTGATCTGATTTGCTTCCACTCACGTTATGTATACTTTCATTTTGTTGCAGGATGCCTGGGATGAGATGGATCCTGATGAGCTTTCGTATGAGGTATGAAAACATTCTTAGGTGCTATGCCTTTTTTAATCCTCTCATGATTTTCTGAAACGATTTATAGTTAACGTGAATACTATTGTTAAAAAAGTGGGACTCTAGTGTTAACATCCGTCATGCATTTCGATGTTCAATAATTAGATGCCCAACACGTCTGTTGGCTTATGTCTTTACGCTATCCAATGTTTGTAGGAGTTGCTTGCGCTTGGCGACATTGTGGGAACGGAGAGTAGAGGGTTGTCTGCTGATACAATTGCATCTTTGCCTTCAAAAAGATATAAGGATGGAGAAAACCAGAACGGAACCAATGAGTCGTAATGCCCTTTTTGTAACTAATTTAAGTAAATCATCGACAATTCATGCATGTAGCCTGATAATTAACTTTCCTGATGCTAATGCAGGTGTGTTATATGTCGTCTAGACTATGAGGATGACGATGACTTGATACTGCTTCCATGCAAACATTCTTACCACTCGGAGTGCATTAATAACTGGTTGAAGATAAACAAGGTATGTCTTTCAAAAAAGGATCCTGTTAGAGAAAGATAAAATCATGCAGTTATTGTAGTCAGCTATGGGAAACCTGAAAAACACAATTAGGAACTGTTTGGCTGTCTTTTCTACTGACATGTACCCTTTTTGATAAGATATATCCATGCTAGAAAACCGCCACAGCAGCTGATAATACCACAACAACTGTGTATAGCGGGAAACTTTATGGTCTGTTGAAATGTATTACATACAGACTATAATCTCATGTTGTTGTTGAGTTTATGGATTGCCGATTGTGTTCATTAGCATCTTGGAAGAGGGGTTTAGTTGCTAGTAAGCAGAGATTTGAACTTGTTAATACAGTACTAAGACTACCTACAGCATGCGCTCATGTTATCAACTTCCATGGGAGCTAGGAACATTTTTTTGTTTCTTAGCTTGTAGACAAGCAGTTGTAGAAATTGGATTATCATCTGCTCAACTGACACGAGATCCTGCTGCAGATTTGCCCTGTATGCAGCGCAGAAGTTTCAACATCCTCAGCTGGACAAAGCTAAAGAGCCAAGGAAGAGATCCAGAAAAAGATCATAAGCTAAGAACTCTATTACCTTTGCTGTCTGTTTGTACACTATAAACAAAACCATCATCAGATTTCCTGTGGATCCTTCAAATAATCTGAATCTCATCTTCTTGCACTCTAGTATCTTCTTTCATCTGTTTCTGTATTTGCGCTATCGGGATATTGGAACTACGACTCAGTCTATTTTATTTGTAGCTAGAAAGAAAATCTAATCTATAGAACTTCGGTCTTCAGAGACTCGAGAGATGATATCAAAAAAGTTTAGGTCTGAATCTTTGACTATATTGAAACTAGTCTTGTTACCTAAAATGAATGTTTGGACACCAAGCTATTACGGGAAGCATCCATGTTCTGTTGTTCTCTTTGGCACGTGAACATACCGACTATAGTATTGGTCGTCTACATGACAAGCTGACGAGTTGAGTGGCACCAACCGTCGTGAGCTGGGGTGAGATGGGGCAACTCAGTGGCCGTGACTGAGAAATCTTGGAGCCAGTTTTCTTGGTCTAATGCAGCCATGCAGGCAATGTCGAGATATACTTTTCTATGGCTCGTTCGACCTCAACCTTCTCATAACCCGTCAGAACGGGAAATGCTAGCTCAAGCCTTGCGCGACTGAACAGTGGTAGCCAATTTGCAAAGGAGGCTGAACTTCACTTGTGTCGGAAGTTGTGTGCTGTCTCCTGCCAAATCTCCCATTAAAGGCGCTGCAATTCTGCAAGCCTTGTGTGACGGTTTGTAAGAAAACAACGGACCATGTCGAGTGTGAGTATACGAAAGTTGAACTTTGAGATTAAAAGTGAACTTATGGAAATTTATCATACCAAAACTAAAATGAATTTGTCTAAGACAACAATCGAACTGAAACTATATTTGCAAACTAACTGAACTACTGTGTATTTCTAGTTAACTGAAACCGTTGCTCAAAAAAAAAAGTTCACTGAAACCAAACTTAGGGTATGCACGATGGGAGCTCTTAAGGGAATACTTAGAGGGCATGGAGTCCACTTTTTTAGAGTTTGTGCAAAAAAGAATCCTTAAAATCCTTTGGTAAGGATTGATCCTTACACTGTTCACGGGTCCCATTGACTACGTGGCGGCCCGTGAATGATCATCTTTTTTTTTTTTTTTTTAAATCCAAAATTAATCCGAAATACCTTTGTGCTAAGGACTCCAATGAGTCTCACCATTGCGCATGGTCTTAGTACCATCAAACGAGGAAACCAAAACTCACGAAGTCGAAAATAAAACCCAAGTCCAATTGAATAAATAATGCAAATACTTCCAGAAACCGGAACCATAACCCTAGGAGCAGCCGTGAGAGAGACAACGAAGCTAAGCCGGAAATAACTCCACCGCACCATCACGCCTTAGGTTATCCGTCATCCACAACAGCTCCTCAGCCAGTTTCTCCACCGCCAGTTCAACATTATTTTCCTGAACCACCGGCTCTCACCAACGCACTCCTTCCTCCTGCTCTGTGATAATGGTTATTTACTGATTTTTCTAAGTACCATATTGATTTGGAATTGGGATGTTTTCGAATAATTATGAATTGTTGGTTTGGAGATATCTTTTGGTACGGTCAAATAATTTTCAGAAGATGTCTTTCCGAATAATTAGGGTATGGGATGCAAGTATACAACTGGTCCTGAACACATGTGGTGGACTACATGGCATATCTGATAGCTACAAGAGGAACAACAAACATGCTCGCTTCTCCATCTTTTTACCGGCGAAGCGTTCGCATCCTAACGTTTTAGATAAATTAATTTCGGAGAAGAGACGTCGGAGGCTGAAACAATGTGATGATTGAAGACCAAATCTAAGTTTTTTTTTTTTTTTTTTTTTTGGTAAAATGTTAAATTTATACCATTTTCGAGATTTTAAACTGTTGCGGACAACTTATTGTGGGGAAAGAAAAGAAACAAAACAACCTAACTCAAGAACAGAACAACCTCAAGGAGGCCTAGGGCCAGAAAAATAGAACTGCAGCAGCGACGGAGAGGGGTCCGGGGATGGAAAGGAGAGCAAGCGATCTCGTATCAGGCGGTCTAAGGCGGAACGAAGAGCAGCAGCAGAAGTGGAGGCAGAGGTAAAGACCCGGGCGTTGCGTTCCTTCCAGATGAGGTAGATGGCGGACTGAAAGATAAGCTTGATGACAGGTGGAGCCTGGGAAGGGTGGCGGAGGTGAGAGATCATGGCAGCTGCTGAATGCACATCAAGGGGTGTAGCAGGTAGGATAGCCTGCGCAAAATGCTTCCAGATGCTGGAAGAGTACTCACATTCAAAGAAGAGGTGGTGATGAGTTTCAATACCCGTGGAACATAGAACACATTCCTGAGGAACATTCATTCCCCAACGGCGCAGCCGATCACGGGTAGGAAGTCTCCTTAGAAGAGCCAACCAAGATATAAAAGCATTGCGTGGAATGTTCTCTTTAAACCACACAACCTTAGCCCAATATACTGTTGGAGAAGTCTGTCTTATATGCTCCCAAGTAGTCTTAGAAGAGAAGGTAGGACCAAAGCTTCCATCATGCTTCCGCCAAAGGTATTGGTCGGCACCATTGTTAGAAGTTGGAGGGGCCATTGTCGTGAGAACAATCTGAACCGTCTCTGCATCAGGAGATCGAGCTGGTGGTAGCAGCCAAGAGCCCTCTCGTGCAGCCTTAGAGACCGTTGCATTCTTCCCAATTCTCATCGTACGAGGACCATTATCGCCAAGAACGGAGATCAGAGGGCCTAGAAGAGTCCAAGTGTCATACCAAAAGGAACAAGAAGCCCCATCTCTAACCTGACAGCGCAAAAAATCATTCAGCATGGGCTTGAGTTGTACCATACTTCTTACAGTAGGAGATAACCGGCTTGAATCTTGCATTAGCCAAAATCCCTTCCTCCCAAAGACATTCTTTTTTAACCAAGCTACCCAAAGAGACCCTGAGTTAGAAAATAGGTTCCAGACTAGCTTGAGCCTGAATACAAGCTGGAAATCCTCCAATAACCGAATACCTACTCCACCTTCGGCCTTAGGCCGACAAACATCTCTCCATGCTACCCGAGAACCCGCAGCAGTAGTGGTCTTGTTTTTCCATAGGAATGCAGCGCAGAGAGAGTCAATCTTGGCATAGAAAGCTTTGGGGAGCACAAATACTTGACTCCAAAAGTTGACCATGCCGTAAATCTCAGACGCCACCAGTCTAATTTTACCTGCAAAGGATAGAAACTTGACCGTCCATGAGTGAAGTTTCCCAATAATCTTGTCAATAAAGGGTTGCAAAGTGGCCATCGTTATCCTTGACGGGTTCAGAGGAAAGCCAAGGTAGCGAGTAGGAAATGTGCCTATCGAGAAACCGCTTATATCAGCAATCACTTGAGCCGAGATTCCAGCATACCCTCCAAAGAAGATGTGAGATTTATCCGGATTAATGCTGAGACCACTCATCCTTTTAAATTTATCCATAACTGAACAGATCCCATTAATAGACCAACGAGATCCATTAGAGAAGATCAGGAGATCATCTGCAAATAGAAGATGAGTGATTTTAGGATCTGAGCATCTCGGGTGAAGTCTGATGCGCCCTGCATTAGCAGCTATGACGAGAAGATTAGAGAGCACTTCCATCACAAAGAGGAATAGGTATGGAGATAGAGGGTCACCCTGGCGCAGGCCTTTTTTACCCCGGAAAAACCCAGCAAGTTCACCATTTATAGCCACCGAAAATCGAGGGGAAGAGATGCATTCACTGACCCAACGCCTGAAGATAGGAGGAAAATTCTGTGCTTCAAGCAGCTTGAGAATGAAATCCCAAGAGACAGTGTCAAAAGCTTTCTTGATATCCACTTTCAGCATAGAGCTCTTTTCACAACTAGCCTTGCCATAGTCTCTAATCAGTTCAGAGGAAAGCAAAACATTTTCACCTAGACTTCTACCTTTAAGGAAGGCAGATTGGCTCGGGCTTATGCTGTCTTGAAGCACCCCTTTTAGTCTGTTTGAGATGATCTTGGATATAATCTTGTAGATCAGATTACAACAGCTTATGGGCCGGAAATCACCTAACTTGCAGGCCCGAGGGAGCTTAGGGATGAGAGCAATGGTCGTGTTGTTCAGGTCTTTTAAGAGCCTACCGTTTAGAAAGAACTCATTCACAGCAGCAATAACATCAGGCCCCACAATGCTCCAAGCCGATCTGAAGAACTCAATAGAGTACCCATCAGGACCGGGACTTTTGCTTAGTGGCATCGCAAAGACCGTATTTAGTGATTTCCTCAGCAGTGACATGACGACTGAGCACCTCACATTGCGCATCAGAACATCGGAAGGACATGAGCTCCTGAAGTTCTCTGATGGTAGTAGGAGATTCCGGCATGTCCGTGTGGCCCAAGATGTTCTCAAAGTATGTAGCAGAATGAGCCTTTATCTGGTCTATCGACCCAATGTAACCATCATCAGCATCACGAAGGAAGTGTATGTGGTTACTGGCCGCCCTTTGGATAACAGTTTTGTGATAAAAAGCAGTGTCACGATCACCCAAGTGGTTCCATTTAACACGAGATTTCTGTCTATAAAATTTCTCCTCCGCCTTGAGAAGCATCTGCCACTTAGCTCTTTCATCATGCTCCGATCTGGCAGTGATAGGATCAGGGTTGGTAAGCAGTCGCCGTTGAAGATCAGTGACAATGACAGTCTGCTCTTTTACTCGCTGTGTGATTCCACTGAAGTGAGACCTGTTTAGTCTACGAAGAACACCTTTCAGCAATTTCAAGGATCTCTGGAGCTTAAACTGGTAGGTTCCTCAGATAGTGACACAGTTCCAAGCTTCCTTCACAGAATCCAAGTAGTTGGGATGATCAACTATATGATCAAAGAACTTGAATGGTTTAACTATCCGCCGTCTGAGAGAAGGCATAGAGACCAAGCATGGAGCATGATCCGATTGCTCAGGTTCTAGGAACTCCCCAAAGGCATTCGGGAAGGATTGAGCCCAGTGCTGGTTCACAAAGAAGTGATCAATCCTTTTAGAGATTGGGTTATCATCCTGATTGTTCCACCAAGAGAAGGGGAGACCCTTAGTGTGAGATTCAAAAGCTCAGCTTCCTGCATAGCGAGTGTGAAGTCATCTATGCCTGCTGCATCAACATCTATATCCGGGTGGTTTGAATGCTGATCCGATCTGAGAATTTGGTTAAAGTCTCCTATGACAGCCCAGGGAAAGCGAGAGACTGGAGTAGAAGCATTTAGGAGAGATAATTCCTCCCATAGTGAACATCGTTCCTCAGCCACATTGTATGCATAGACAAAGGTGACTGTGAGGTTGATGTCTTCCGCAAGTACAGAGAAACCACAAGTAACTGCCTGCGCTGATGCTTGATAAAGCGTCATAATCACCGAAGGATGCCAGACAACAACAATTCTAGCCGTACCATGGTGAGCTGAGTTCTCAAAAAACTTCCAACCAACTGGAAGAGCATTAGATATCCGTCTTGAGTTATTAGGTTGTATGTGTGTTTCTAAACACGCACCAAAAAGAGGCCCGTGGGTTGTAATCCACTGTTTGACCGAGATGTGGCGTTGGTTGCTATTCAGCCCTCTTACATTCCACGCAAAAAAACATTATAAAATGTTGGATTAGTTTGTTGTAGCCTTGCGGCTACACTTCCTGTTCAGTACCAGGGAGAAAGGATTATTGGAGGTGTCCTCATCTGACTGAATTTGAGCCGCAGAAGAACCCTTCTCATCGTGGAACACAATGACAGAGGCATTATATCCCGTAGGCCTGTCGAGGCAGAAGACTGGGGAGGGAACAACATCCTCTACTGCAGAATCCGAGATGATCAAGGTTTCAGATAAAAGAACATCATCTGGCGCACTCTGATCAGCAGTTACAAGATTGGTGATTTCTTCGTGCGGTGATTGCGAAGAAGACAGCTCATTAAGTTTACCAGTCTCAACAGCCCGGCTTGAAGCAGGAGCATCCTCATTGCTAGGACCACTAGATTGCAAAGTAGTGTCATTGCATGGAGGAGGAGTTTTATCACGAGTGAAGCGCCTCTTGGATTTTGACTCTCTGCTTCTAGGGCGGGGAGTCGAGCGCTGTGATGAGGAACCTTTCTTGCTGTCAGCATTCCTCAATAAGGCAACAGAGCGAGGGCAATGATCCACATCATGTCCAAACTTGTCACATTGGGAGCATTTGGTGGGAAGCCAGGGATAGGAGATAGCAATCTCGATTTCTTTCCCATTGGAGAACCCTGTAACAATCCTACTTGGAAGCTCACCAAGAAGACTCACTTTGATCCAGATCTTAGCCACTTCAAAGTTTTCCTTCCTTTCCGTTTCCGGAGCTAAGGAAACGGGCTTGCCAATGGCCGTTGATAAGCGACTCAAGCTTTTCTGATTGAAGAGGAGGTATGGAACTCCACGCATCTCCACTGGAACCACCGCTGTAGTCAACTGCGGTTCATCATGAGAGAAGTCAGAAGACCAAGGGGCTACGAACATAGGACTCCCCGCTATCATCCAAGCAGGTCTGCTCAGCAGGATCTCCCTTGTCCGCAAGTTTGTGACCCTGAGGAGGAAACAACCTTCACCGACCTTGTGAACGATTATCCTCGGTCCTGAGCGTGCCCATATTGCATTCACCACTCCAATAATACGCCCTTTAGAAGGGATATCCCCCCGGAACCGAGCGAAGATGAATTCTTTAAACTCTTCTTTAGCCTCTTCAATATTGTCATCCGGTATGAGGACAAAAGGAGCCCCTGAAACATGGGTAGTAGGAGTGCCAAGTTCCTCCAATTGAGCAGATTTCTGAATGATATTAGAAAGCTTCTGAGAAGGGACCGGAGAAGGTTCCTGAGGAGTAGGGCCAACAGGAGGAGCGTCAGTTGCAAGAGACGATTCCTCAGGAGAGGCAGTGTCGGAGGATGAACCTTCAACGACACAGAAATCCTGAGCAGTAGCTAAGACCTTGGTTTTTGAAAAATCAGGCTTAGATGAAACCAATTCCGATTTCGAGGTTGGAGATGGAGGAGTTACAGTCACCGGAGGAGCTACAGTCACCGGAGGGGTAACAGTCACCGGAGGGGATACAGTCACCGGAGCCTTCACACTAGCAGAGGATCCGCTGGAGGGAGGAGCAGATTTCCGGAAAAACCCACCGGAGATAAGAGACAGGAGCCTCGAAGAAGCCTTACCGAAAGGGAGGGACTGTTTTTTCTTTTTCTTGACTTTTGCCATGACAGAAGAGAGCACACGAGAGAGTAAAGAACAGGGAAGGGAGAATTCTCAGCGGTGGCGTGAGGCCAGAACCGCCGGTGCGAGAAGGGGATAAGAAATCCCTAATCGCCTTTGCAATCTCCTAAGAGAGAGGAGAGAGAAAGTTCTAAGTTTGCTTAGTAGCATATAGAAAAGGAAAATTAACCTCCAAACCCCATGTTTATTATTATTATTTTCGGTAAGGTACTTCAATCCAAATTAGTTTAAAAAGGGCATATATTATACACGTACGATTGTTTAGTTGTCTCGCATTCAAAAATTGTTCTTCCCCTTAATTTTTTGTTTGCCTATTTTATTTTATTCTTAGTTTCTGTTTTTTCTTGTCAGCAAATATTTTTCTTAATTTCACTGGTAATAGTTCATTACACCAAAGGAGATACATGGGTGGAATACTTGAACACAAGTTGACTTTTACCATGCGACTGGAACCCCTAGTTTGTCTAGTTCTAGGCTTTACGTATATAATCTTTGCATCAACGAATTCAACTGATTTCTCTTTGTGTTGAAATCAGCTGCTTAAATTATAAACAATCAACACTATATAGAGCAATAATAATAAAATGAAAGATGTACCCGAGTATAAAGTTTGCTGATACTTATGAAAATGGTCAATGGAGTACGAAACAATATCTGATATAAGTCGAAGACGACTGTGACCGATCCGGGTTCAGTATATCGTACATGACGGCAAGCAAACTGAAAAGGATCAGCTCTACACTTTATACCCATACACTTTATTCTATGTGGCAAATTTAAGCCTATATCACACTGTTTTACAGGAAGAGGTTTTTTAAAATATCGCATATACAAAATATTAACTTTTACATCATAAATAAAAAATATGACGTAAGATTGTGGAAACATGATGAAAATAATGTAACGCGACGACTTCTGACTTTTCAATGTACACTATGGGAATAGAGAGCAACCGAAGACTACGACAGTCCGACTAGTTTACAAAATAATTAATTTTCCACATAAAAAATAGTGATCGTCAACATTTCGTTTCCATGTCGTAATCAATAACCCCGTAGGTCCAACTCTTTTTAATTACAAGGTTTGAATATCCTCCGGCACACAAATTTTATCTTTCAACAATATGACGTACAATTTGCTCTTAATAATTAAGAAATATGTATTATATATATTTAAAATAAAGTTTGTCCCATTCCGGATAATACAAATGCGTTACCATTCAATGAGATCGTATGCATGCATGTGAATGGAAAGGCTGTTCACGAGTAAAAAGGTTATTTACGTTTCAAATGACCTCAAGTTCTGGATAGAGATTTGACAATTCCGTACTACTTTTTGAACTGCAAAGATAAGAAAGAAATACTGTAGCTAAAATATGTTGCTCAAAAAAAAAGAATAGCTAAAAGATATCTTTATTAGGTAGAAAATCGAAAATATATTTTGAATGTAATTCAACAAGGAAAAGAAGATCTGATTCAAAGATCTTTTACCTCATTTCAATGACAAAAAGGAAGTTGAGAGTTTATTATCAAGCAAAAAAGAAAACAAATCTTATCTAAAATCAAAACTAGTAGCGGTCTTTCTTGTCCATTGACCGAGTTTTGCGGGCGTTTACTCATTTACTACGACAAAATCAATTAATATCAAAATTAAATCAAACTGAGTCAAGATTGTAATTCTAGTTACAAAGTAAAGAGAGTGTTTATGACTTTATAACGACTTTTGTGTAATAACTATGTATTTCTGGATTTGAATTCGTAAACTGTCCCAAGTATAATTGAGTAATTGATTTATTTCTTCATACTATATACTTTTCAACAAAAATAACACTGTATAAAGAAATAAAACTGTATAAAGAAAGACACGAGATTTGTGGAAGTAGATAAGATCCAGAGGAATAGGCAAGTGGTAGAAGAAAAAGAACAGCTGTTCTTTCTTCCGACCACAAAGTAAGCCGACAGTTCAATTTCAATCCTATAAATTTCAACTATCCTTCTCAATTTTTCAAAATCAAATCTTTTCTTTCCTTACTCGAATGCTCTTTTTTAGAATCAGATCTACCACCAGTTGTCTGAGAGATACATAATACAAACACCAAGAAGAAGAAGAGGACAACGAAGAACAAGATCGGCTCCGTTTGTTCCTCTTGTCTTAAACAGAGAAGTCAGCAATACGTCGTTTTAAGTAAAATCAACTCTCTTTTGTAAAATCAAAGAAATGGCCGGAGGGTTCGTCAGTCAAACGCCCGGAGTTCGTAATTATAATTACAAACTGACACCGAAAGTGTTCGTAACATGTTTCATCGGTGCCTTTGGTGGTCTCATCTTTGGATACGATCTCGGGATCTCAGGTTTTTTTCTCAGATTCAACAACTCTTGCTCTTTTCTTTTTACTGATAATATCATCGGTGAGTAATTATAGGGTTTGTTGTTGCTTGTAGGAGGGGTAACCCAAATGGAGCCCTTCTTGGAAGAGTTTTTCCCTGACGTGCACAGGAAGATGAAGAGCGCACACCAGAACGAGTACTGTCGTTTCGATAGTCAGCTCCTCACTCTCTTCACTTCATCTCTCTATTTAGCGGCTTTGGTCTCTTCCTTGTTCGCCTCCACTATAACCCGAGTTTTCGGAAGGAAATGGTCCATGTTCCTCGGTGGTTTCACCTTCTTCATCGGCTCTGCTTTCAATGGCTTTGCCCAAAACATCGCCATGCTTCTCATCGGTCGTATTCTACTTGGTTTTGGTGTCGGATTCGCCAACCAAGTAAGCTTTAAAACGTTCTCTTTTGTAACTTGACAAAGAAGCAACCAGTGTGGTTTGTACTAATTGTTTTTGTTTTGTTGGTTTCAGTCTGTTCCTGTTTATCTGTCCGAAATGGCCCCTCCGAATCTAAGAGGAGCGTTCAACAATGGGTTTCAAGTAGCGATTATATTCGGTATCGTTGTTGCTACCATCATCAACTACTTCACTGCACAGCTGAAAGGCAACATCGGATGGAGAATCTCACTAGGGTTAGCTTGTGTCCCTGCAATGATGATTATGATCGGAGCTTTGATCCTTCCCGACACTCCCAACTCGCTGATCGAACGTGGCTTCACTGACAAGGCTAAGCAAATGCTTCAATCTATCCGAGGAACCAATGAAGTCGATGAAGAGTTTCAAGATCTCGTTGATGCGAGTGAAGAGTCTAAGCAAGTGAAACACCCGTGGAAGAACATCTTGCTCCCTCGTTACAGACCACAGTTGATCATAACTTGCTTCATTCCTTTCTTCCAGCAGCTTACCGGAATCAATGTCATTACATTTTATGCGCCTGTTCTGTTCCAAACCCTAGGGTTCGGTAGCAAAGCCTCGCTCTTATCGGCTATGGTTACGGGAATCATCGAGCTCTTGTGTACCTTCGTCTCTGTTTTCACAGTGGATAGGTTTGGAAGAAGAGTCTTGTTCCTCCAGGGAGGTATCCAGATGCTTATCTCTCAGGTAACACAAAAGCCCTACCTAACCCTAACCCTATTTTATGTTTCTTGTCAAACACTCAATCTTAAAAATCACCATATTTGTTGCAGATTGCTATTGGTGTCATGATAGGAGTCAAATTTGGAACGGTTGGTACAGGGGACATAGGGAAAACAGATGCTAATCTGATCGTGGCACTGATCTGCATCTATGTAGCTGGTTTCGCCTGGTCATGGGGACCGTTGGGATGGCTGGTACCTAGTGAGATATCTCCACTAGAGATCCGATCAGCAGCTCAAGCCACAAACGTAGCGGTCAACATGTTCTTCACATTCCTTGTAGCTCAGCTCTTCCTCACAATGCTCTGTCACATGAAGTTCGGACTATTCTTCTTCTTCGCGGTGTTTGTCTTCATAATGACGATATTTATCTACTTGATGTTGCCTGAGACGAAGAATGTACCAATAGAAGAGATGAACAGAGTGTGGAAGGCACACTGGTTCTGGGGAAGGTTTATACCTGATGAAGCTGTTGGTGTTAGTGCTGCTGAGATGCAACAAAAGTCTGTATGATGAAATATCATTTTCTTTGGGCAAATGACAGAGGGAGAAATTGAAAAGAGAAAGGTAATGATTAAGAGGATGAAATAATAATGAAATGTTATTCCTGAAAGAAAGCTGCTCTGCTGTTTTATGCAGAGACTTAGATTTTAGTTTCTTCTTGTTCAATTTTTCTTTGTTGCAACTGTAAGTTGGGCCTAAAGAAAGTTAAGAAAACAACAAATACGTATAAAAAGTGAAATCAGTTTATCTTATGTTTTGTATTCTTATTTAATATTTTTGTGAATCTTTATTTTAGAACTAAAGAGGTATAATGCAAAAGCAAGAAACTAGTCATCAGAAGATTAAAAAAGCCATACAACAGTAGATATTTCAGTTTATCCAAAAGGATTACCACAAAATAAATTTCTTTACTAAAGTTTCTAAACTAAATATTTCAGTTTAGAAATAAATTTCATTACTAAAGTCATCAATATATATTTTCAGTTTATCCAAACAAAGTTATGAAATACTAGAAAAAGAGAAAGATATATGTTTAAACTAAAATATTTTCTTGTAAAAGTTACAAACTATGATGTGCATAAAATGAACCAAGTAGAATTTTGACCAACCTAACCTTATATTATATCACATCCAACGCATGAATTCTCATTTGATATATATAGAAAAAATATTCTAATCTTATAACTCATGGGATATTTTTACAAATTCATTATTTTATCAATTATATCATATTTTGCATTGGTCTAACTTGAGACTGATTTTTAAAACTAATTTATCGTGTCTATTAGTTTATATATTTTATATTGTATATTGGACTTTATTCTATTTTTGTTGGCATGATTTGAATGATTTAATTTTCAATGATGTCTTAGATGACTTTGAGTAAATTTATATAAGTTACTATTATTTTAGTCAAAACAACATAATTTCTTATGGAAAACTATTAAATTTATATTTTTATGTATTTAACTAAAAACTTCATCAATTTTTTTAAAAATAATTACACTTTAAAAAAATATTATTAAAAATATTTCTAATAGCAGGCGACTGGAGAACATATTTTAAATTTCAGATTTAGTAGCATTAAAATTTAAAAGAGATTTCAAATTTATATGTGAATAATAAAAAAATGTTATTTAAATATAATTACTTCAAATTTTGTATTGAATAGATCTTATTGATTTGCCGGCTTTACAATTAATATTTTCTAGTATTATTACACTTTCAAAGAAAAATACATACTTTATCATTTTCTAGATTATAAGGTTTGATTTGTTGAATCTATGACTTTGTGTTTTTTCTTTCTAAGATCTAGACTTTGGCTTTCTTAGCTGTGGTTTTGAAAGACTATAAAGAAGGTATAGTATATATTAGATAATGGATCGGGTAATTAACAAATTATCTAGACAGTATTAAAGTGAAAACAACTTATAATTGAGCAACATATATGACCGAACCAATTCCACTTAAACCGAATTGGTTTAGTTTTCATCATGTCCACCAATAACTGCATCATCTGGAATGTAATTTTTCCAGAACCAATGTTGCTTCCAAACTCTTCCCATCTCTTCAATGGGAACACCTCTGGTTTCCGGAAACAAAAAGTAGATGAAGATGGTCATGATGGCAACCATGCCTGCAAAGAAGTAGAAGAGACCAAACTTCATGTGACAAAGCATTGTCAAGAAGAATTGACCGATGAGGAAAGTGAAGAACATGTTGACTGAGACGTTGATGGCTTGTCCCGCTGGTCTGATTTCCAATGGACAGATTTCACTGGGTACTAACCAACCCAATGGACCCCATGACCATGCAAATCCCGCAACGTACACACATATGAAAACAAGAATCCAGTCTGCTGTTGCTGGTGTCAAGGTCCCGGTTCCTGTGGTTCCGAATTTTAAACCGATAAATGAACCAACAAGAATCTGAAAAGATAAACAAAACATGCATAAATCATATGTATGACTTTTTTTATGAAAAAGAAATAAAGAAGTAAATATATACCCTAATAAATTACATATTATTTTCAAGAAACTATTGTTTTTTATACAGTTTCCATGTTCAATTTGTTATGACTTTTAAAAAGAAAAAAGTAATTTAATCATCTAAATATTCAAGAAATTATTATGGTCCTTCAAAAAAATGTGTTGTTAATTTTTCATTGTTTTTTTTATCAAAAAACAGACTTTCCATATGTCTAAAATATTTATGGTCCCCTAAATCTCGGAACCAGCTATATTTATGATTGTTGTGCATAGAAACGGATGTTGTAATGATTAGAGTGGAAAAGCTAATGTAAACACAAATAAAAAAAGAAAGAATTGAAGGCAATGTAAAAATGATTTGTATACCTGACATATGAACATTTGAATGCCACCTTCAAGGAAAAGAAACCTTCTTCCAAATCTATCAACCGAGTATAGGGAGACAAAGGTCGCGAGCACGTTAACTACACCGGTTATTACAGCCGACATAAGAGCAGCATCATCTCCAAAACCAAGAGTCTTGAAGAGAACAGGAGCGTAGAACATAATGACATTAATTCCAGTAATCTGCTGGAAAAAGGGAATGGCCGAGCAGAAGACTAAAGCTGGTCTGTATTTGCTCTGCCTGATGTTTTTCCATGGATGTTCTACCTTTTTAGCAGCTTCACATGCATCACGTATATCTTGAAACTCATGGTCAACGTTTTCTGTTCCTCGTACTTTCTTCAACATTTGTTTTGCTTCCTCGTATTTTCCTCTCTCAAGCATTGAGTTTGGTGTATCGGGCAAAAAGAATGATCCGATCACCATAAGAATTGCTGGAACAGCTGCTAAACCTAAAGAAACCCTCCACCCATTTTTAGCCATATTAGATGTTCCATAGTTGATCAGATTCGCCACCAAGATTCCAGACGTAATAGCCACCTGGAAACAAATGTTTAGCGCTCCTCTTATCTTTGCTGGAGCCATTTCCGAGAGGTAGACCGGAGTAGACTGAAAAGAAAAACAATTATTATTGAGAATCAGCCTAGACAATATACATGATTTTATTTTTGTGGTCACAAAGTTCCGGACCATTGGTCTATATAATGTTGCATGAGGCATATCACATATTTAGATGATATACAACAAATTAAGACCTAACCTGATTAGCAAATCCCACACCTACACCGAGCAAAAGTCTACCGATGATGAGCATTGTGACATTAATGGCAAAGGCGTTGATTAGTGCACCGGTGAGGAAAGCAAGTCCACCGGTAAACATGGAAACCTTTCGTCCATACTTCCTAGTAACAACCGAAGCCACAAAGGAAGCTGCCAAAGCTGCTAAGTAGAGAGAAGAAGTAAACAATTGGAGCTTTTGGTCATCAAATTTGCAGTAAGCCGTCTCGTGCTTCGCCTTTACCCTCTGCTTCTCTAATTGTGGGAAGAACTTGCTAAGAAACTCATCCATTGATGTCACACCTCCTGAGATTCCAAGGTCATAACCAAAGAGGAGACCTCCCATGGCCGCAACCATACATGTTATGACAACGAAAACTGTGACTCCTCCTTCATAATCTCTTCCACCACTTCCTCCTTCTGACACAAAAGCTCCTCCTGCCATTTTTGTTTTTTCTTTTGTGCTTAGAAGGAAGGAATGGTGTGGCTTAATTTGAAAATGGGATTCACTTTGCGATTCTTTAAATAGATATTGTAATGACACTATAATTAGGGGTTGGATTACGTTTATTGTGTAATAAATTTTGATCTTATCTTTGTTTGGCTTACGATTAGGAGAAGTAGCTTGTTAGTAACAACAGTTTGTTAACGTTAGACACCAAGTTTCATGCAAGTTTTTACTGTAGTTGACTATCTGTTATACCGTTTTTAAGACCTATTTATCTTTTCATTTGTATAAAATTATAAGACAGTATATATTCATAATGATCGTGAAAAGTAGAATATTGGCTTTTAGCCTTTTACTTTCTTACAACTGTTCTTGTTGTGCTACTAAATAGTCTTTTTTAGTTTTTGTTCGTTAAATAGCTTTCGAAAGTTAAAGTGATAAAAAATAGATTTCATTTAATGGTTAAATAAAAATTAAATCCTCATTTTATAATTTTAATTAATTATTTATTAAATAAGAAAATTATTAAATATTATAAAATTCAAAATGATAAAATTAAAGATAATTGTTTCGATTTTTTTTTCAAAATCTGTTATCAAATCTGTTTTAATTTTTTTTTTGTTTTTCAAACATATTTTTGGGTTTTTTTCAAATATGACCTAAAATTTCAAGTCAAACACAAAAATAACCATGCTTTTTTTTGAAACTTTTTTTCCCTATTCACCCTAAAATTTTGAGTAATTCACGAAAATATCATTACATTTTTTTTCTTTCTTTTTTTTTGCAATTGATTCTTTTACCTTATCATCCTCATCTTCACCAATTTTTTACAATATTGTCATTGCCATCAATACATTAACCACCATGAACAACTAATTTGAAACTCTTAATGCACCAAAGTGATGAGATCCTAGGATGATGCTCTGGAACAGATGGGATAATCCTTGCAGAAACGAATCAAAAGACTCAAGTTTCTCAAGGTATGTGGATCGAATGGTGACACAAGAGGCTGCGGAAAGGCTCCTTGATACTCCTAGGCAATAGATTGGATATGACACACCAAACTAGAGCCCTTAGTCTCTGGATATTACACACCAGAAGTTGGATATTACACACCAACACTCAATCAACTCGACAAGCAAGAAGAAAAGAGAAAACAAAGGTTTTTGATAAAAAGATGGATACTGATACAAGGGGCCACGACCAGAATATAAAGGAGAAGCCTTGTACATGCACAAGGTCTCGAAAATACAAGGGAAATAAAGACAAAGGCTCCCTTGGAAACACAACAAAGACTAGAGTTTTTCGAAAACTAAATAACATAAAAGCATAGCTTAAAATATAAGATAAGGTCTTCATGTGGACAGACCAAGATCAATCATCTAGGAGATAGGAGAAGTAGACTTGTGGCCTCGTTAAAAACCTTCCTTTGGAAAACCCAGTGGGACAAAACCAAAGGTTAGGAAAAGAGCACACACAAGCTACTTGCCTAGATGATGATCAGCTTGAAGGTGGAGTAGCTTGAATGATGGTTAAGGTGTCTTGGATGATCAAGCTTCGGCCAAGACTAATGTATTCTTCTTGTTTCCAAATGTTCTTCAAGGTTGCATCCTCAGCTACAAGCTCTTCAGGTTCAGGTTCATGCTTCCAGTCCTTGGTGCTTTCCATGATCATATCATCCCCTCCCACTTCAAAAAGATTTGTCCTCAAATCTGTGTTACCTGCAATAGAAGGGACCAAGTCAGTAACATCAGAGTTTATAATCAGATTACACTTACCTTGCAAGCCTCTTTGATAGGCATTGTCGCTGACTGGTTCTATTATATAGAAGGGACTGATCCATTTGGCTCTCCTTACTCCTGAGGCATTACTTAAACCTGATACATTGAAACAAGATAAGTGAACACAAGCAAAAACATCATAGAGTAAGAGTATTATCCCAAAGTTGTATTTTATCGGTTTTGGCTTGTATGCTGCATCTGGAGGTGCTTCTTTGATGAGGATGAAGCAAGTGACGTCATGATGTCTCTCCTGGCTTAGATCAGGCGGCTTGAAACGTTTGTCTTCCTCACGCTTGTTCTTTCTCTTTGCATTCTTCAAAGCTTCCATATAATCTGCACATGACTCTTTTGGCAAAAACAAGTGCATCATATCTGTATAATCAATAAAATAACTCTTGAAAACATGATTAGTTACCTTAGCATGCTCACCTGGTCGCCATAGATAGGATTGAGATGTTCTACACTCAGAAAAGTTCAGACAAAGCAAACACAGAATCACCCGTCTTGTAGAACCCATAACTCTTTCATTTGAGAAGCTTTGGACATGATTCCAGTTCGACGTAAGACCCTGATGAGTGTAGTTTCCATTGCAGTTGAGTTTGTTGCTTAATTCCTTCTGGTTGCTGAGATATGATCCTCGGACTGCTCCTATGTCAGAGTTGGCGGCTAGACAGCTTCCAAGATTTGATTGTTGCATCTCCAACTTTGCCAAGGATCCATTCTTGATACTCTGATCATTACTATAGCCTCTCCTTTCGAAAAGTATAGCACTCAAAACTGTTTGACCTGTACCAATAGAAAGCAAATCAGGTTTCATGCGTTTCTTTGAATCTAGATAATTACCTCGGGTTGGTTTATTTGGAGATTGATGTAGACTGAGTCCATCTGGTGGTTTCTCCTTGATTTTAGAAGAAAACATGAGTTCTCCTCCTATTCCAGTAATCACTTCACCATTTAATCTAGTGAAATCTCCATCTCCACTCTTGGTTTGACAATCTCTGAAATGGTATTGAAGCTTTTGCAAATCTGGTGGCTTCCACACCTTAACATGATCAAGAAGCAAGGCATTTTGATCAGCTTCCAACTCTTTATTACCCCAACTGGTTCTACCACGTGCAGAGCACTCTCCAAGGATGATAAGTATGCTGGCATATGCTCCAAGTTTCCACAAGTAGAACTGTATCCTTCCACCCCAATCTGATATAAGCAGCTCACAGAATTTGGCTAAACCGATATGTTTTGCGGAATTGATAATATCTTGATGATCAGGAGGCCATTTGCTGCGTTTTCTGGTTTGTTGGATCCAGGAAAGAGTGTGTAACATTCTCCAATGGGTTTCGTAGTGAAACTCTTGCTGAGCTGAGACGTGCATCCCTTTAGCTTCAGAGGGTAAAAGATCACCAAAATCAATTGTTGTTGCTGCCGATTTCTTCTCAATCACTATGGGATTGTTCCTGTGATTCCACAACTCTCATCCAGGCTCAAATACAACATGTTCCATGCCCAGTTCGTGTCTTGAAAGCTCTACTGCTCTGGTCTTGTTCCACACAAAAGGACTGATGAGAAAAGTACCCAAGAATGTTCTTTGGAAACCGTTTGAATCAGTGACAAATAGATGCTCTACTCCACTGTCTGATTTTGATGCCATGGGTGCCTCTTCTTCTATTACATCCCGTTTGAAGAGAATCAGGTCGTCCTTGATGGGTTGATCATCTTTCTGAATGGTGATTGTTGGAATCTCGGTTTGATCTTCTTGAACTAGTGCAGCCAAGTCTGATTGTGCAACTGAGTCTGGTTTTGCATCTTTGAGTTCTGAGACAGTTGAGGAAGGCGCTTGGTTCTGTACTTCTAAGGATGGAGATATAGTCTTGGACTGTTTAAATTGTTTCTCCACATCCCTAAACGCTTGTGAAATTGCCTTCCTTATGCTATCTTCAAAGGAATAGGTTGATGTTTTGCTTGATGAAACCAGGTTACTAGATGGACTTGATCTCTTGCTGTCTGGTTGTTTCTGAACTGATAATGAAGAACATAGCTTTGTCTCAGGCTGCTTTTGAATAACTTCCTTGTGGTACTGTCTTGGAACGTACTCTCTACGCATCAAAGCCCTCAGCTTAAGCCATGTTTCCACTGGTTCTTTTCCATCAAGTCTTCTGCACTTTATCAACTGATTCCACCATCTTAAAGCATGACCACAAAACTCAGCAGTAGCCATTTGAATCTTCTTTTTTTCAGCATAGTGTTGACTACTGAAAATCAACTCAATCTTCTTTTCCCACTTCACATAAGCTTCAGGATCAGCCTTGCCATGAAAAGAAGGAATTTGATATTTCAATCCAGCATGCTTCCAGTTTCTGTCCATCTGATCAAACTCCTTTTTCTTGTACTCATCTCTGGATGATCTGCCTTTCCTTTGCTGCTGTATGTCTTGTCTGAATTTTCTCAATTGATCTTTGCAGGCTTTATCCATACTGGCTGTGAATTCTTCAAGAAAAAGCTTTTCTTTCTTGCTGAGTTCTCCTTTTTGATCTCCTGCCATGGTACCTGAGACAAGAGAAAGACTAAGCCAGTAAATAGTTCTACAGAGAAAACAAAAAAACAATTTGCAAAATCAGAGATTCAAATTGAAGCTTAAAACTTTAGACAATTCTCAGAACAAATTCAAACTCAACCAATGATTTAAAAGAGATCAAAACTAATCAGAACAGAATTGAAATCTTAAGCCTATCAGATCAGATTGATTTCGAAACTAGAACAAAAAAAATGGAGAGATAGATTTCGATTTCAGATTCAAGCACAGATTTTTCAAAACAAAAATATCAAAACGAAATCAATCAAACTTGCACTACACGGATTAGGTTTCAAAATATCAATCAACACACGATCAGAGATGATATGATAACAGATGATGAGATTTAGATCAAGCAAGAACAGATCTAAAACAATAAGAACAGATCGACTGCAATCAACAAACAGATTCAGATCAAGCAATCGGATAACTTGATAAACAAGGATCCGAACAGTCTAATACCCAAAACAAGATCTAATTAACCCAAATTCGATAGATTTCTTCACAAGGAACACAGATCAACACGAAATCAAAGAGTATATGAAGAGACTTCACCAGATTCGTGATCAAAAACACTTAGATCTAACAGATTTCAACAATAGAAACACAAATCGATCAAAATCTCAACAGAATATGAAGAGATCAAATCGAAAATCAGAGAGAAAAATCAAACACTTCCCTTCCAGAGTTGCTCTGATACCACTTGATGAGATCCTAGGATGATGCTCTGGAACAGATGGGATAATCCTTGCAGAAACGAATCAAAAGACTCAAGTTTCTCAAGGTATGTGGATCGAATGGTGACACAAGAGGCTGCGGAAAGGCTCCTTGATACTCCTAGGCAATAGATTGGATATGACACACCAAACTAGAGCCCTTAGTCTCTGGATATTACACACCAGAAGTTGGATATTACACACCAACACTCAATCAACTCGACAAGCAAGAAGAAAAGAGAAAACAAAGGTTTTTGATAAAAAGATGGATACTGATACAAGGGGCCACGACCAGAATATAAAGGAGAAGCCTTGTACATGCACAAGGTCTCGAAAATACAAGGGAAATAAAGACAAAGGCTCCCTTGGAAACACAACAAAGACTAGAGTTTTTCGAAAACTAAATAACATAAAAGCATAGCTTAAAATATAAGATAAGGTCTTCATGTGGACAGACCAAGATCAATCATCTAGGAGATAGGAGAAGTAGACTTGTGGCCTCGTTAAAAACCTTCCTTTGGAAAACCCAGTGGGACAAAACCAAAGGTTAGGAAAAGAGCACACACAAGCTACTTGCCTAGATGATGATCAGCTTGAAGGTGGAGTAGCTTGAATGATGGTTAAGGTGTCTTGGATGATCAAGCTTCGGCCAAGACTAATGTATTCTTCTTGTTTCCAAATGTTCTTCAAGGTTGCATCCTCAGCTACAAGCTCTTCAGGTTCAGGTTCATGCTTCCAGTCCTTGGTGCTTTCCATGATCATATCACAAAGTTTCGATTACTCTTCATATCTCATTACTTAATGCACACAAATCACATTTCTTTTCAAATTCATCCAAAAAAACTAAGATTTTGATTCCAAGCTTTGTAAAGTTCATAGACACATTGAAGCTCATGATTCGTGGTCATTAACGACTTGGTAGATTTTGTAGTGAAGTTCTGGGTACTTGGAGAAGTAAAACAAGTAATCTCACAGGCTCAAGATATGAAATATTTTTTTTCTCAAATCTGTTCCCGAAGACTTTCAGAAGACTTTGGGAAGACTTTCAGAAGAGTTCGCTAGATATGTTCTCCATCAAGAAGACTTCTCTTAAAGTTTTCTAACTTTCCATTATTAAGAATAAAAAATAAAAAATCCCAGAGAAGTCTTCTCGGATAAATAGGTTAGTTTTGCAATTGACCGAAGTTTGTCAGAAATTTGACTTTTTATATAAAACTTCTCGAGAAATCTTCTCGGAAAAAACTTCTATAGAATTCTTCAGAAAGTTTTCCCAAAGTCTTCTCATTGTTGCAAGAAGTCTGCGTGGGTTACTTTGCAATTGAAAAATAATAGTGAAACATTTAATATTAATGAAAAGATCTCGAAGAAGACTTTTTTAGAATTCTTCTCAAATTTTATTCCAGCTTTTGGTCAAACATTTGGTTACGAAAGAAGACATAAGTCTTCTCTGGAAAAATCATATATAGTCAATTGCAAAAGTATTCCAGGTAGATTTCTTGCGACATTGAGAAGACTTCTATAGAAGTCTTCTCCGAGAAGTCTTCTATAAAAAGTCAAGTTTCTGACAAACTTCAGTCAATTGCAAAACTAGCATGTTTATCCGAGAAGTCTTCTCTGACATTTTCGAGAATTTTTCAACTTCAAAATTAAGCCAATATTTACAAAGGAAGACTTCTCAAGATGTCTTATGTAGAGTAGACTTCTTAAGAAGTCTTCCTTCGTAAATTTGCAATTGCAAAAATAACCTAAATAGAATACTTCTTAAGAAGTCTTATACGTCAATGTTTAATAAACTTTCATTTTCTTTACAATTAAAGCGAATTTTTAATATTTTCTTATTAATTCATGTTTATTAGTCAATATTAGGGCTTCTGGATGAAATTCTTAACTTATTTGGTGATAATTATGAGATTTCAAATATTTATGTTTACTAATATTTCTAGTTAATCCGAGAAGACTTTTTAAGAAATCTTCTCTAGATGACTTTTGGAGAAGTCTTCTATGTAAGATTTTCAAAAGTAGGGGTGGGCACTTTACCCGATACCCGAAGCCGCATCCGAGCCCGATCCGAAAAACCCGAACCGAAATCCAAACTGAAGTAGCAAAATACCCGAACGGGTATTAAGTTAGGAGAGATTGGATATCCGAACCCGAACGGGTAATATCCGAATCCGAATGAATATCCAAAGATAACCGAACATATGTATACTTACCCTTATATTTCTAGTTTACATCTCTCATTTTATTTAAAATATTTATATTAATGTTACACATACTTTTAGATCATATAGTATATCTATAATTATGGAGAAAATAATTTAACGTATATCAAATTTTTTTTTAATGTATTAACAAAAGGTACATCTAAAGTTTAAAAACAATAGCCAAATTAATATCTATTTGTTTTTGAGATATTATCTCCAAATCTATTAATCATTCAATTTATAAAAAATAAAAGTAAATCAGTGAAGTGAAATCTATATTTTTAAATACAAGAAACTTAAAAATGAAAATTTATTTTTTTTCTTTTAAGATCTAAATATCCGAAACCCGATCCGAAATAACCGAACCCGAACTAAAAATATCCGAACCCGACCCGAAGTACAGAAATACCCGAACGGGTTCTATATCCCTATACCGAAATACCCGAAAATCTAAAATACCCAACCCGAACCCGAACGGGTATCCGAACGCCCACCCCTATTCAAAAGTATTAAGTAACTTCAAGGTATGCTTTTAACTTTCAAAAGTGTTAAGTAACTTCAAGAATATAAAATCATGTGGTTTAATGTGTCTCCTTAGATTATAAGGTATAATTTTTAACTTACATGAGATTTAAAATTTTAACTTTCACTTAAAATTCAAGTTTGATCTTTTGTGAATTTGACTAAGTTTTCTCGTGAAGTATTCTCTCTTAGTTTTTGTAAATTTGACTATGTTTTTGTGTTATTATGTTTTGTTATGAATGGGTAGAATGGTTTAAAAATTTTCTTTGTATGTTGTATCAATAACTTCAATAATGTCAAGTACTTTGAGAAAAACATGAAAATATATACAAAATTTTTTTGATTAACATTTCTTCAAGTTTACAAAAGAATTCACAACTAAAATAATACACATACAAATTATAAAATAGACCATAAACAAAACTATTACACATGGAGATATATATTATTCCTCCACATAGATAAGCTTAGACTCCACTTGACATCATTCTTTTGTAGCACCTTGGGCAGAAGACTTCCACAAGTCTTCTACAAGTTTTTCAAACCATAACCTAATAAAATGACTAACAAGATAGAAAAAAACAATTCATTAAACTTAAAACCAACTTATAAAGCGTTTAATATACACAAAACTAAACACATGTAGATCAATTTTTTTTAAAAAAAGTTAAGATTCTAAAATTAAACCCTAAATACAAACAATACTATAACATATGTTACTAAACCCTAAACCAAAGTCTTCTAGGAGTCTTCGAGACTCTATAATCAAATAACTAAGCAAAAACTCTTTTTTAAACTAAAAAGAAACTTAAAAAGTGTTTAAATCAAGTAATTAGATAGTCATATATATGTCAAATTAAAAAAATTGAAAAGATAATATTTCAATATCTAACCCTAAAAATACCAACAATACTATAACATATGTTACCAAACCCTAAACCGAAGGCTATCATGACTCAATCTAGATTCATTCATCTATGTTAAAAATAATTTAATTTTAGTAAAACTAAATTTCCATCATTTAGAAATGTTTATTAATACATGATTTTGATTTTTTCTCTTTCAAAATAGTTTTTTTATAAAATTGATTAACTACTTTTAAGATCTAATACATGAGAAGACTTCCCCTAGAAGACTTCTGGAAGACTTCAATTTAAACGGGAAACCTAAATTCTTCTAAAATTTAGGCGGGAACCATAAATTCTACTAAAATTTAGGTGAGATATATCAGAAGACTTATGTGAGTCTTCGAGACCCTATAATCAAATAACTAAACAAAAAAAACACTTCCATAAGCTTTTAAGATACTTAAAAAGTGTTTAAATCAAGTTATTAGATAATCCCTAAACACATATAGGTAAAAAAAAACAAAAGATAAGATTTCAAAATCTAACCCTAAATATACCAACAATATTATAACATATGTTACCAAACCCTAAACAAAAGACTATCATGAGTTAATATACTTTCACTCATCTATGTTGAAAATAATTAAATTTTAGTAAAAATAAATTTACATCATTTAGAAATGTTTATTATTACATGATTTTGATTTTTTCCCATTCAAAATAATTTTTATAAAATTATTTTTAAGATCTACTAAACGAGAAGACTTCTTTGTAAGTCTTATCACGCAGAGGGTTATAATGTTAAAACTCAATACATGTTTTTTTGTTTAGTCATAAGGAGGTTATTGTAATTTCACTAGTCTTTTGGGTTACTTTTACATTTGATTGAATTTTATGTAAATAGACTTATTGAATAAAAGTTGTACATAAATTTAGAAGTTTCTCCTAAATGTGTATGTTATCTTCTATATTTGATGTATATGCATATTTAGGAAAATATTCTTTAGTATATCATTTTAAATAACTTACGAAAAATGCTTATAAATATGTATATTATCTTTATAGAATTTGGATATCAAATATAGGAAGGCCTTTCAAAAATTTTGGCAAGATGTTATACATATTTAAGAATATCTGACAAAAATATACATATAATTCATGTGAAGTATTGTATTCATAAAGGTCTTACTATATATGCATTTAAATGTATTTTAAATACATATTTATAAAAAAATTCCTAAATATTTTGAAAATTTTATACTTATTTATCAATATTTTATTAAATCTTAGAATGATATTGTATTTATTCAGGAATGTCTTAATAAACTCAAATTCAGAAGGATATCGTACACATTCGAGAAGGTATTCCTAAAATTTTTGTTGATAAAAATCTTTTCCAAAAAATGTTAAAAACAAATTGAAAGGAAATTCAAAAAATCAAAAATATATTCATTTCCAAATTTTTATTAATATTTTCCTGTTTGTATATATATCTATAAAATATGAGTATAATTATTATTTACCTCCTTTTTTTTTGTCGTCAATTATTATTTACCTCCTTAATGCAGCCTATTTTGGTTATTTTGATATTTGGAAACTACTTTGTGATAAAAATTTTTTATTGCTATTCTAGTGTACTTCTCTAAATATATGTTTAAGATAAAATATATTATTTTAATATTTAATATTTTAAAATCTTTATAATATTATTTGATAAGTCAATTTACTATATGTTTTGATCACACTAATTCTTACAATTCATATTTACTAAGTAACCTTAGTGAATTTAAAATATTATATCTGATTGCCTTTATTAAAAATTATTTACTAATTCAGTTAATAAGATTTTAAATTTTAGTTTTCTTTTCAATATTTCCAAAATAACATATATATAATAAAAGGAAATTTTATAAAATAAAAGACGAAAAATATATTACAAAACAAAATTTTTTATTTTATAAATACATGAGCATGAAAATATATAATATTTATAATATGATTTCACAAAATGGAAAGTTTACAAGAAACCATCCTACTATTAAAAAAGAATTACTCATCTCTTCAAAATATACTTTTAAAAAACTAATATATATATATATATATATTAAAAGTAATTTAAATAACATAAATCAAGATATCTTTGATGAATTAAAATATTCATAATTACAATTTTTGAGATGGTTTAGTCATTTTTACTTAAATTTGTTTTGTTAAATTATTTATTTTGATTGAGATTTATATATATTTGTTTATCAAACTACATAAATAAAAAATATACAAACTTAAATTAAATTTAATATAAAATATTAATTAAGTCTTCATTTTTTTGGTTTATAATTTTATTATATATTTTTACAACCTAATAGACATATAACAATAATATGTAAAACAATATAATTTTTTATGTTTAATATTATTTACAATATTGTAAGTTTAAATTTTTATAAATAATAATGTAAAATTATTTAAAATTTATAAAATATATTTAGTTATTTATAAATATTTTTATATATTCATTTGCTTTCAAAATTTTATCGGTTATATCCGTTTTTGAAACTTTGTATTCATCCTTATTTTAGGTTTTTTAATATACTTTCTACAAATATACATCAAATTGTACCCAAGAAATTACAAAAATATAGTTTACATATTTAAGATGAAGAACTCAACTAATGCAATGAATTAAAATAATCAAAATTTTCTTAACTAAAATAAAAATAGTATACTTCAATCTGAAGAAATAAATGATTTCAATATAATCCAGAAAATGAGTAGCCGGAACGATCCAAATTGTTATACCCAAAATCAAAACTTTAACTAAAAAATAATAATATATTCTTGTTTATAAGTATATTATATTTATTTTTATACATATAAATTATGTAAGGGCTCAAACATATATAACTGAAATTTAAATATTAAAAACTGTTAAAATCAAGTTCATTTGTAAAATTAATATATATATACATTTTTTTTTATAATGTTATTTATATGTTTATTTATGTAATTTTAAATCGATCAATACTTTAGTTTATTTTTATTTGATTCTCTAAATAATATATATTAATTTATATGTAATCTTACTGAAATATATCAACAAATCAAAAACAAAAACTCTTAAGCTATGAAATTAACGGTTTAGGGCGTATGGATTATTGTTATGGGTTTAGAGTTTATGATTCCTGTTTTAGGGTTAGATTTTATAATTTACTTTTGAGGGTTATGGTATATTGCTAAGAGTTTAGACTTTAAAGTGTATGATTTTAGACATCACCAGTCATTTGATAATAATCTGGCTATTAAAGTATAGAGAAAAAGACTAGAATAGCACCAAACCAAGTTTTTGTTCCCAAAGTAGCACTCAAGGCTCAAAGTCACAAAAATAGGTTTCATTAAAGAGGTAATGTACACTTATACCCCTAGGGTTAATTAATCCAAACCTTAGGGTTTAGAGTTAAGGGGTGGGGTTTTGGAATTAGGGTTTAAAATTTTATAAATAATAAATAATAAAATAAAAAATAAAAATTTTAAAAACAGTTTCAAAAAGTATTTTTAAATTATAAAAAGAAAATCTGAAAAAAAAATTGAAATTTTTTAAAAAAAAAAAAATTATAAAAATTTCGAATCTGAAAACATATAATCTGAAACTATAAAAAAAAATTATTTTTTTTATTTTTATTTTAATTTGTTTATTTAATTTTAAACCAAGGGTATTATAGATATTTTACCCTTTAATGAATGTCATTTTTGTGACTTTCTCCTTCTAGTGCTATTTTTGAGACATAAACTTCAAAAGGTGCTATTATTGACAATTGTCCTAAAGTATATGTACTTGAAATGTTATATTCTAACCTCTACATATTATATCAGTCGGATATATAACTGCATAATTATCTAGTTTGAGTTTATGGTTTAGGCATTATTTTTTGGAGTTTAGGATTCATGGTTTAGTGTTTGAGTTTAGTTTTTACGAATAATTTTTATGGTCTAGAGTTTACTGATTATTGTGTTAGGTCTAGAGCTTAATTAGGGTTTAGATTTATCTTTTATGGAATACTGTTTAGGGTGTATTTGTTAGTGTTTAGGTTCTTGGAATCCTAAACCATAAACATATAATCATGTTGTATTTTAGTAACTTATGAATACGAATACATAAACACCCGACTGATAATATCTGTCGTAACCGATAATGAGACACAACTGGATAACATTTTCTAAAAGACTTTTGCACATTACTAAGCCTTGTATGACTCTCTAAACACACAAAAACCAACCCATCTTCCTCCTCGCCATCAGGCAAGGTAAGATTCGTCTACTGGATGGGTGTGATGTGAACTTCGTCAATGATACATTTAATATGGATCTAAAAAATTGGTATATAGATTATTAGAAACGGATGAAAACTTTATAATAGCGATTAATATTAAAAAGTCAAATGACAACTATATCATCCAAACGACTCTCTTCGCTGACTTTCTCTTTATATAGAATTGGATTTATCACTTATATATTAAATGAGAAACATTACA
This sequence comes from Brassica napus, assembly GCF_020379485.1. Lineage (NCBI taxonomy): Eukaryota > Viridiplantae > Streptophyta > Magnoliopsida > Brassicales > Brassicaceae > Brassica > Brassica napus. The sequence continues at coordinate 23,982,611 of NC_063434.1, read as the reverse complement.
ACTTTTTAGTATAAACACGTATCATTACTAAGATAATTTTAAAAATTCTTAGAAAAATAAGTTGGTCCACATAAATATATATTATACATTTTATTAAATTAACTATCAAATTGATTAGAAGTACATTTTATTAAATTAGCTATCAAATTGATTAGAAGTGCATATACAAAATTACATAATATGATTAATATATATATGAAAATTAATAATTTTGAATAATAAAAATTTGATAATAGTTTTCGTATCCTCCATCATTTTTCGTTTAATATATATTATTAAAAAATTAAATAATCACATTAACCATATAACAAAAAATCAATTTTTTTCTTATTAGTTATATTTTGAATGTTCAAAAATGACTATAAATTACTAAAACTTTTAAAAATCTTACAATGAAATTTTTTGTGAACAATGGTTTTATTTATTTTTTTTTATAAAAAGATACAATTGATCATAAAAATCATATGAATATGAAGTATCATTTGATATATATTCAGATTAAATATATATATATATATATATGTATAAACTAATATTATTTAAATTAAACTATATACTATTAAAATAAATAAATATGCTAATTTCAAAATTTTCATTGAAAAAAATATTGAGACCTGGATATTTTAATTTTGAAATTTGCATTGAATTTTTAAAAACGATTATAAATTACTAAAACTATTAAAAATCTCACATTAAAAATTTTGTGATTAATGGTTTAAAATGTTTTGTTACATCAAATATACAAATGTTAATAAAATCATATGAGTATAAACTAGAAAACTTTAATTAAATATTCATGTTAAAATATACTAAATATTTGGTGGTAAACATTTTAACCGCATTTTGGAAATGTTTTTAAAAGGATTTAGGAAATATAATATTAGAGATTAAGTAAATCTAATTGACTATTTGAGAATCTTTAGTTAGTAAAATATGAAAGTTTGTAATATTTCAAAAAGAAAATTGCAGATATTTGTAGCTATCGTTAGCCTATATTTAAATGTGAATAGTTAATAATCGACTAATAGTATAAGTTATGAGAAATATATAAAGTATAGTTTCTTAAAAAAATATTCTACCTAGAATCAAGTTAGATGAAATTTTGTGATTCTGTTTTAATAGATCGTACATATTAAGATATAGGTGATGTTAATAAGGTAAACCAAAACCAGTTTGAGCTAATAAATGGTAAATAATTTTTTATGGAAATATAGTCATCACACCTTCCCCTTCTATATCACATTATTATTAGTCTGAGTGTTTTTATGTAATTAAAAATATAGTATACTTAATTTATACATAATCTGTCATTTAAAATTTATACATGCTTTAAGCAAGAAAACATATTTATACAAGTAATGTTCATGCTTAATTTGAAAACAATAACTGAGCCTATGGATTATGTTGTGGATCTAGAGTTTATGATTCCTGATTTACGGTTAGAGTTTTATAATTTTCTTTCAAGGGTTATGGTATATTGCTAAGAGTTTAGTATTTAAAGTTTATGAATTTATGTCACCAGTCATTTGATAATAATCTGGCTATTAAAGTATATGTACTTTGAAATGTTATATTCTAACCTCTACATATTATATTAGTCGGATATATAACTGCATAATTATCTTGTTTGGGTTTATGGTTTAGGGATTATTTCTTTGGGTTTAGGATTCATGATAGTGTTTGAGTTTATGCTTTTTTAATTATGTTTATGGTCTAGGTTTTACTGATTATTCTGTTAGGGTCTAGAGCTTAGGGTTTAGATTTATCTTTTAAGGAATACTGTTTAGGGTATATTTAATAGGATTTTGATTTATGGTTTCATTGTTAGTATTCAAGTTCGAGGAATCCTAAACCATAAACATATAGAGTGTGATTGGGTAAAACGAGCGTAGAGAGAATGAGAGTAAAATTAGTGGAAGAAATGATATAATAAAAAATTAAGGCTAGCGCAACAACCCGTAATTGAGAAACATATATGCCCAAACCAATTCCACTTAAAACTAATTGGTTTAGTTTTCATCATTTCCACCAATAACTGCATCATCTGGAATGTAATTTTTCCAGAACCAATGTTGCTTCCAAACTCTTCCCATCTCTTCAATGGGAACACCTCTGGTCTCCGGAAACAAAAAGTAGATGAAGATGGTCATGATGGCAACCATGCCTGCAAAGAAGTAGAAGAGACCAAACTTCATGTGACAAAGCATTGTCAAGAAGAATTGACCGATGAGGAAAGTGAAGAACATGTTGACTGAGACGTTGATGGCTTGTCCCGCTGGTCTGATTTCCAATGGACAGATCTCACTGGGTACTAACCAACCCAATGGACCCCATGACCATGCAAATCCAGCAACGTACACACATATGAAAACAAGAATCCAGTCTGCTGTTGCTGGTGTCAAGGTTCCGGTTCCCGTGGTTCCGAATTTTAAACCGATAAATGAACCAACAAGAATCTGAAAAGATAAACAAAACATGCATCAATCATATGTATGACTTTTTTTACGAAAAAGAAATAAAGAATTATATATACACCTTAATAAATTACATATTATTTTCAAGAAACTATTGTTTTTTTTACAGTTTCCATGTTCAGTTTGTTATGATTTTTAAAAAGAAAAAATTAATTTAATCATCTAAATATTCAAGAAATTATTATGGTTGTTAATTTGTCATTGTTTTTATGAAAAAAAAACACTTTCCATATGTCTAAAATATTTATGGTCCCCTAAATCTTGGAACCGACTATGTTTATGATTGTTGTGCATACAAACATATGTTGTGATGCTTAGAGTGGAAAAGCTAATGCAAACACAAATAATGAAAGAAAGAATTGAAGGCTATGTAAAACTGATTTGTATACCTGACATGAACATTTGAATGCCACCTTCAAGGAAAAGAAACCTTCTTCCAAATCTATCAACCGAGTATAGGGAGACAAAGGTCGCGAGCACGTTAACTACACCGGTTATTACAGCCGACATAAGAGCAGCATCATCTCCAAAACCAAGAGTCTTGAAGAGAACAGGAGCGTAGAACATAATGACATTAATTCCAGTAATCTGCTGGAAAAAGGGAATGGCCGAGCAGAAGACTAAAGCTGGTCTGTATTTGCTCTGCCTGATGTTTTTCCATGGATGTTCTACCTTTTTAGCAGCTTCACATGCATCGCGTATATCTTGAAACTCATGGTCAACGTTTTCTGTTCCTCGTACTTTCTTCAACATTTGTTTTGCTTCCTCGTATTTTCCTCTCTCAAGCATTGAGTTTGGTGTATCGGGCAAAAAGAATGATCCGATCACCATAAGAATTGCTGGAACAGCTGCTAAACCTAAAGAAACCCTCCACCCATTTTTAGCCATATTAGATGTTCCATAGTTGATCAGATTCGCCACCAAGATTCCAGACGTAATAGCCACCTGGAAACAAATGTTTAGCGCTCCTCTTATCTTTGCTGGAGCCATTTCCGAGAGGTAAACCGGAGTAGACTGAAAAGAAAAACAATTATTATTGAGAATCAGCCTAGACAATATACATACATGATTTTATTTTTGTGGTCACAATGTTCCGGACCATTGGTCTATATAATGTTGCATGAGGCATATCACATATTTAAATGATATACAACAAATTAAGACCTAACCTGATTAGCAAATCCCACACCTACACCGAGCAAAAGTCTACCGATGATGAGCATTGTAACATTAATGGCAAAGGCGTTGATTAGTGCACCGGTGAGGAAAGCAAGTCCACCGGTAAACATGGAAACCTTTCGTCCATACTTCCTAGTAACAACCGAAGCCACAAAGGAAGCTACCAAAGCTGCTAAGTAGAGAGAAGAAGTAAACAATTGGAGCTTTTGGTCATCAAATTTGCAGTAAGCCGTCTCGTGCTTCGCCTTTACCCTCTGCTTCTCTAATTGTGGGAAGAACTTGCTAAGAAACTCATCCATTGATGTCACACCTCCTGAGATTCCAAGGTCATAACCAAAGAGGAGACCTCCCATGGCCGCAACCATACATGTTATGACAACAAAAACTGTGACTCCTCCTTCATAATCTCTTCCACCACTTCCTCCTTCTGACACAAAAGCTCCTCCTGCCATTTTTTTTTCTTCTGTGCTTAGAAGGAAGGAAGGAAGGAATGGTGTGGCTTAATTTGAAAATGGGATTCACTTTGCGATTCTTTAAATAGATAATGTGATGACACTATAATTAGGGGTTGGATTACGTGTATTGTGTAATAAATTTTGATCTTATCTTCGTTTGGCTTACGATTAGGAGAAGTAGCTTGTTAGTAACAAGATTGTTGACACCAAGTTTCATGCAGAGTTTTTACTGTATTTGACTGTTTGTTTATACCGTTTTTTTCTGGACCTTATTTATATATTTTCACTTGTATAATATATATATATATATATATATATATAAGACAGTTTTTTTTTTGTAACTGACTGTTTTCTTTGTCTGTAAAGTTTCTTTTAAGAACAAAAAATTGTTTTCGACAATACTCAAATATTGAAGTTTTGTCATATTACTAATTCAAACAAAATTCAAAATAGTAGAAACTTCTCATATAACTATATGGTGAATGAAGTAAAAAAACTTTCCATGAGTTTTCAAGTTAGAATCGTATTTTAAAAAATATTCAGTGAGAATACACTTGGTAGAGATCTATGCCATCATCAAAAAAAATATGGAGCAAATAGAGATGTTGACTGTGCTGTGAATTCGTAAAAACATCCCATGAGTTTTCAAGTAATTAAGAATCCATTTTTATTTTTATTCTAAATATTCAAGAGAATGGGAAATTGAGATTTCGTTGTGGTGGAGATGCTATAATACAAGTTTTGGTTTGGTTAATTTAAGCATCCTTCTTTTTTTATTATATTTTAATTATGCTATTATAAATTATGAAAATATTATATAGACAATTTTGTGGTCGATATTATAATTCTTTACTTTTTTATGTATTTTTCAAGAAATATTTTGAGTTAGAACATATTATTTTCTCTTTCTTTTCATAAAAGAAGAAAAATTGCTTTCTTTTTTCGAATATTTTTTTAATACCAAATATATTATCTTCGTTTGGCTTACGATTAGGAGAAGTAGCTTGTTAGTAACAAGATTGTTGACACCAAGTTTCATGCAGAGTTTTTACTGTATTTGACTGTTTGTTTATACCGTTTTTTTCTGGACCTTATTTATATATTTTCACTTGTATAATATATATATATAAGACAGTTTTTTTTTGTAACTGACTGTTTTCTTTGTCTGTAAAGTTTCTTTTAAGAACAAAAAATTGTTTTCGACAATACTCAAATATTGAAGCTTTGTCATATTACTAATTCAAACAAAATTCAAAATAGTAGAAACTTCTCATATAACTATATGGTGAATGAAGTAAAAAAACTTTCCATGAGTTTTCAAGTTAGAATCGTATTTTAAAAAATATTCAGTGAGAATACATTTGGTAGAGATCTATGCCATCATCAAAAAAATATGGAGCAAAATAGAGATGGTGACTGTGCTGTGAATTCGTAAAAACATCCCATGAGTTTTCAAGTAATTAAGAATCCATTTTTATTTTTATTCTAAATATTCAAGAGAATGGGAAATTGAGATTTCGTTGTGGTGGAGATGCTATAATACAAGTTTTGGTTTGGTTAATTTAAGCATCCTTCTTTTTTTTTATTATATTTTAATTATGCTATTATAAATTATGAAAATATTATATAGACAATTTTGTGGTCGATATTATAATTCTTTACTTTTTTGTGTATTTTTCAAGAAATATTTTGAGTTAGAACATATTATTTTCTCTTTCTTTTTATAAAAGAAGAAAAATTGCTTTCTTTTTTCGAATATTTTTTTAATACCAAATATATTGATTTTTGATCCAAACGGGCAATCAAAAGATTACATCGGCCGGTGTACTGACAAATATTGATTCTAAGTTACAGAAGCAGATCTAAACACAAACAGCCAAATGAGAGAGAGAGAGAGAGAGAGAGAGAGAGAGAGAGAGAGAGAGAGAGAGAGAGAGAGAGAGAGAGAGAGAGAGAGAGAGAGAGAGAGAGAGAGAGAGAGAGAGAGAGAGAGAGAGAGAGAGAGAGAGAGACTTTAAACTGAAATATTACATTTTATAGAAGAAGAAAAAAATGTTTTTCTTTCCTAATTGTATAATTACTTCTACCTAGAAAGTTTAGCAAAGAAATTTATTATTTGGTAACCATTTTGCATAAACTGAAATATCTACTGATGAATTTTAAACCCATTGATGCCTCGTTTCTTACTTTTGCATTCGAACTCTTGAGTTCTGAAATAGAGATGCACGGAAATGTTAGATAAGAGTACTTTAACATAAGTCAAAACTGATGATATTTTATCAATATTAATATCCAGAACTTTCAAGTGTTCATGCATTTGATGATATTTTATTGTACATAGGTGTATAGGTAATTGTGTTTTTGTTTTGAAAATATAAAAAATCATATGTTTTTTAATCCGTGTGCATAAATCTAGAACGATAATTAAAATTAAACGGATGGAGTATCTTTTTTCAAAAAAAGTTGTAGTTAGAACATATTTCTCCTTTTAGATGTTTAATTACTTTTTTTGAAAAAAAATAGTTTAATTACTTATACCTAGAAATTTTACTAAAGATGAGGTACTTCAATTACTTAAAAAAGGTTACCCCTTTAGGATAAACTGAAATGTCTATGGATAACTTTTAATCTCCTTATGACTTGTTTCTTGCTTTAGCAATAGAATTCTTTAGTTCTCAAATAAAGTGTAAGGAGACGGTTTAATAAACCGGTTTGGGTTACTATATATATAAATAAAACGGTGTGGCTTAAACTTCTTCTTGGTCAATGCGTGAGCACCTGCTTTATCTTCTCCACCTCCTTCTGTAGAATCATGATTTTACAATATGGCAAACTGAATAATCTCATATATATTAAAAAAAATCATTGTCATTTATTGGTTTTACACTATATTGAACACGTGACAGTCTCACATCAATTTTAATTTGAGTACGCTGAGGTCTCACAATCATTTGACAATTAATGTGTTCACATACTAATTTTTTTAATTCTACAGTAAACAATTTAATGTGTTTACACTAATTTTGTTTTTAAAAATTAGTTCATTTTTAGTTCTTGCAGTTTTAACATTTGAATTAGTGAAATAAAATTCTCTCCGTGTAACTACTGAATAATATCATTTTGAAAAAATAAAAATAAAAAACGATTCAGATTCACATCAACTAAAATGATGGAATGAGAATGGTTTTAGAAATTGAAAGTTTTGTATCTTGCCGAACTTAGTCATTGTTGAGGCTTCTGTACACGAAGGCAATAAATAATTGTGATTGGTTATGAATTAAGGTAAAACATACCACATAAAAAGTCAGATCGTTAGTTAAGAGAAATATTGTTTTTCTTTATGGAGTTTTCATATCAGACCAAAAATTAGAAACATAATCAGATTGCAAGAAAAATAAAAAATCAGAAAAGTTTTTTAAAAATATAAAATTCCTAAAATCGATTGAAAAGCGGAATGCATGTGCTGGGTGAAGAGATCACATTATTTTCCAAGCAACTCTAATACTTTTCACTCGATTGTATCATATTTTTATTATATTTACCAAGAGTGTTTTATAAGAAAATAAATGGTATTGGTTTTAGACTACGTCAATTTTGCAACATGCTCAAAAATATTGACACGATTCTCAACCACTTTTATTGGTATTTTTAAAGTATAGTCCAATAATTATGTATGTTAAATAAACCGAAAATATTTGTTTTGCATTTATTTGATTTTGTATATTGGTAAAAGAAAGTAAGTCAATGTAAAACATCTTGATCCGAAGAACCGAACTAAACTATATTTGAAAGCAATATTAAACACAAAATAAACTAATTAAATACTCAGATGGATCTAAAAGTTTAATATCCATATAACCAGACCCAAATCTGATCCAAACTAAAATATTTTGGATACCAAAAATATCTGAATCGCAATTATATATTCAAATATGTTAATTATTTTAAATTGTATACCTATTAGATATTCAAAAATATGAAAATATCTAAAAATTATCAACATAATCACAAGTAAATATCTAAAAATAACAGAAACTGTTCAAAATACTAAAAATATGTATTTGTTCTCTATCTAAATATTCAAATTGAACTAATTTTTATGTAAATTTAAATATTTAGTCTTACATTATTCAATTTTTCTATGTTTTATATTATTTTAATATTAAGTGTATTTGGATTTTGTTAAAAAATACATAATTAAAATGGGTATCCGAACTCAAATCCAAACCGAATACGCAATGATCCAAACCAAATACAAACCAAAATTTGTAAATATTCGAATACGTTTTAAATTTTTAACCCTAAAAATTCGGAATCCGAATAGATTAATTGAATCTGAATGGATATATGAATGCTCATCTCCAAAAAAAATTATATAACAAATTTCATAGTACAACATACAATAAATAATCTAATAAACTATTTCACTCCGTGCATAATGCGGATTACTACCTAATTATTATATATAAAGAAAAGTTAGAATGAAAATATAATAATTGATACTGAAATACGATGAAAGAAAATTTTATGTGAAGGCTAACAGATTTCTTTAATTTTTTAATTCCTAAAACAGCTACGGTATTAAGTTAATACTATTAACACAATCAGAATCCCAAATTACACATTGTTTATTTTGCAATACTTAAGAATACAAGTTAATGTACCTAAAATCCGTGTTGTACCTTCAACTAAAAAGCCAGAAATAAAGAATAAAACTAAATTCTGATCCGCATTTTCTAAGCGCGGGATGCTTTACATTATGAAATCTAATAAAAATTTATCAGATGTTTTGTTCATGAATTAAAATAGACAACCCCATTTATTTAAATTCATCTCCTTTTTGATCGACTTCAATTAAATCTCTAACCCGTTTAGACCAAAAATCAATTTTTATAGATTCCATTAATTTTAAATATATATCTATATGGTATATTATTTGATATCTATTACTAAAAATATGTAGAAGCAACCACTGATTCAGATAATCAAACCGGAGGTATAAAATTAACACATATCAAAGAAGAAAGAGAATTTCAAGCACTACATGCAAGTTTTCCGGTCATGGTTATTGTGTTATGTGCATTTATATGATTTATAGTCTTATCAAAATATTATAGAAATTATTTATGCTCAGAAAAAATAACTTCTATAAATATATTTGTATGTTTTTGTAAATAAATATATTTGTTAAAATATGGATAATTATTTAGTAAGAACACCAATGTTAAAATATGGTGGATACATTTATTACTGTTTTGAAAAGTATTAAGAGAGTGCAAGATTATAATATTTTGGGGAAATTTCATGTTTACCACTTTCATGGCACCACTTTTCATCTTTACCACCACTAAAACGATATTTTCAAAAATACATTATTCATTAAGTGGTAAAAGACTCTTATATCTTTGTTTTCTATATATAAAATAAATCATTATTTAAATAATTTTTTTTTTATGTTTTCAAATTATACTTTTTCAAATTTGAACTTATTTATAATTTTCTTTTTTGGAATATTTTTTTCGAAATTGTTTTTATTTTTTTTTCAAATTTTATTTTTGAAAATCAAAAATTATGTTTGAAACTATTTTTTTATTTTTTAAATATTTTTTAAGTATTTATTTATATATTTATTTGAATTCTAAATTTCATATTTCAAAAACCCTACTCCACCCCTCCACTCTAAACCCTCTGCCAACTTTTTTTTGATGACACAATTATTTTAGATTAGTTAACCCTAGGGGTATAAGTATAAGTATTTTCTACACTTCATTAAAAGTGAGGGTAAAAGTGATTAGTGTAAACATGAAAAGCTGTACTATGAATGTGGTATTTGTGGCAATTTCCCATTTTTTTTGAATAAATTAATCTTCGAAATGACTCAAGTCCGGCTACCACTTGATCTTAGAAGATGAGAGTCGACAAAAAAAAATTAAAGTAAACTTTACATGAATATAATTTTATGAAAATAAGATAATTCATTAGATAATCCGCCTCATATCAATTTAACATATTTTTTATATATTTAAATTATAGTATTAATTTGTTTTTAATTTTTCATATTGGTCAAAATTTATTTTATTATTATATAAACTAACTATATGTCATTCAACCCATCTCATACTTGGTAAATATATTAAATGCCAAAAAAAAATATATATTAAATTATTTTTTAATCTTTAATTTTATAATTTAAATATACATATTAAAATATGAAATTATTTATTAGTTTACATATCTTACTTTAATATTTGTTTAATAAGTTGAAGTATGTTGTAAAATTCATGAACATATGTTGTTCTGTTATTTTATAATTTACAAAATAGTTAATAAATGGATTAAGTTTCTTTATATTTATTAATTGGTGTAGTAATTTAATTATGAATATAAATTATTTATATATAAATATATATAAATGTTATTTATTATTCTATAAATAAAAAGTGAGTTAATTTTGATGGCTTTAACACTATGTGTATTTTACAAAACAACATTTTATGTTTTTTTTTTTAATTGTGAACTTATATTGTGGTTCTAACATTTAAATTTATCCAAAATATTAAACCCATATTTTATAAAAATGTAACTATTTATACATTTTTAAATGTAATCTAAGAAAAATACATTAATTTCTTAAGTAGGGAAATTACACAATCACAATGCATTTATTTAATAATACAATCACAAAAACAAATGAAGACTACTATTATGTACTTAGTACTTAACAAACATCATATACTCTTTAATATAAATATTAATTTATAACTATATAAAAAAAAATATGCGCAAGCGCACATGTCACTGTAAATAAAGTATTATTGCAGAATTAGATGAACTAAACCAAAACATTTATATTAGAAAACTTAAACCAAACCCTTATTCATAAATAACTGACTATATCTATTGGACGGAAAATTAAAGCCCATAATCGAACAGGAACCAAACCAAAAATCAAACAATACAATCTTGACGTAAACTGAAGTTTATAAAACATCATCAGATAATAAAATAATAATTTTAAAAATATAAATATACATATAAATAATTCCGCTCAACCGCGCCGATCAGAATCTAGTTTAGCTTTAAAAAAATAGCCGAGTTGAATAAAGTAGCTAGAAGATCTAACAGATAAGGGACTTACAAGACCAAGAAAATGTAGACAAAAAAAATGTAAATGAGTGTGAAAAAGCATTCTATATATATAAGACAATAAATCAGGTAATTAACAAATTATCTAGGCAGTATTAACATGAAAACAACTCATAATTGATCAACATATATGACCGAACCAATTCCACTTAAACCAAATTGGTTTAGTTTTCATCATGTCCACCAATAACTGCATCATCTGGAATGTAACTTTTCCAGAACCAATGTTGCTTCCAAACTCTTCCCATCTCTTCAATGGGAACACCTCTGGTCTCCGGAAACAAAAAGTAGATGAAGATGGTCATGATGGCAACCATGCCTGCGAAGAAGTAGAAGAGACCAAACTTCATGTGACAAAGCATTGTCAAGAAGAATTGACCGATGAGGAAAGTGAAAAATATGTTGACTGAGACGTTGATGGCTTGTCCCGCTGGTCTGATTTCCAATGGACAGATCTCACTGGGTACTAACCAACCCAATGGACCCCATGACCATGCAAATCCAGCAACGTACACACATATGAAAACAAGAATCCAGTCTGCTGTTGCTGGTGTCAAGGTTCCAGTTCCCGTGGTTCCGAATTTTAAACCGATAAATGAACCAACAAGAATCTGAAAAGATAAACAAAACATGCATCAATCATGTGACTTTGTTTAGGAAAAAGAAAGAAAGAAATATATATACAACCTAATAAATTACATATTATTTTCAAGAAATTATGGTTCTTTTTACAGTTTCCATGTTCAGGTTGTAATGATTTTTAAAAAGAAAAAAAGTAATTTAATCATCTAAATATTCAAGAAATTATTCTGGTCCTTTAAAAACATGTGTTGTTAAATTGTCATTGTTTTTATGAAAAATACACTTTCCATATATCTAAATATTTCTAGTCCCCTAAATGTCGGAACCGGCTATATTTATGATTGTTGTGCATGCAAACGGATGTTTTAGTGATTAGAATGGAAAAGCTAATGCAAACACAAATAAAGATAGAAAGAATTGAAGGCTATATAAAAATGATTTGTACCTGACATATGAACATTTGAATGCCACCTTCAAGGAAAAGAAACCTTCTTCCAAATCTATCAACCGAGTATAGGGAGACAAAAGTCGCGAGCACGTTAACTACACCGGTTATTACAGCCGACATAAGAGCAGCATCATCTCCAAAACCAAGAGTCTTGAAGAGAACAGGTGCATAGAACATAATGACATTAATTCCTGTAATCTGCTGGAAAAAGGGAATGGCCGAGCAGAAGACTAAAGCTGGTCTGTATTTGCTCTGCCTGATGTTTTTCCATGGATGTTCTACCTTTTTAGCAGCTTCACATGCATCGCGTATATCTTAAAACTCATGGTCAACGTTTTCTGTTCCTCGTACTTTCTTCAACATTTGTTTTGCTTCCTCGTATTTTCCTCTCTCAAGCATTGAGTTTGGTGTATCGGGCAAAAAGAATGATCCGATCACCATAAGAATTGCTGGAACAGCTGCTAAACCTAAAGAAACCCTCCACCCATTTTTAGCCATATTAGATGTTCCATAGTTGATCAGATTCGCCACCAAGATTCCAGACGTAATAGCCACCTGGAAACAAATGTTTAGCGCTCCTCTTATCTTTGCTGGAGCCATTTCCGAGAGGTAAACCGGAGTAGACTGAAAAGAAAAACAATTATTATTGAGAATCAGCCTAGACAATATACATACATGATTTTGTTTTTGTGATCACAAAGTTCCGGACCATTGGTCTATATAATGTTGCATGAGGCATATCATATATTTAGATGATATACAACAAATAAAGACCTAACCTGATTAGCAAATCCCACACCTACACCGAGCAAAAGTCTACCGATGATGAGCATTGTGACATTAATGGCAAAGGCGTTGATTAGTGCACCGGTGAGGAAAGCAAGTCCACCGGTAAACATGGAAACCTTTCGTCCATACTTCCTAGTAACAACCGAAGCCACAAAGGAAGCTACCAAAGCTGCTAAGTAGAGAGAAGAAGTAAACAATTGGAGCTTTTGGTCATCAAATTTGCAGTAAGCCGTCTCGTGCTTCGCCTTTACCCTCTGCTTCTCTAATTGTGGGAAGAACTTGCTAAGAAACTCATCCATTGAGGTCACACCTCCTGAGATTCCAAGGTCATAACCAAAGAGGAGACCTCCCATGGCCGCAACCATACATGTTATGACAACGAAAACTGTGACTCCTCCTTCATAATCTCTTCCACCACTTCCTCCTTCTGACACAAAAGCTCCTCCTGCCATTTTTTGTTTTGCTTTTGTACTTAGAAGGAAGGAAGGAATGTTGTTGCTTAATTTGAAAATGAGATTCACTTTGTGATCCTTTAAATAGATAATGTAATGACACTACAATTAGGGGTTGGGTTACGTGTATTGTGTAATAAATTTTGATCTTATCTTTGTTTGGCTTACGATTAGGAGAAGTAGCTTGTTAGTAACAAAAGTTGGTTAACGTTAGACACCAAATTTCATGCAGAGTTTTTACTGTATTTGACTGTTTGTTATACAGTTTTTTTTCCTAGACCTTATTTATCTTTTCACTTGTATAATATATATATATATATATAATAGATTGTACCCATACTTGTATAATATATATTTATTAAAAATTTTGAAATTTACAAATTTGAAAGAGGTAAATAATTAAATATATTTATACCCATACTTTACAGATATATACAAATAAAAATATTTCAAAAACATATATACAAAGATCAAAATATATTCGTTTTTTTTAATTTTTTTTCAATTTTTTTTTGTCAATTTTGTTGGAAACGATTTTTATTAATAAACAGTTAAGGAATACATTTTTGAATGTGTATGATATATTTCTGAATTTGAGTTTATGAAGACATTCCTGAATAAGTTTAATAACTTTCTAAGATTTAATAATATATCTATACTATTATTTGCGAAGTAAATTTTCGCAATAGAGCTCTCACGTTGAAAGTTAGAGTGGTTAATATCGTTTATACCCTTAATGAATAAAATGTATAAATAAATTAAAAAAATAAAAACAAAATTTTAAGAATAGTAAGAATTATCCAAAATCTGAAATATAATTTAAAAAAGATAATTAAAAGTAGAATATTAAATTATCCAAAATCTAAAAATATAATTAAAAAAAGATAATTTCTATATATATATTGTATTGTTATCTGAAAAGGTATTTTAGTAAAATGTTAAAAACATAAATTATATAATTAAAATATAATTTAAAAAAGAGATAACTTACGTATATATTGTATTGTTATCTGAAAAAGTCTATAAGTAAAAAGTTAAAAACATAAATTATATAACTAAATATTAATTAAATAAAATTCTTAGTTATATAATTAATAATAGAATATTGAACTATCCAAAATCTAAAAATATAATTAAAAAGGATAATTTCTATATATATTGTATTGTTATCTGAAAAAGTATTTTAGTAAAACGTTAAAAACATAAATTATATAGTTAAATATTCATCAAATAATTTTTTTAATTATATAATTAAAAATATAATATTGAGTTATTTTAAGATTTATTTTTGTAATGAATATAATGTACAAAGAACTTTTCAAAAATTTATAAAAATGTTTAAGCCCGCATCGCGGGCAAAATACCTAGTTGATAAGTAAATATAATATTTTCATAATATTTAGGAAAAACTTTTATAAATATGTATTTAAAAGAGATTTAGGTTTCATACGCCCACAAAAATCCATAATTAAGTAAACACCATTTCACTATTAATAATACCCTTACAATTTGATAATCCAAGAATACCATTCACCCACCTTATATGTCTCTCTCCTCTATCTCCTCACAATTCTCAGCAACATGTTCACTTCTTCTTTTTTGTCATCTGAGGTTTTATTAATCATAATATTTCAAACCCGAACACCAGGGATTACAAGACGATACATAAGATCTAAAATCCAAACTAAGCCGACGAATAAAGGACACACCAATCCCGGAGACATAGCCAGCGGTTAAAAGATTACGACCCCAGAGCCAAACTAGAACGAAGTTCTTTGAGGCAAAAGATCAGAGCCTAGACAAAACAAAGACATCTAAACAGACCATAAACTAAAAACCCTAGATGAGAAACAATACCGATCAAAAGAAGCCATAGACAACTGTCGCTGTAGCGTGTCCTCCAAATCCAACTAAAACTTGGCTTTTGATAGGACTCTCCACGCGCGCCTCAGACACACCTTCAAACTTCGGCAAGGCCCAACAAGCCTTCTGAACACTAACCTCCTCAGTACAGCCGGTATCCGTTGACCAACCACCACTAATCACAGATCAGACGAGATCTGTGTCGATGGAGTCCGATTTCATCTTCTCCGCTCAATGCATAGGACTGAAGCTATAGACCAGATTTGAGTAAACACCACGGGCGGAGTCTTCTTCTTTGATGAGAGAGGAGAGAGCGTTCGAGGAGATACATTTCTCTAAGAATCATGTTCACTTCTACTTTTAATGATTTCATTTGTATATTTCTTCTTCCGTAAACAAGATTTAATTCACCACTGCCCTCGTCTGTTTTCCTCTGTTATTGTAGTCGTCTCCTATACCTTCTTGAAAACGGCAGATGAAAACGATTACCTTGATTGAAACAGTCGCCAAGCCTTGTTGTACCTAGGATAATGTTCATGACGAGGTTTAGCGCCAACTTTTTACCACTGCGTCTCTGTTTTTGGCTACATGTCATATATTTTCTCCGTTCAACATGGTCCTAACCGTCTCTCTCCCTGGCGGTTAGTTCCAATCGGTCATGATATGAAAGGTTTAAATTGATTTCATGGCATTTCATGGATTCTTACTGAGATTGAGACGATGACATGGATCTAACACATTTCAACTGCGAGTGTTGTAGATACGATTTAACAGTTTAAGTTGTTGTTAACTTAAATATGTGGTTAGTTGCTATGTATTTGGTACTGTGAGCTGATACATGTTTTTGTTTTATGTTAACAAACCGTGGGTGATGGTAATTGATAAATAGTTGTTTAGATAATACAAAGTAGTTAATACATAAATGATTAGCTGTTACTAAGATTTGTTGTCGCTTTTTTTAAATGGAAGGTAAAATATTAGAAATAGTTTTAGTTAGTTGATACATAATTTGTTAGACTAGGGTAAACCCGCCCTACGGGCGGGTAAGCAAATGAACATAAAATATAAATATTTTAAATTTTGATGAGTTTTTATAACATAAATGTATTCTTGTAACATTATTTTTTCCTATTTTTATTATTTTTAATATCATAAATATACCTTACAGTTTTTAAAAATCATTAAAACATAATTTATAAAATAATCTATTTTATTATGAGATTAAGTAGAATATTATTTTTGAAACTGCAAGCATTAAAAAACGAAAAATATATAATATTTTCAATTTTGTATTCCATTGAATTTACTGATATTTTTATTTTTTTATAACTATTATTAACAAAAAATATAAATTAATTTTCAATTTTGTGTACCAGTGGATTTTTGAACAATTGACACGAAAATAAAATAGCAATTATTTGATGATCTAATATTTTGAAAGCTGTTCACTAATTCAAATAAATTATTTTAAAATCGAAATAGCTGAATTAATCAATTGGAAATTGTTGTTTTAGTTACACTGTAGTGATATAATACTAACTTATATTTCTTTACTTTACTTATTCTAATAGCTGAGTTTTTAATATATTTTTAACATATGAGGTACTCCTATCAAAAGTCATTGATATAAAGGTGTGAATATTTAGTGAGATAATGTATAAGTTAACATACATTGATTGTGGTTCTTTTGACAAATGCGAGAAATGGAATTGTTTTGACTTTCAAGATTCATTGTTTCAGCTCTTAAAGACAAATGTTCTGTTATGATTTCATCGGGTTTTCCACTTGGTCTCCGTCTTGCTAATTTCTGGTTTGACCCTCCATAAAATAGTGAAAAATACGGAAGTGACTTCCTGTCCCGTCACTGTTTCTCTTCAAAGACTTGGCTTGCTGTTGTTGCTGTCGTCATCTCTTTGTTCTGTCATTGTGTTCTGTCGATGTGTTGATGCTGTTCACCGTTGCTGATAACAAACATTCGAGTGATGATGGGTCTATCCAAGTAGACCTCTTTCCAACATGTTGAATCTCACCAATGACTCCAAGATCAGACATGAAACAAATGCTAAGATTTGTGTTAATGAGTTGGTGAGAATAAGACAGATTTCTTGAGCCATAAGCTCATTTTCTCCCCACATCAAATCTGATCGTTCCATTGGATCAAACACAGCTCTGAGAAAACTAACAAAACCAATGCGAGGAAGAAAGTTTTGAAAAGAGAAATGATCACCTCATGGAACTTCCCCCCATCTAGATTCATGTTCATCTGTCCACAAAAACCAAAATTTTCAGGATCAAAGTTATTAGTAAGATTAATGTACGTCTTGCATACATGTATACACCGTTTGTACTCATACCTTATTTGCAGTCAAGATAGGAGGGAGTAATGGTAAGGGAATCATCACCAGCATGCTTGAACTCCTGCAACTCCTTGAAGTTCAACCTTGGTTTCACCCACACTTTTTGCTTCATGAAGCTCCTTCTTCCCAAGCCGAATTATCTCCAGCTTGAGATGATTTGCTACAACTTTTTCTTTCGTGTTCACCACCCACACAAACTCGACTGCTGCATTCTATGATTTTGAAAAACCAAGAACCAAAAACTTTCACTCAATTATCAGATCACATCCAAAACATAGCCATATAGATCAATTCCCAAGATCTACGCTTACCCATTGAAAACACTAAACGTGCGAATGGGTGGCAGTAACTGAAAGTAAGATAAATAATTATAAATAACACTAAATCACACTCTGGATCAAACGAACATCAAAGCGATATGAGTTTGATAACAAAATCTCTTATAACAAAAATTGGTGTAAGTATAAGAATCGAAAACTGAAACTTAAAGCTTAAAACAACTTTCATGAAACAATGACCAAAGCTTTCATGCCAAATCCAGTCACAAAAAGCATAAACTGATATAAGATCTTACCTTCAAGCCTTTCCACTGCTTTGGGAGCTTCGTTTTTATACTTAAATCGAACAAATGCAAAACCACGCGAATTACCAATCCTAAAACAACAAAACAACACGTATCAACGAAGAGAAACAATAGTTGTTTCAATTACAAAGACTTGAGACCATTGTTTCTCACGTACCTACGCAACACATAAAAAACATAAATCTCTCAGAAGAAGATAATCATGACCAGTGTTACAACGGGGAATTTTTTTTTTAAGAAAAACATCTATTCTAAAGTATTTAACCGGTTAAATATCTATGCTCATGAACAAAACTGTAAAAAAAATTCTAAAGAATTTAACAGGTAAAATCACTACCCTTATGAACAAAACGTCAAAAATAAAAAATCAACTTTGTAATCTGGATTTAGGACGGTAGAAATGGCAGAAAAAAATATATCGGTGAAAGAACTCTGTCCATGAACAAAAGGCGTACTTAATTAAGCTACCTGAGAATCTAGTAGCAGCATATCCACTCCCAGGACCAAGAGCTCTCCACCACGGTGGACATTCCTAGTCTCCCAGAAACGGATCCGGACTTGACCAGTGCAGGAGGAGCGGCAAGCCTGCATATCGGAGAGGAAAACGGAAACGTTAGCCATAAATCACAGATTTAACTGGTTGGGTTATAGGAAAGAGAAGATGATTATCAAAGCAGGAGCGCTCACCTTTTTATATTAGAACCTCCACCGCCTTGGAGAAGCAGAACTCTCATTAAATGTAGATCGTGAATGAAATATTAATTGAAGGTTTTAAGGGAATTAACCCAGAAACGGATCCGGACTTGACCAGTGCAGGAGGAGCGGCAAGCCTGCATATCGGAGAGGAAAACGGAAACGTTAGCCATAAATCACAGATTTAACTGGTTGGGTTATAGGAAAGAGAAGATGATTATCAAAGCAGGAGCGCTCACCTTTTTATATTAGAACCTCCACCGCCTTGGAGAAGCAGAACTCTCATTAAATGTAGATCGTGAATGAAATATTAATTGAAGGTTTTAAGGGAATTAATCTGTAACTTGTATCTTTGTGATGAAGAAGATGGAAGATTGCTTGACGCAGAAGAGGCGAAGAAGAACACGGGAATAACCCTAGACGACAACGCTGCGTTTAGTTCCAGACTCAATATTAAATGAAACGCCGAGTTTCGATTTTCTTGGACACGTGTCCGCGCGAAAACGAACGAATTATCTACGTGTATTGCTCAGGAGAGATTCAAACTCTTCTTTATATATAAAGATGTTAAGACTTAAGTTAGCGGAATAATTCTGTCATTATCTATTTAGCTTCTACATTCTTATTGGTTAACAGTTATCGTATCTATATATATAAAGGGGAGTTTTCTCTCACCTCCTGCTGCCACATCATCTCTATGCATATGGCATTTTGTGCCACCTGTCCACTTCTTAAAAAAAACTATCGGCAAGTTTATGTTTTCCCTGTGTTTTGTGTATTGGGCCAAGTGCATTGAATCATATTTAATCCATAAGACCCAATAGTTTTTAGGGTTTTGTCCAACTCGCTGGTCCACCTCCGTATCTCCTCGGATCTCGACGCCTCCGGCAGCGGCTACCGTTTGTATTCTTCTGACGTATTAGATCAACCATTTACGTTTCAGTGGGCTTTAAATACATATGCTATAAAACAAAAGATTTCTATTGATGAATTTAAGAAACATGCATGTAACCAGACGGTTGGTACATGTCTTCTACGTTTCTTGAGGCGCTTGATGTGAAAAGAGGGTGAGCTCATGGTCGCCGACATGATGCTTCTTGATGAAAAGGTATGTATCTATGTGATAAGCTTCTAAAATCGTTAACCCCAAATTTGCGGAAGGTTCCCTGCGTTCCAAGACGTAGATTGTCAATATTTTTGATTTGTGTTCTTTTCCTTGAGTCCCTTGATAATGTGTTTTACATTGATTTGGTAGCCATATAAACAATTACCGTACTTTAACTTTCAGGTTCTTCCATATTTTTTTTCCTTAAGTTTCTAATGTATAATTATGTTGGTTTGAACAGCCCTACTGCAATTCGTGTGCTTAAAGCAGCACTCAATGATCAGCATGTCAGAATTCAAGTATGTCTCAGATGCTTAGTTGTAGTGACAAACTCATTATAAAAGGATTTATAAACTTTTTTTCTAGGATGCCGTGAATGAGAGACACTCTTATTCTATGGAACCGAAGAAGCTACTAAAGAAAGAAAGTCTTACTGCTTGAAAACTCTGTTGAATTTCCCAGTAAACTCTTGACTGGAAAGGTACTTATAACTTTCCCTGCTGATATATAGTTTCATTTATCTGCCTCCAATGATCGTTATTGGTTGAGTTCTGCAGAACATGGCCTCCAAAAATCAATCAAAACTGTATGAGCCCATAGAAGAGATTGATATAATGTTGAACCAGACATCATCCTCACCGGAGCTCCATTTTTCTTTCATATCTCAAAGTCACCGATTGTTTTTTTTTTTGGCAGGTGAACCTAAGGAATCTGAAGTCACATTCCTAGCTTTAACATTCAGTTATAAAGTTAATCACAACACTGAGTTGCTACCTTTGGTACACTCCCCAAGTCCTACCAAACAGATGTATGTATTTTCTTAAGAAATATTTTTTCAAATCTTTGGAAGTGTTATTATATTATTTTCTTGACAATCTAATACATTAATCTTATTAGTATTTACAAAGAAAATGTTACATTATGTTTTATTAATGCATAAAACATGGATATAAAAAACATAAGTATGTCCAAAGCTTAACCTGAGACGTATACATGCCCCTCTGAAGCTCACTTGAAAGAGTTTTTCATGTTATCTCTTACGTTTCATATTTATTGCTTTTATTTTTAACTTATTCATTTAAAATTCGTTAATAATAATGTATAGATAAAAGTTAAACTATCGTAAGATTATTACTGTCTGTTTGAGAGGGTGGTTTATACTTGCAAGGTTTGGGTAATTATAATTGCATAATTCTCAATAACATATAAGAAAAATTCATAAAATAGAAGTTAAGAGTGTCAATTAGCGATATTGTTTTTAACATTTCATCAACGTAACTCACCAAAAATTTTAAACATTAACTCTGCCAGTTTTTGTTTTCATTAATAATCATTAAACCCAAGATAATAGAAACTGACAATATATTGAGGAAACCAGCGAAAAATTAAAACATAATTGGAAAACGAGGGTGACCAACTCGGGAAACAAACCGGACATAGCGATAAATTATAGGGATGTGTTAAAAACTGGGAAGTCAAGCTACGAAAAGACAAATCAGAAATTTATGAGTACAAATCAGAAATTAAGAACAAGATGAGAGACTGATTGTTCTGTACGAGCAATAATAGCTCTAACAAATGATAGAAAAAGTGGCAGAAGAATATGGTAATGATACTTTTACTTTAAGATATGCAAACATATATATATTTTAATGAATAATGATGCTTTCACTTTTAGAGATAGAAAAGGAAAACACATAGTATAAAAGAGAGCGTAAGCAATGCAGCTTGCATAATTGGAGAGGAAGGATGCTACAAGAATAAGTGGAGCTAAGGGAAGGCTGTTACTACTACCCACTTATGTGCTCCAATGTTCCAAGTTTGGTTTAGATCCAGTAAGGTCCACTATTGTGTCTACTCTGCTTTTCTTTCATGTAATTTGAATCAAGATCAGTTAATAAAGACATAGTTTTCAACTTTGAAGAGTGACGGAAAGGTTGAGACATGATTTTCATTACGAGAAGATGATCAAATTTTGAGAACATATACCGATCGAGCTACTCACACTTAACGAAAGGCTATTTATAAAAGGCTAATATCATGTTTTTCTTAACATACTTTCTGGCATACTCATTGCACTTGCACATCACTAATCCTATATCATATTACATTTTCTATTCCTATATCATATTACATTTTCCTCAATAGAAGAAGAACATCCTTAAATATTTGGGCCAGTAAGTTTTATGGTCTCTTTGTAACATTCTTACATTTAAGCCGGTAGATATGGTTGTCAAATGAATAGAAAGATTAATAATGCCAAAAAACAGTTGACTAACTACTGGTCACTCTAAAATAATTGTAAGTCTATCGTCATTAAATTGAACCAAACAATAGTAACTGAGTTTCCTTACTTTTTCGTTCGGAGAACAATTGCATTTTTTGTCGTTTTGGTATTAAAGATCAGACGAGGCACTCAATCACCTACGCAATTCTGCAAATGCAAATTATCTTTGTGGTTTATTACTTTTGTGCACATGAAAAATCAAGAAGAAAAAAAAGTTCCTAGATACCCTAGACTGGGAATGCACACTACCTACATCCGATCGTTGCTGGAGAAAAATTAAAAAAACACTCAGTGTCTTCCTATTCAGCTGGAGGACGT